>NC_032023.1:15490713-15583663 GCF_001865875.1 Lupinus angustifolius
TATATATATATATATATATATATATATATATATATTTCATATTCAATTAAAAAATATACATGAATTGAAAACATAATAGTTTTGTATATTTTCACTATATTATTTAATATTATATTTAATTATTATTTACTCTGAAAATAATACAAATAAATGATGAATAATTGAATATAAATCTTTATACTAATCATTTTTGCATACAAAGGTTAATGGTAAGAAATAAAAAAAGAATAAAATATATACTAATATAAAGAAATAAGTTATCTTTTTAACAACTAAAATCTAAACATGTGTCCTAAAAAAAATATGTTAAACATTTAATAGGATGACTTATCTAAGTTTATTTTCAACTAAAAAATATAAACAATTAACAATTTGGATCATCATTTATCTCCTTATCTATAACAATCTCTTTCTTAACTCCTTCTCTTCCCTCTCTTAAACTTTGCACATAGATTCCAATCTATCTCTCTATAAATTCCGATTCCCTATCAAACCATGTCTCTATATCTTAATCTCATTCTACAAAATTCCAATTAACCATTTCTTCATTTTCATAGCAGATCCTTCCCATCTTATACCCAGGTTAGATTCTTATTACCATCCTTAATATTGAATTTGGGTTTCTTTTAATTAACGATAATCAATCCAAAAATCGTTGCTTTTTTGCGATCGGATTCAGTTGTTGTTGAATTGTTGTTTGTAAGTGAGCTCAACAGTACAAAGCTGTTTGTAAAAAAAATGGGGTTTGTGAATTTTAATCTAATTTAATTTTAATCCAACTTGCTTAATGTTCTATCTTGCTTGGTGTCAAAGGCTTTTCTTCTCTCTTTATTGATGATGCATTGATTTGATATATGTGAAGAATCTCAGACTTAAAAGTTCTTTTAATTCTATGACTCAGTTTCTATCAAGGGGAACTTTTTGTCCCTTTTTTCTTCTTTCAAGGGAACTTAAACTTTTAAGGTTTCACTATATAGACATAGTTTCTGAAAATTTTATTATGTTTGTTCTCATGAAATTAATTTTTATTTTTATTTTTTATAATGATTTTGCTCTTTGAAGAAAACACATTCAGTTATGCTAAATGGTAGGTAGAGGATTTATTCATAATCAAGCACTGAGAATTCCTTTAATTTCTTTTCTATTTATTGTCAATGCAATTGAACTTGGGGGCAAATGTTATTCATGTTGTTGTTGTTCTCTGATCTAAAAGTTATATACTTGGCTTTTTGGCCTAGGGGAATGTTCTTATATTTCATGCTTTATTGCAGTTCAATCATATACCCTTTGCTGTATGTGTAATGCTATGAGTTGATGAACGAGAACAGGAATCTGAAACGTCCAAGATCACCGCCATTCAAAATGCCTTTGACAGACTCTAATAATGTGCAAGATATTGATGATAGCATTCTTTTCCCCGTTGAAGAGATTGTACAATACCCATTGCCTGGATATGTATCACCAACTTCAGTAACTTTCAGTCCAGATGATACTTTAATTTCCTATTTATTCAGTCCTGATCAGACATTAAACAGGAAGATATTTTCCTTCGATCTGAAGACCAATAAACAAGAATTGCTATTCAGTCCCCCTGACGGCGGACTTGATGAGAGTAATATTTCTCCGGAAGAAAAGTTGAGGAGAGAGAGGCTGAGGGAGCGTGGGTTAGGAGTGACACGGTATGAATGGGTGAAGACAAGCTCTAAAAGAAAAGTGGTCATGGTGCCATTGCCAGCTGGGGTTAGTTCCTTTGTCCTGCAAAAAATATCATTATTTTGGCAATTTGTTTCTTATTAATTGATTTAAATGTATGTTTTTGTTCAGAATATAAGAACTGGTAATAGGATTTAAAAATATATGTTGCACCTTAGTACTTAAAGCTGGTATGAATACTATAGAACACACACACATAGGTACATATTGCACCAATATTCGCACCATGCTACCAACGGAATGTCAGTTCTGTCTTTAAGTTCCATGTCTGTCCCTTTATAACACTGTTGCTCGCTACAAACTATCAATGTTAAGACGTTCTATTATATGAATACATTATTTGAAGCCTCAATGCTGGTTTTTACTCTCTTTTGGTAGAGGGGTGGTCTGTCTTTTTGCAGTGTTGCCTCACATAGTTGAAAAGCAACTTGTAGTTATTTGCTAATTTATTCAATTTCTTTTAAAATCGAGCACCGTGTATCTGATTTTCAACACTGTGTTAGCTGTAAGCCTGTAATGATTTCTATCCCACCAGTGTCTTTAATATTGACTTAGCGTTATGTTATCCTGATGCTAGTATAGCAGTATTATTTATGGCTTTATATAAATGTTATGTTGAAGTATATATATTTTCTTTCGGTGTATATGAAACTTTATGTGGCCTTTGTATTTTATATTGTTTAATAACTTTAAGTAGTAAAAAAGTTATGGGTAATGCCTTTTCCACTCGACAGATTTATATCCAGGATGTTTCCAATTCAAAAGTAGAACTCAAGCTTCCAAGTATTTCAGGCTCGCCCATTATTGATCCACATCTGTCTCCAGATGGGTCGATGCTTGCTTATGTAAGAGACAGTGAGTTGCATGTTCTGAATCTCTTGAGTAATGAATCAAAGCAGTTGACAAATGATGCAAAGGAAAATGGTTTGGTAAGTTCAATAATTGGTTGGTGTTTACTGTGTTGGAGTTACTATATGCATTTGAATTATATGAAAAGCAGTTAATGAATCTTATATAGTCACCTGACTAGCTAATGTGACCTTTCTAGCTTAAATCTCTTGACTAAAATAGGATACGTATGTTTCAAATTAGCTGCACATATCCTATTTTACCTCCTTTATAAGTGGTTGATTTCTATTATGAAGCATCCGACTGCTGAATTTGGAAGCTTGGTCATTTTATCCTTCTTATCATTGATTAGGTGGAAGTAAAATTCAGTGTCGATTCTCTTCTAGGGTACAATCTCTAGTAGGATTCTAAGCTAAGCCTATGCTTCTTCTTTTCTAATTTATGAAAATATGAATTTTGACATTTGGAACTTCAAAAAGTGTTATCTTTCTTTTGACTATCTGAAAGGCTTTTCGCTTGTACTTGTCACTCATAACTCTATATGATCGCATACTGTTTTCAGTTTGGCTTCTGGAAGATAAATGTCATTTTTTAGCTTTATATAGTCTCAGTATTTGAAATTTTAACACTGTGTTTGTGTATTGCAGATCCATGGGCTTGCCGAATATATAGCACAGGTGAGATTTCATTTAATATAACATCTTCTTTATGTAACCTTAAACTAAAGCAGGTGCATTGTCTTCCTTGTACAGAGTAGTCCTTTCCACTTTGGACTGGACAAGTTGGGCAGTAAATAGTTTCTGATATGATGCCTTTTTGCACTATATCAGTGTTGGCTTGGTTGGCATTTTCCTCGAGTTTTATAGTGCTGAGAAAGAACTCTCTTTAAAGTTTTATGGTGACACATGATTTTCTAATTGCAGGAGGAAATGGATAGGAAAACTGGATATTGGTGGTCACTTGACAGTAAATATATTGCTTTCACTGAAGTTGATTTTTCTGAAATACCACTTTTTAGAATTATGCATCAAGGTAAGAGCTCAGTTGGTTCAGAGGCCCAGGAAGACCATTCGTATCCTTTTGCAGGAGCTTCAAATGTTAAAGTACGCCTTGGGGTTGTTTCGGTAGCTGGAGGCTCTGTCACTTGGATGGATCTTCTCTGTGGGGGTACGGAACAGAAAAACCATGAGGAGGAATATTTGGCAAGGGTCAATTGGATGCATGGAAATATTCTTACTGCGCAGGTCTTGAACAGGCACCACACTAAAATAAAGATCCTTAAGTTTGATATTAAAACAGGCCAAAGGAAAAATATATTGGTGGAGGAAAACAGCACTTGGATCACTTTACACGACTGTTTCACCCCTCTGGATAAAGGATTAACTAAGTTTTCGGGTGGATTTATCTGGGCTAGTGAGAAAACAGGATTTAGACATCTTTATCTTCATGATGCAAGTGGGACTTGTTTGGGTCCCATCACTGAAGGTGAATGGATGGTTGAGCAAATCGCTGGTGTGAATGAGGCGACGGGTCTAGTTTATTTTACTGGAACCTTAGATGGCCCTCTAGAGTCCAATTTATACTGTGCTAAACTTTTTGTCGATGGAAGTCAACCACTGCAGGTCCCTGTGAGACTTACACATAGCAAGGGGAAGCACATTGTAGTCCTTGATCATCATATGCAAAGTTTTGTTGATATCCATGATTCCCTTGATTGTCCTCCTAGGGTGTTACTTTGCTCTTTGGATGATGGAAGAATAATCACGCCTTTGTACGAGCAGTCATTACCAATTCCAAGATTTAAAAGGCTTCAACTTGAGCCTCCAGAGATTGTTGAAATACAGGCTAATGATGGCACTACATTGTATGGAGCTATATATAAGCCTGATGCTTCTAGATTTGGACCTCCACCTTATAAATCTATGATCAATGTTTATGGTGGTCCGAGTGTACAACTTGTTTCTGACTCTTGGGTTAGTACGGTTGACCTGAGAGTGCAATACTTGAGAAACCAAGGCATCTTAGTTTGGAAGGTCAGTTTCTTGAACTTTACTTTATTATGTTCCTCTTTTTTATTTTTTATTTTTTTGACTTTAAATTTTGTATGTATCTTGCCTTTTGTCACTAATTACATGAAGGTGGACATGGGTACATAAAAACAAAATTTTCTATTAGTCTATAAGCCTTGATGTACTTAGACATGGTTAAATTGCAAGTATTAAATTGTTTGCCTGAAGAGATTGATAGTAATATGATTAATATAGAACTATAGACAATCCATCTATTATTTATATGTGGAAAATGTTAACAGACCTAAAAGTGAAGGGACTTGTTTTCAATTAAGAAAACATATTTACCCTTGCATTTGATGTTTCCATTTTATGCCTCAGTGGTTGTTGCAGTGATCTAATGTTCCAAATTGATAGGTTCTTGTCCTTTGAGATTTAAAATCAGGAAGGTTTTGCCCATTTTTATGACATGTAGTAGCATCGAAAAATCTTGCCTTTGCCTCTTCCTATCAAGTTTTTTAGTTTCCTCCCTCCAAGTTAATTATTGCTTTTCATGTTTACAGTTAGACAATAGAGGAACTTCTAGACGGGGGTTGAAGTTCGAAAGCCATTTTAAGCACAAACTTGGTCAAGTTGATGCTGATGATCAGGTAACTGGAGCAGAGTGGCTTATCAAAAAGGGTCTCGCAAAAGCAGGCCACATTGGGTTGTATGGGTGGAGCTATGGTGGGTACCTCTCAGCTATGGCCCTGTCAAGATATCCAGATTTCTTCAAGTGTGCTGTGGCCGGTGCGCCCGTTACATCGTGGGATGGATACGACACGTTTTACACAGAGAAGTACATGGGACTGCCATCTGAAAATCAAGCAGGGTATGAAAGTGGCTCAGTTATGAACCATGTGCACAAGTTGAAAGGAAAGTTGCTGCTTGTGCATGGCATGATTGATGAGAATGTGCATTTTAGGCACACTGCAAGGCTTATCAATGGACTTGTTGCAGCTGGAAAACCTTATGAGCTTATTGTTTTCCCAGATGAGCGCCACATGCCGCGACGCCATAGAGATCGAGTTTATATGGAGGAGCGGATATGGGACTTCATACAGAGGAATCTGTAAGATAAGAACCTTTCTTATGCATATTTCATGGTTGTGTTCAATTGAAGAGGAAGAGTAGTTTCTGATGTTCCTTTACCCAAAATTTGGTTTTTATTTCTTTATGCCTATTAAACTGGTTAGCTACTTTGGTTCTTGGGCGATTGGCTATTTGGTCCATTTCATTTCAAAGGTAAAAGAAACAGTTCCTGGCTTATATTTTACAAATCATGTAGTCTAAGGACATGTCTAGGTAAAATAGCTTATTTAAGTGCTTGTTCAATAAGCTTTTTTAAACAAGCTACAAAAGTTTATTATATGTTTATTTCACCTACTTCTCATAAGGTTACTGAAACCAGTTAAAAAGTGCTTATAGGAAGGTTAAAAGTTATTTTTATAACTTTATTTTCATTAGTCCAAAAAGCTCTCTAGTTGGGAGTTATAATTTTTGGGCCAGGTTACAAAGTAAAATTGTAGAAGAGGAATTGATTTAACTTTTATGGGGCATTTGCTTAAAGTTTATGTAATCATCAATCACAAGGAATTGTTATAGCTTTGAGGGTACAGCTTTAGCTTTCACAAGGAACAATATAATTGGTTTTAACACCATTTGTGTTATATTTGTAAGGTTTTGTTCCATCAAAATCAAAAGCACTTTTGATAAGGATCAAGTGAAGTTTAAGCGAGTATTAGTCTAACAATCTGAAGTCATGGTGATACTATTTATTACACATTTACCCTATTGTTCAAAATCAGACTCAAGAATGAATCAAGCTATCTATATATTATATTAAAGTTAAGCTATTTTTAGTGATTCATTCCACCAAGTTGGGGACAAGTATTACTATTCATAGATCATGAAAATGGAATAGAATGCGTGAATGAAGTAGTGATCCAAGATCATGCAGATAAGTAGTGATCCAAGAATTAACCCTTTGCTGTAGATTGAGATTTCCTATGAGACTTAACTTGACCCAAGCTTTTGCAAATATACATTATGTATGTACCTTATATCTTTCAAGCTTGGAGCACTTTGATGCTTTTATGGGAACCTTTGTCATGCTTTTTAGAGGAACAATGTACACATGAATTCTAATGTAAAAAAAGAATAATTTTAATTAGAATTTTCATACACTATCAAATTAAAGTGGATATCATTGGATAAGGGAAGTTTGGTGTTATAATCTTTAGAGTTGGTGTAGTTGCTATGGGCTGTAAACAAGATGAGATATGTATCGGGTGTTTTATTCTCTGTCTCAAGCCAATCATGAATTAAGTTATGAATAATATACAAAATTTAAAAGCAAAAGGTAATAAAATTGAGCACTCTAATTGATTTGAGGCATAGAATGAGATACAATTTAGACATGTGATCTTCATTCAACAAGAACTATAATTTTTTTATTAGATTAAAATGACGGGTTGATTTTTTAAATTATATAAGTCCGTTCAATTCAGCTTTTATTTGGTGACTAACTTACATAATATTAATCAACTTGGTTCCTTTAAGAATATTATATTTTTTTGTCAATAATCAAAGAGTATTAAATGTGTGCAATTGACTCAGTGTAAAGATATATACAGTAGTGCATTATTAATCATTTAATTGAATTATTTTTTTTAAAGTTAATGATGACTAAAAATAAATAATAGATGATACAATGACAGTGTAAAAAACTCTTACACTATTAGTATATATCTTTTTCTTATAATTAAATTGATTGGTGACATATAAAGTTATACATACAATGCACGTTTTAATAATCTTGTCAATGAAAATGACTTATCACTAATAAGACATTGGTCTAGTAGTTTAAAGGTTTTATTGGATCTTCAATGTTAAAATTACGATTCTTGGAAGTGACATGTGTTGAGAGGTGCAGTTTCGAATCCTGAAAGAGATTAATTCCTTACCAAAAAATGCTTAAAAATACAATTAGTAGTACAAAAGGGGACAAGATACATTGGTTCCTTAATAAAGCTGTTGATAAAATTATTATTTTACTCAATTTTAGTACTTTAAATAAACTTTTAAAATTAATCATACTACTCATAATTTGGGTTATGTTAATGAGTACCCTAAAGACATTCTTTAACAAACACAGAAAGGAGAAATATGAAATTAGGAAAAATAAGTTTAACGTTCTCCACATATTAAACATATCATTTTACAACGAAATATTTACTCCCTGTAATCTCTTGTAGGTGTAGATTTTCAACAAAGTTTTATTCTTATTTAACTATTCATTTCAAATTTCATTACAATATTAATTACTTATTTATGATTATATACTCAATTCATTATTCCGGAGAAAGAAAAATAATAATGAGTTAAAGTGAATAAATAAATTGAAAATCATATCAAATTTGTTATAAAAAAACAATATTACTTTATGTAAAACAAGTTAAGACAAGAGTCACACTACTTTTAAAGAAATAGAGTAATTATTTTGCATTATTTAACATTATTATTAGGGATAGCAATAAAAATCGAATCTCTGGATATTTGTTTGAACTCAACTTTAACGGAAAAAGTCAATGTAATTGGTTTCAAGTTTTAATCGATTTTAACTTTCGGGTTTGGTAGAACTAAGATCTTAACTTAACACTATATATATATATATATATAAATAATTGATGTTATTTTACTGAACTTATTTCCTTCAACTGTATATTTCCTTCGTGTGTATATATATATAATTAAATTTCCTTGATGTTATTTTATTGATGTTATTTTAATGTTTGTAGGCCATATATACATAAAACTTGTATAAGTTTCTGTCTGTAGAGTTTCTTAAGACGGTACAGATGCCAAAGGTTATCACATTAATGGTATACATGCCAAAGGTAATCACATTATATTTACTAGTAGAATTTCCTGTTTGTATCAATAGAGTAAAGGTTTTGGTTGGATTTTCCATAGAGTTTAGCTTACCTAAAACTCGATGAGATTAAGGATGGCACCATTATTTTTATCTCCTATAAATTTGGATTTATTTGAGTTTAAAGTTAACTAAGTACAAACTAAGCTCTGATTCATTCTGTTGTCATTCCTAATGTCCCAAGAATATAACTTAGATTTCAAAACAATAAATGAAATATTTGAAAATGGAAGGACCCACTAAAATTTAATTACATGTTGCTTTGATTGGTGTGGATTTGGTTGATCTCCATCGCATTAATAATAATAATATCATGCTATTAGAACACTCACTCATGTAATGCTTTTCTTAGTAACTCATGGTTTTTAAATGTGTTCTTATCCGATTTTAAATGCACCTTTGAATTCCTCATGTACTAATTTTCAAACGTGGAACCCAATTTTGTCCACATAAAATACTTTCCTGCAAAATGGTTATATTCATTATTAATATTTGATTTGGAAAGTTATCATAAGTTTTGGATTTGTATTATTAAGAAATGAGGCCATATCTTTGTTGTGCATAAACGTCGTCAAACAAAGGAAAGAGAAATGACATGTTCCCTTCCGTAATGTAATCTAGGAATGGACTAGATTATAGTCACTTTATCATAATCTGAATCCATTTAAGAGAAAAATAATATGTATGTAATGAGATCTAATAATTTTTTACACTACTACTATATTATTTATTATTTATTTTTTAATTATAATTAAAAAATTAAAAAGTAATAATAGAATGATGAATAGTATACTAACTGTATATAAATAGTTACACTTTTAGTATATATATATATATATTATATTCTTAATCTAATATTTGAACATGCTGCCCGTTCACAGTGTCACAAAAGAAGGAAGAAATTAAAAGATTGCATAGTAAATGACGCATAGTCATGACATGGCTGACACCTATTGGTTTAGTTTATGTGTTGCTGAGTTAGCACAAACTTGTTACCCAAGTTTATTTCAGTTTAAAATTTGTGCAATTACAATGTCAAATCTTGTTAATATATTATTTATCATTAATTTGTATTATTTTTGTATTAATAAATCAGAATCATACATATTAAATTCTTATATATATATATGGTAAAAATATTTATAAATAATTTTATATTTTGTATATATACTCTTTTCATTATTTAAAAACTGGACTAATGTTAATGACTTAACATTTTCAGAAATAGTTTAGATTTCGAATTATGACACTACTACTATTGTCAATTTCTTTTTCTTTATCATTATGCTTCTTTCAATTTTTGGACAAATTCTTACTTATCGACATTTTTTCATCAATTATAACTCTTACTTGGTTACGTGAAAATATAATCAATTACTAAAACTCAAAGAAACAGAAGGTTCTCAAACTTTGATTTGGCCTTACAATTTTCTATTACGTGCTCAAGAGGTTAGCCAAAAGAAAAAAACAATTCAATTTATAGACATTTAGTATATATTATATAGTATTCATCTGTATTTTTATTTGAATATAATATCTATATATTAATAATATAAAAATTTGTATATATTTAGTGTATTATCTCTTTCATTTGAATTATTTTTTTAAAAGTCAACAATGATTAAATAATAAAAAATATAATGACAATGTAAAAAACTCTTATATTGTTATTGCATAAATTTTTCTCTCTTTTTATTTTATTTTTAAAAAGTCAATAATAATAAAACATGAATGATAGGTGATACATGATAATATATAAAAACTCACACACTTTTAATACATATATATTTTATAATTAAAATTCAATAATATAATAATATACCAAAAAAGCTCTTACAAAAAAAAGGGATGGAGTGTTTAACTTCGATGACAAGACATTGAGTTCGCTACTATAAATAGCACCAATACTCCATTCATTCGTAACAATCACTTTGTCTTATTTTTCACAATTCTGTTCTCTCTCTAACTAACAACTCGGTACTGTGACTCAGTGAGTCAATTTTCCCGGAATATAAGTTTCTCCGATTCCGGGAACAATGATTCATAACGATTCGTACAATGCCGATTGATTCCTCAACTTTCTCTTTAAATCGACACACTACCTAACCTTCTTCACACTCTGTAAGCTTGATCTTCATTTTAATTTTCTGTTTATTTTTTATAATTGTTATTGAAATGATTCTTTCTTTTATGTGTAATTAGAAATTGGATTTGGTTTTGATTATTTTTTATAATTGTTACTTTTTATTCTTTGAACATGTATGGAAATTTGATATATCTGTGTTTGACTCTTCCAACTTTACTCTTTTGATGTAATAACCTAAAAAAAGGATAATTACTAATTTGTGATAATTGAATCTGATTGAATGTTTCCTCTTTCACGTGAAATTGAACCAGGCATTTTCCAATATACAGATTCTTATTGTTGTAACAATATTTGAGTGAATCCATACAGCATGTGTATTATTATATGCATATTAGTATTTGATAGTCTTAAATCACCCAAAAAAACTATATGGAATTTAATTTTAGCGGATCTATACTATCTAACATAGTATCATCTAAATCAATTAGCTCAAAATTTGGAAATTTTGAACATCTATAAAAATATAATCATGTAGTTATTACTTTCCTACATTTTAGAAGTTTATATTACGTCGTGTATCTAGGAAGTTCTTATATTGACTTATACTGGCATCAAAGGATCACTCCCCAATCCCATATGTGTATTCTTGTCTTTAATTGAATTCCTTATTATGTGACTGAAATTTTTCTTCCTTTTTGTAGGGTTACTGAACTTCAATTGGCAGGGCATCCCGTTTTTCCTTTTTGTCCTGTACAAAATTTCCCATAAAATAGCTTAAATGTTGCTGATATGAAAATACGATACTATCAATTCAATGAGACATCTGATCGACTGATCTTTGTAGAAGCCAAACGATTAGAGAAGAGAGGCAAGAAACATTTAGGTTGCTCCTTTTGTGATTCCATAGCATCTCTGATGAGGCCATCTTAGTTTCACTGTTTGTTGAAAGGTTCATAGCTTGTTTTTTTAGCCAGCAAGATTTTGAACCTGTAAGTTGAGAATGGCATGCGTGGTACTTCGTCCAGTGCATGAAGAATCTTTTAACCCAGACTGTTTTAGTCCTCATTTAAGGGACTCAATTTTGATTTACCTAACTGTTGGTGGATCTGTGATTCCCATGCATATTAAGGATACAGATTCAATTGCTTCAGTGAAGCTGAGGATTCAATCCTTCAAAGGATTTTTTGTAAAGAAACAGAAACTAGTTTTTGAAGGGAAGGAGTTGGCTCGCAACAAATCTTGTATCCGCGATTATGGTGTTGCTGATGGGAATGTGTTGCACCTGGTGCTAAGGCTTTCTGATCTTCAAGCTATCACGGTTACGACTGTAGGTGGAAAAGAGTTTGGATTTTATGTTGAGAAAACTAGGAATGTGGGTTATGTGAAGCAGAAAATTGCAAGTAAATCGAAAGGGTTCGTGGATCTCAAGGATCAGGAATTAACATGTGATGGTAAGGCACTTGAAGACCAGAGGCTCATTGGGGATATCTGTAAGCACAATGATGCTGTAATTCATCTTTTGGTCAGGATCTTAGATGCCAAGGTAAGGACTAAACCAGTTGAGAAGGATTTTGAATTGTCAATTGAGGCATCATGCACAGACAATATGGTGACCAACTTAGGCGCAGACCAGTTAGGGTCAGTGTCCATAACAAATAAGGTCCCACAGAGGAACCAATTGACAGGAGATTTTCTTTTGGAACCAATTATTGTGAATTCCAATATCAAAATTCCACCAGTGATCCAGGAGCTAATTAAGATTACCTCTGAGGGGTTAGTAAAAGGCAGTAAACCAATTCAATCTACGGAGGGATCCGGAGGAGCTTACCTCATGCAAGATTCATCAGGCTTAAAGTATGTTTCTGTTTTCAAGCCTATTGATGAGGAGCCAATGGCTATTAATAATCCTCGAGGCTTACCTGTCTCTGTGGATGGTGAAGGATTAAAGAAAGGTACACGAGTAGGGCAAGGTGCATTGAGAGAAGTTGCAGCTTACATTTTGGACCATCCTAGGAAAGGACCTCGCTTATGTCATGACAAAGAGTTGCAGGGTTTTGCTGGAGTCCCGCCTACCGTCATGGTCAAATGCTTGCATGAAGGGTTCCATCATCCTGGTGGTTATAAAAATGTTTCTGGTAATGTTAAAATAGGATCACTTCAGATGTTTATGAGGAATATTGGAAGTTGTGAAGATATGGGCCCTGGTGCATTTCCAGTGGAAGAGGTACACAAGATCTCTGTGCTAGATATGAGGTTGGCAAATGCAGATAGGCATGCTGGTAACATTTTGGTTGCCAAGGATGGTGTAGATGGTCGAACTGTGCTTATTCCAATTGATCATGGCTATTGCTTGCCTGAGAGCGTAAGTCTTTTGGCACTAAACTTATTTGTTCTGTTTATAGGGAACTGTGTTGTGTCTTCATTAATTCCATTTTCTTATGCTTGTCTATTTCAGAGTTGTTGCAAAAATGCTGTAAAATTCTAAATGCAATTTTCTGCTTTTTATTTGCCACTTTTCTCTCTGTTAATTTAGTTGTCAGATTTTTGTTATATCCTGTACACCTCTACATAATCTTTTGAAGTTTCTTGCTATACTGCATGAAATGTAGCTTGTTGACACTTCGTTTATCACTGTACTTCAACATACCTTCTGATTTTTTGGTTAGTAGTTAAAAAATGGCATCTCAATGCACAAGGCTCCCACTTAGTGAGGGTTGGGCAGAGTAGATGTACACAACTTTACTCCTGCAAGCGGAAAGGCTGGGTTATTAGTTTCTATTATATATTATGACTTTATATGCAGACCATAACCTCACTTGCCCCCTGTAGAACTTTTCTAGTTTCTCAAAAATATTAAAAAAAAAATCAGCAATGCCAATGTCTATCATTCATAATTCAAAACCCTTTCAGCAATCTCAAGTTAGTTTCTATGATATTTGCACTGTCTCTATTCCCTTTGTTCAATTTTTTGCAATCCTGGCTAAATGTATAAGTATCTGTTTATAAAGATTGTGGCTTATTAACTTTGTTGTTGTCCTGTCATATTTGAGCTGCTTTGCAAATGGTTTTCTTCTTTTCCTGTTTGTTCCATGTTGGCTTTTAAATGGTTTTCTTTTTATTTTGCCAGGGTTTTCTCCCATTCATGTTGGCTTTTAAATATTTGCTTATGTATTATGTTACTGACTAGTTAATAGTTATACTGGCCGCAAGCTCATGTTGGTTTTTTACCCCCTTTGCAGTTTGAAGACTGCACTTTTGACTGGTTATACTGGCCACAAGCTAAGGAACCATACTCCCCGGACACCATTGACTACATAAAATCTCTGAATGCTGAAGAAGACATTAAGCTTTTGAAGTTTCTTGGGTGGGATCTTCCTCCCAAATGTGCTCGCATCCTCCGTATATCAACCATGCTACTTAAGAAAGGTGCAGAGCGAGGACTCACTCCTTTCAACATGGGAAGCGTCATGTGTAGAGAAACACTGAAGAAAAAATCTGTCATTGAGCAGATTATTCAGGAAGCAGAGGAAACTGCACTTCCCGGAACAAGTGAAGCTGAATTTCTTGATCTTGTTTCAGTGATCATGGATAATCACTTAGAAGAGCTATACCCATGACTGATTACACTAGTTTACGTACCTATTAATAAAACGACTGCTACTACTACTACTGTTGATATAAGATAGTGATAAGTAATGGCAAGAATCGTCTTTAAACTCCAAAGTGGAGTGAACTACGGTTAGAACTTCAATCCTACCACCAATCAAGCACGCATGCTTGTATTGTAATATTGACTTTTATGTGTTTTTTACATCTCTGAATTATGGAATATATCCATATATGGAGTGTTTGAGGTACTGTGCAATATCTTTTATGGAGGTAATGTGCAATATCATCCCTCTAATATGTTCTTATTGAGCGAATAAAATAGTGAATATATATAAGTTGTACTTTGGCTTGTAAATTTTTCCATGTTCAGTTCATGTTGTGTTAGTATTGAGGTTCTGAATGGAGCAGGGAAATGCTGCAACTTCCTTATCTATGCTTGGAAATAATGGAACTTGGTGAATAAACAAATTTTGAAGGAATGAAAACAGAGGGTTTGTATTACCTTGTATGGAAAATTGGAATGTTAAGTGAAGGACTCAATATATAAATTAATCTCAATAAATGGTGAAAAACTGGGAGCCAAACTTAAGAATTTTAGTTCAACTCATTTAAAATTGATTTTATAAGATAGAAATATAAATCTCAACCCACCATGATCCAAAAGAGTGGATAAATCTGGCTTTCTCGCCCTGCAAACATGTTCATTCCAATGGAACTTTCTCCCAGTAGTTTATAGCTAGAATATGAAGTTTCTAATACCGGTTAATTGCTTACATAATATATTTCAACATAAGTTTTACATTATAACCATGACTTATAACTCAAATGAGACAAGTATCTACTTTGGTTGCATTTTGGATTTTCATTTCCTATCCCTGTCAAGGTTCTGGTTTTTTTATTTATTTTGCTTTTTTGATTTGTATAAGAAATCTGATTAATCATATAAGAGTTGACCAACAAGACTTTGTCGAGTGGTGTAAGACCATATTTAATCTACAAATAGGTCAAATGTTCAATTCTTGTGAGCAATATTTGTTGAGATGGTAATCACATACTTCGAAAAAGTTTAGGTCATTATTAGGGATACCAAAAAATCCAATAGGAGTTGAGAAGACCCATTATGATAAAGTTTTTCCAAAACCTACTTATAAAATTTGGAACAACAAAAAATGAGTAAACTTATGTTAATAGATAACACTGGTGAAGTTCTATCATCACCAATTTTCTAGATCAATGATTGACTTCAAAAATATATGCGTAATAAATTAACAACTGAGGTATCCTTTATGACAACGTTTTCCTACAGTTGAGATTGCTTAACCTTCTCACATTGTTTGTCTCCTTGCAAGAAAGTTATTACTCGACAAGAAAATTTTAAACCAAACCCAACATAATGTGGATAGGACTGGGAAACTATGAACATTAATAATTATATAGCTTATGATGAGAACATTACATGTGATATGTCCTATCTGGTGTCCACGTTAATAAATGGCTTGTCATGCATTCTCTACGGAAGTTTCCAGTTAAGTACCCTAATAAACCAACGTACACATTTAAAGCTAAAGTTGTTTATCTTTACATTATAAAGTATAATATTGATACATTGAGTTTTAGTGAAATTACATAGATCATCTCTCCATTTTTTGTACTTACAAAAAACACCTGATTTTTATCCATACATTATACTGACTACATCTGCATCATAAATGAGTATAATTTTTTAAACAAAAATGATGATAAGTGTAATTAAGTTAAACAAAATATGATATATTGTGGAGACATGCCCAAATAGTATACAAGTGAATATATTTTCATTATTTTTGGTTCAATATAAGATGCATAAATAATTCTAAGGACATATTTAAATCACTCTTATACTATACTCCAACGAACAAAAAATAATGAAAATGTATTAACTCGAATGTTATTTAATATTGTTTCTACAATATATCATATTTTGTTTAACTTAATTACATTTATCACATTTTTTATTTAAAAAACCACACTTATTTCTACACATTATATATATGGAGAATGTGTAAGATATGTATAAAAATTAGGTTTTTTAACACTCATAAAAGTTAATGACTTGACTACACATTATATATGGAGAAATGGTGGAACAGATTTTTACATTATCATGTATCATCCACTATTTATTTTCAATCATTGTTGACTCTTCAAAAAAAAATCCAAATAAAAGTTGGATGATACACTGAATGTGTATACATATTTATACTGTGCATAAATAGATGTTACGCGCTAAACATTTGGTCTACTTATTAGAGTGTAAAATCTAAGTATTGTTATTACAAAGATTTATACACAGTCGATACATCATCTGTCATTAATTTGTATTACTTTTATTTAAGAGTCAATGATAATAAATTATGAATGATATATTTAACGATGTAAAAATCTCTTCCACTATATGTGAATACATATTTTTCTCTTCTTATTAAGCAACCAAAACTTAATGTTACATTTGAAAATGATGTTTTTCTCCAAAGGAAAAATAATGTATTTAAGTAAACAAAAGTTTTATGTATATTATTTCCTAATAAATTGTTGAGTATATTACAGTTGAGTATATTACACTCTCTCAAGTTTAGATTAATTTTATTCATAACCTCTTTATTTAAAAAAATTAGTTGGTTGTAATTATATTTGCCTCCTCTGAATAGCTACTGTCTGTAGTATGAGGGTAATTTACTAGGAAATAGATTCTCTCACTTTCTTAACCATAAGTATAGTTCAATTGAATATTGATTCTACCATTAATTAATCAAACAATCAAATCTGGATTCTATCATTAATTAATCAAACAACTAAATATGGTTTAGATCTAAATTTGGCCACCATTAAACCTTTCTTATCAACTACTTAAGTGTAACATCTTTGACTTTGACTAATTACATATAAGAGCCCCATATTTTATAGAAAGCTGTTTGCACTTTATATTTTTATTCACCCTCGTGATTGAGGTAAGAAAAAAAGCATTATAACAAATAAATATATTATCTTAGATTTACAAATTACAAAAAAATTAACTATAAACTATAACAAGCCTATGACTAACTGAGTCCGATTTTTTATCGTGGAGGAAGATTGAAAACTTGTCTATAATTTTATATTTGCAGTGAAATTCAGGTTTTGGGCTGATAAGTTCAACTGGATAGCCCAACCATGAATGAAACTCCAGTAGAGGGCAACCATGTTGAGCCCGATATGAACTGGCCCACCGTAAACCTGCTGGCTTCGACGGTCGACGTGATAACCCGATACCCGGGCCATTGAACCCGTTGCCCAATTGCTGCACCCGGCCCATAATTCATGTACTCACCATAATACAATGTGTTTAAGGCAAATGTTTTATTCCACTCCAACCATCCACATTGATGTATGTGATCATCCATATATGACATCATGTATACAGTTCTCGAGTGTAGTTTCCATGGTCGACCCAAATACGTTTGGTATTTACCCTTGACTGCTTCCAAATCTGGTGTGGGTCGAATTTGGCAGTCATGGATTGAAATGCCAGTGTTTTGGTTAGGGTCCTTTCTATTTTGGGCCGTGATACTGTTTTTCTGTTGGGCCATGGGCTTGCGAGCATTGAGGCTGCAATTTTGGAAAACCACTGCAGCGTTGCCGAATATGAAATCAATTGTGCCATATATGTCACATTCGCGGAAGAATTGACGGTTAGAATGTACATAGCATGTGTCTTGATAACCGATGATGCTACATCGATAGATCACCGAGTGGTCGGATCCAACACGAAGGGCCACTGCTTGGTGCTTATCAGGTCCGGCGTAATTCTCGAATGTTATGTCTCTTGCTATAAAACCAGCACCACTAGCAGCTGTAGGACACGATTCAATGTAAAGTATGAGGTAAAAGTATGTGACATAGAATTGTTATTAACAATCTCTAGGAATTTTTTGTCAATGTAGAGGAGAATGAAAATTATTGACCAAATTGGCAAATAATGCAAGGCCCACTAACAATAACTTAGGTAAGATGAATTAATGCACAATGTTAGAGATGAAGATGAATGTCTATGAATATTGTATTTGTATGATGATAATCAAAAGTCAACAAGTGTTGATTGTTTGCTTTGATGCATACAGTGCGTGAGAATGCTTCAGTGGTACGCTTGATTATAATTTAACATAACACATACACGTAGCTAGATATGTTGAGCCAGGTTACTTTAGACTAAAGAAGATCTGAAGTTAATAAATGCAATGTTTTGAACTTTAATTAACTTGTCACCTCACTATGCCACAACTTCACTTGGTTAGAAAGTTTATCTGGTGCTTTTAACTTTTGTGATTTAGAAAGTTTGGATTGGAATTAAAGAGGATGCAAAACACATTATTACGGGAATAGTAATGCATGCACACTAATATGGCATTGCATGTTGGAATAATAATGCATGCACACGAAGTTTGGAGTGTATTCTTATTATTGCCAATTTGTTGTAGACCACACAGCAAGGAGTCTTAAAATATGACAACCTAGAATCAGGTCATGTTATTCTTATAGTGTACTAACTCATGTTAGGATTAGGAATTACAAGAATAAGGCTCATCAGTTCTTGTTTTTTTTAATCTGCACCTTTCATTTTATTATTTTTACTTTTTTCATTTATCATATTATTTTTTAATATATAAAATAAAGGTCGAAATTATTGTGACAGATAGATAATTAAAATTAGAATAATTAATAATCACGAAGGTTAAAGGAATTTTACCGAATGATGCGGTGCGAAATGTGGTAGTGCCATTCAGAAAGTTTTTACGGCCTGTGATGACCGTCTTGCCCTTCCCATCACCTATCAACATAAGATTGGTTTTCTTTCTCCCCACCTTTAAATTGTTCTCTTCGTACCTGGAATGGAAATTGTATCAACAAATGGTGGTGTCTTTTATTTATTATCTATCATTTATATTTAATTATTATTAACTTTTAAAAAATATAATTAAATAATTGATAATATACCAATCACATTATGCACATGTGGCTCTTCACCCAAGCAAGCAAATTATTTTAATAAAATTAGTCAAACCAATTTTGTTTATATGGATCTATGAAGATGGTAAAGATTTTTAATGTCAACATTAATGAGGATAGAGGGTTATACTGTGGATGAAAAAAGAAAATTTCGTTGTCATCATCACAATATGTCAGTCACCTGATTACCGTTGCTAACAGGGCGGGACATATGGAAAACAAAGATTTGTTGTCCCAAACTCTGTCCCAAATCTTGTTACAGATTAATCCTATTATATCACATCAATTAAATAAATTAAATATTCATAATTTTATTAATTTTATTTTATTGTGATTAATCAGGAATGTAGCTAGAGATATGATCGAAGAAAACATATCACCATCCAGCATGGAGAGGAGCCAGAACTCTTCATCCAACATGTCAAAGAAGCAATTACTCTCAGTTCACCTTCACAAACTTAACCGACACAAAAGTAGGAAGCTCGTGTCCTTTCTTATTAATAGGACAAATAAATACTCATTTATCTATAAAAAATCGAAAAGCTCAATTTTTTTTAAATATGAGTCAAATTTATTTATTTTAATATTTTTTATGATTACTAATAAAAAAACTATTTTAATTCATATTTATGATTTTTAATACTAATTTAAATTTTTTATTTTTCAGTACAATAATTTTTTAAAAATTAAAGTTTGTGTTCACTTTTAATATCTCTTGTGATCATCATTACACTATATATCCAATTAAATTTATATATAAAGGAAATTTATTTTTTAATTTAAAAAATATAATATTGTTTTTCTCTCATTTATGATTAATTAATCTGTCTCAATAAAAAAACAGATAATATAATAGAGCTATAAATACTACAGAGGTAGTAAATATGTTAGGATCATCAAAACATTGTAAGACGTTCTTACATGAGTAGTGGATGAGAGAATGATGTGATATGAATGATTTTACCTTCCTGCCCTTACGTAGATAATGAATCTCCGGCTACTATACTCTGGTGCTTTCTTAATTGCTTCAGAGATTTTCTTCACCACTCCATTACCATCTTTAGAAACGATAACATCAGGTTGTATCTCATTTACGGGTAAGCTCAACAATCTCCTATCTCGTGTTTTCAACCATCTCGGGAAATTATCTTCTCGCATTGTCATCAATCTTCTCTTGTTCTGTATCGGCACTCCTGAGAAATCATCACCAGCACCGATAGAGGAAAATATCGCCAAACAGTTACTCAAGAGCTCCGATAAGTCCCTCAGATTGTTCGCCATCTGGTCCGTAATGCCGCCGTTAGTGTCGGCGAAGCCCTCCGCACATGTGTCCTAGTTTTCAAAAAACATGATAGGGACCAATAAGAGAAAATAGTTAGGAAAAATAAAATCTGAAAATGAGAGCGTCAACAAAATTTAATGCGTCTCAAACCTCGACCAATTGTTTAACTTATTTTGCAAGTAACTAATTTCAATCTGAAAAAGTCACCTCATTGGTGAGTGCGGCGCTCAGCCACGTCAGCACATCATCGTAGGAGCCTAGAGGCCTGATGTCGCCGGAGACGGAGGAGGAGGGCGGAGCGACGGAGATAAGAGAGCGGGAGAGGGCGTCGATGGAGTCATGAAGGAGCTCAAGGCAGTCGTCGTAAGCGGCTTGGACGCGAGGGGAGACGGTGGAGATAGAATCGGAGAGGGAGACGGAGGAGTAGAGAGCCTTGGTGAGGTGTTGCAGGGTGATGTTGATTGAAATGTGAATGAGGTCTTTCTCCGACGCCGTTTTGGAAGCAGGGAACTGGAGTAGATAGTTTGTGCATAGAGAAGGGAATCGCGTTTTGTTGCAGGTTATAGAGATGGCTTGGGTGGGTTTGCTGAGTCGGGTGGGGGCATTTTGGCCATTGTCAGAAGGTCGAAAGTGTACGGAGAGGATGAGAACAGCGGAGGCTGCGGAAGCTGAGATTAAGACGATGGTGAGAAGTGAGAGGAAGATGATCTTCTTCTTCATGGTGGTGGTGGTGGTGGTGGGTGGTGGGTGATATTCGGAGTAAGAAGAGGAGCCACCATTGTCTGAGAGTTTTAATTTCATTCTAGCTATGAAGAACGAAATTCAAGAGAGACACATGTAGTTTCGTAGTGTGCAGTGATGAATAATGTGTAATGTAAGGAATGATGCACTTCATATAAAACAAATGACACTTTATGTAATAATAATAATTTAATTTATAGGAATTGATTATTTCTCTCTTACATCTTTCCTGTCCTTATTTAAAGTGAAAGAAAAATATATGCACCTATGTCTTTACTACATTGTACATGGTAGTACTATAGTAGAAATGAGAATGAAGATACTCTGTTTCAAAATAAGGGTGTCTTCCTGTTTCAAGTATAATGTGCTTGTCCTGTTTCATAAGGTAGGTTGGTGTGCATAGAGTCCAAAGGTAAAACATTATCATATTTTAATCTTGTGAAAATAAACTCCACTCATTTTTATTTTTCCAATGTTGGTTGCCTCCAGTAATGAAAGTTTGAGTTATCCTACCCATTTAACTTGTGCCAACATAATACTAGCAAAACAAATATGGACATATGCATGCCGTTTTACAAAAATGGATGAAATCTCATGTCCTGTTTATATTATCATGGACTAATAGCAATGTGGGCGAGCCCACACACATAACTTGTGGTCTCATATACCCATGAGTCCAAAAACATGAACCAATATCCGACCTGTTATAAGTATTATTCACATATTCGATCATCCGAGGTCTTATTGTCATTCTTAGTCTCTGGTGGCTTCTCATGAAGTTGTGCTAATAACGATTCGTGAGTTGTCGACTAATGTAAATGGTATGTGCTCATGGTGGCTGCTAGGTGGTCATCTAGTATCGTGGTTGTGGCCACCTAAGGCAGCTCAACTAGGTTTGGTAAAGGGAACTGGGATGGTTGGACTAAATTCACGATTATGAACAACGGTGAAGGGCTTTTGAGTTAGATTAGTAATTGGGCCTGAACTTTTTTTATTAATCAACACCCAATTTCTAGATCCAATGTCCATGCACCAGATAAAATTGGCTAACAAAATGAAAATACATGCTATAAGGGGGTTTATTTCGCAGTTCCTGTTTGGGCTTTTAGCTCTGTTCATTCATCGAAGAAAAAGACAGGCCCACGTGTAAATGGGCTTCAAAGAAGCGAAATATTTCATGGGGAACATGGTTGAAGTTTCTGGAACTTCCTATTCCTAACATATATGTCGATCACTTTTGAAAAATCTTAAACCCTATTCCTCTCACGTTCCATTTATAATTCCGAACTCGCGAGTTAGGCCGAGTCAACTCACCCATGGCGATAATCTCCGATTTAGAAGAACCCGAACAGAAGAACCAGATAGAGTCTTCCAAACCCTCGCCGTCAAAGCCGCAAACCGCTCCGTCTAACTTCAGTGCGAGTTTCGATCCATCGAAACCACTAGCTTTCGTGGAGAGAGCTTTCGAATTCATCTCAAGAGAGAGCGATTATCTCGCGAGCGAGAACGCGGAGAAGGAGATAACATCGCTGGTGCGCGCTGTGAAGGAGAAGAAGAAGAGGGAAGAGGAGGCGAAGGCTGTGGAGGAGAGAGAGAAGGCTGAGAAAAGGTTGAAGGAAGAGAAGAAGAAGGAACAGAAAGTGGTGGAGGAAAAGAAGCAGGAAGAGAAGAAGGAAGAAAGTAGTGTCAGAGGTAAAATATTTATGTGAATTTCCAATGTACATTTATTTATGGTTTCGGTTTCAGTTTTTCCATAGCATGATTTTAATTTTAATTTTGTGCTTTTAAGATGTTGTTATGTGTTTTCAAGTTAATGTAATATGTGCTGCTATTTGGATTTGATTTCAATTGCAATTCATGAATAAATGAATATTGAAGTTGCCCCTATAAAGATTTTGGACATGGATTTGGTCTGTTAATGTTTTAAACAGTGAAGGGGCCAATTAATTGAGGACTAGTTGAGTATTTACCTTAATTTTAGATGAAGTTATGTGCTATTTCATGACTTTAATCCTTTATTACTCTCATCAATGTCCTTATTCTGGAGTAACTGAACTGCTCCAAAACCATGTTTCTTGTACATGTTCTGAGGAAATTTCTTTCTTGCCATATCAATGGCTTCTAACTCAAAGTTCGTGTTCTCCTCCAGCTTGTTCATATTATATATTAATTTTTAGTTGCTGATTGCTAAATATACTGTTCTCTGCTAGAGTAAATGTCATCCAGTATTATATTCCCTTCAACCTTTTATATCTTTTTAGAATAAGTTGAGGAATGGATACCGATGTAGTGCTTGTTTTCGTACCTGGCACCTTTAAATTCATGCGAGTTAAAGTTTGAGAGATAGGTTGTTATACTACAGGAATTCATGTGCGAATGAACCATGGATTCACTTTATTTTAAATATTTTTGTGGATTCCATCCTAAATTACAGGAATAATCCCTAGTATATCTATTGACCAACGACTAACAAGTCATCAAGACTTGGATTTTCTTAATTCATTTCTTTTCTGATCCTGTTTCGATACCTGGACAGTTCCAAACAAAGGCAATGGATTGGATCTGGAGAAATATTCTTGGACTCAGAGTCTACAGGAGGTCAATGTGAATATTCCAGTACCAGAGGGAACCAAAGCAAGGTTTCTCACTGTTGAGATAAAGAAGAACCATCTAAAAGTTGGACTCAAAGGCCAACCTCTAATTATTGAGGTGAGTTTTCCCTTTAAATTATATGACTTGTTATTAAAAGATATATCCTACACCAGTAGTTATTTTTATGAGAAACGCTATGTTTCAGTTTTATTTAATTTGATGTTAGTTTGCCATAGTGATTGCCCTTATACATGATTTGGAATTTTTGCAGGGGGACTTGTATAAGTCTGTCAAGCCTGATGACTGCTATTGGAGCATAGGTACATGACTAGTTCTATCCATGGATATTTGATGCGACTATAATCCATTAACATATTTTTGAATTAAATTATTCAAGTCTATGATAATTTCAAGTTTGCATCATATTATCAGTCAGCACATGCATTGTGTTTGTGCCTGGAATAATATTTTGATGGCACAGATGCACAGTGGATTTTGGATTGCGTTGTTTGTTGGTGAGGATTCATAACCATCTTACCACTACGTCATTTTTTTGCAGAGGATCAGAAGGCAATTTCTATTCTCTTGACCAAACATGATCAAATGGAGTGGTGGAAATGTCTGGTGAAAGGTGACCCTGAAATTGATACCCAGAAAGTTGAACCTGAAAGCAGCAAACTTTCTGACCTGGATCCTGAGACTCGTTCAACTGTTGAAAAAATGATGGTAACCAATTAATGATGTTTACTTAAATGGTTATATAATTTGTGCTTAGTCATTTTCTAAGATGCTTTAAGCAATTAGTATTCACCCATCCAAATATTGGAGATAAACTTAAATCAGTTAAAATAAGTTTTTATCTTCTACTCCTACGAAGATATCTTAGTGTTTTGAATTTGATAACCCATATATAGGGAAAGGAAGAAGGCTATTTTTAATTGCAGTAAGATATATACATTGCATTGGTTAAGATTGTTTCTTTACTAGTTAATTTACAATTATCCTGTACTGCTCTGCAGTTTGATCAGAGGCAGAAGTCTATGGGCCTTCCTAGCAGTGATGAGCTCCAGAAGCAGGAAGTTCTGAAGAAATTTATGTCTCAGGTAAGCTTTTGATTTTTTTCCCACCAAATTGATCTCTAACTTCTCGTATCAGTTACTTGACCAATCAGCGAAAATATCATCTGATGTTTACTGTCTATGTTTTGCAGCATCCAGAGATGGATTTTTCGAGGGCAAAAATAGCATAAAATTTGCAGTGATCTTAACATGCTTTTTTGGTCTGACTTCACAAATAGGCTTGTCCAGCTCTTGTTCTTCCCATATAGTTGCTGTTAGTGTCTTTACTTTTTCATTTTGGGTTGTGAAACTCTGTTCATAATGATTGATAGTTGACCTTATGGATGAAAATGCATTGAAACAATTATCTCTTTCAAGTACGATACTTTATGGTCTGGTCTTAACTCTTCAAGTTGTATCTACTTCTTCAATGACCAGGAATGAGTAAAACTTTTAAGGTTAATTGTTTAAAATCTCCTAGCCATTCGTAACCAGTTTATGTCATTGTATTCTATCTATTAAGTATTAACACAAGTGATATCAGTGGGATTAGAAATTTGTGGGAGCACATTCTTTCTAGCAAAGAGAGTCACTCCATATTTTGCCCCAAAGAGTCACTCCTTGGGTACTTGTTAAAAAATAAGGTGTTAAAAAATAAGGCACCCTCCAATGGGAATTATATTATTGTCAAATTATATTAAAAACTCTATCATTGCTTTACCAAAAAAGTGTTATTTCATGTGGTTTAAGCTAAAATTTTAATATTAAGTATGTTTTTGACATGTTTCTCCTTTAATAATTTCTTAAACTATGTACATAAACTTAAACACTATTATTAAATTAAGAGAAACATATATGCGTTGGTCGTATTCAGACTTTAATATTTTACTCAATACACTGATCTGAGTTTCAGGCTGTTCCCAATCAAACTGTTTCACTGCCTCCATATTCTTTCAAAAGAATATTACGAATGCAAAACCCTCAATTTGTATGAAGGAGCCTCTTATTTATGTATGTATATCAAATTTAGTGATTAAAAGAATATGAGTGTGGGGTTATAGATAACCTTCTCTAGAACAATAAGACAATGGCCATTGCCATCTATACCTTTATGTGGAAAGGGACATGTGGCCAATATGGCTATGTGTCTGTATGTGGTTGATGTTAACACTACATGAGAGAAATGAAGAGTATCTTTGGCTTCAAGTTGGAGAAGAATAATATATTTTTTTTTGTAGGGTATTTGAGTAAGGAACTAATTTTTTTTGAAATGCGTGACTACTCATTATAACAAGTCACTTATAAGAATTGAATTATTGATATTTTAGTCATATTAGGGATGTAGCGAAATCTTACACCACTAAACTATTGTCTGGTTGGTAGAAGAAAAATAATATATTTTTTTATAAAATTATCCTATAAATTTTATTTTTTTATATGTATTATTTTTCTTATAGGTAGATTAATACGTCATTTTTAGTTCGAGAAATGTTCACAACTTGCTTCAACATAATTCCATTATCTCATTATAGAATTTGAAGCATATTCCACAAGGGGATACATTATGCTGAATGATGGGCCACGGAATCCCATGAACCCTGCATGCTCTTGCTGAAAAGAAAATAATTATATATACTGCTATATACAATTCCACATCTTTACCCTGAAAAATACTATATCCTCTAAAAACAACCTTCCACATTTATGAATCAAATGATAGGAGTTAGGAATAAGTCCTTTAAACATAACCCAGGAATCAATAAATCTTTATCTTTGTTAATCAACTTCTCCTTTTCTCCAACATCTTATACCATTGGGTTTTCACTTTTGACAAATCATCCACAATTGATTTATTAGTCATATTGACTCTTAAACAAAAGTAACACAAATTAATGTGGATGATGTGCTGACAGTATAAAAGACTTTTCACTATCATTACACATATTTTAAACTCTTTTTTATATCATTTAATATAACATAACATCACATCACATCAAACTCCTTGTTAATAAATATCACTATTCAACAACATAACAAATCACGCATGTCTGGAATATAACATTACAATCATTAATAATATGATATTACTATTGTGCTGCTATATATAATGATTTAGGAAGGAATAACATATACAAGTACACGCAGGTCTGGATATCTCATTACATGAGTTTAGACCTGTTCAACAGCAAATCTCAAAATCTCAGGTCTCAATTACATATAAGTTCAAAACCCAGACCTGACTCGTTGTAGATATTATTTGCAGGTACTTGCTGTAAGAATGCCTCTTGTGACATGAAATGATATACTATTTTGTTTTGAATAAGTATAACTCTTGAATTGGAGACTTGTGAATAAAATGGTAAGACTATTAGAAAAGAGTTTATATATAGTGTTTGATAGAAGTATTATACTCATAAGAGACTTTAAACATAGTCAATATAGTCTTAATCTCTGCTTAGAAACGTTGCTCTATTAGCCATCAATAAGGAAGAACATATAAAGAAAGAGAAAGAGATAGAAGAGTTTCTCTATTGACAAAGAACAACACGCAACATTAGACAGAGGATCGTGTCGCCATGGATGGAGGTGATCTATAACTATTATTATGATGTGAAAACTATGATTTCTTAAGATACATTAACATATGGTTTCCATGATATAACTTACATGTTGTATCAGAGCAATATGTTTAAGAACATACAATTTTCCATATATGATGATTTGATCCTAAATAATTAAGATATGTTCTTCGATGTTTAGAAAGAATTCATATATGATTATTTCAGCTGAATTGATGCTAAGTATTTTTTTGGACTTAGAATATATAACTTCTAACTATGGATAAAGACATTTATGTAAAATATGTGTAGAGTTTCAAATATTCCTACTTTCACTGAAACTGAAAACATATAGAACATAACAAACGTAACTGAACAAACTATGTTTTAGTAATCCACACATTATTTCTAATGTTCCTTTTTATTTATTATTCATGTATATTTTGTATTCCGTTTCTTGTTAAGTTTTTCTTTGTTTTATATATGTCTTATCTTTCGCATTATATATTCAAAAAGAAACGAATTTGTACACATATATTTAAGGAACAATATAATAAACTTTGCTCTATGCATTATGGATAGATACAGTGTTTTACTCTGCACTGTGTTTCTATTTATACATTAATGGCCTTATGTTCTTTTGTCTTATACAGTATATATATATATATATATATATATATATATATGTGAGAAAGAAACAGTACAATATATGTATTATTATGCAAACACATATATGTTTTCCATATAATATCCAAATATATCTATACTATATATAAAGTCAAAACTTGAAATAACTTCTCTCATTGTGTAATTTTCATTTCCTATTTTGTCCTTAACATTATTTAATTTTTACAAAAAAACTATATAATCCTAAGCAACCATCACCAATACATTAATTAACCACATATCTCACCTTAAATTAAACATTATCATAAACACACAAAAAAATATAATATAAAGTACACCGAACACAACAAATACATTCTAATTAAAAAAATGAAATATATAAAAATTGAATATGTCGTATCACACAATATTCACCAGTAGGCACGAAGTGCCTATACACACTAGTATATAAGAAAGAGCTTAAGTCATATGCATAATTAAGTTACAATTTCATTTGAAGTTTTAATGTAATTGTTTTCATGTGAAATTTATGTGCAAGTTGAGAGTCATATGTATGTGTAATATGACTTGTATGTCATTTAATTTTAAATCGTATGATCATATTTTATTTGTTTGGAATTATTGTATGATAGATTTGTTAATCACCAAAGTGGTTAATTCTTTATATTTATTTAATTCAAATTTGTATGATCATATTTCATTTACTCATTAATTTGATACTATGAATGATATAACAATTATTTGTTTATGAGTAAATTGAAATTCATTATTATAAAACAGTTAAGAATTGCCCAAAGGTTGATTGTTTATTCTTATAATCAATGAACATTATGTTGGTAGTGCAAATGCACAATTAGTTATATTTATATATCCAAAGATAGTAAATGTTTCTAATTTATGCATGCATCATTGCCAAATTATGTGAATTTCTTTTAGTATCATCATGTCTAGTATGATATATTGATGGATTACCGAAAGGTAGACATTAATATATAATTATGAAGTAATCTGAATTAATTTTGCATATAACTCAAAGCCTTAACATTTTTGTTTGATTTTATTGATTGCAATACATGTTGTCTTACATTCGCATTTCTCATTTGTTTCAACTTTC
Source organism: Lupinus angustifolius (assembly GCF_001865875.1). Classification (NCBI taxonomy): domain Eukaryota; kingdom Viridiplantae; phylum Streptophyta; class Magnoliopsida; order Fabales; family Fabaceae; genus Lupinus; species Lupinus angustifolius. The sequence continues at coordinate 15,519,947 of NC_032023.1, forward strand.
AATGGACTTAATTTCTCTGAATGGAGTGAACAAATCCAATTTTACCTTGGGGTAATGAATTTGGATTTATCACTTAGAGAAGATAAGTCAAATGCTATTACTAATATAAGCATTGAAGAACATAAAGTTCATATAGAAATTGGGAAAGATCAAATAGATCGAGTCTAATGTATACGCGAATGAGTATTGCTGGCAACATTAAGTCAGCTCTTCCTAAAACTGAAAAATGCTAAAATTTGTGGAAGAATGCTCCCAAACTGCTGACAAGTCTCTTGCTGGGACACTAATGAGTATATTGACCACATGAAATTTGATGGTTCTCGTACTATGCATGAACATGTCATTGAAATGACAAACATTGTAGCAAAACTTAAGACATTGGGAATGGATGTGGATGAAAATTTCCTTGTGCAATTTATACTAAAGTCATTACCCTTTGAATATGGTCATTTCCAAATGAACTATAACACCTTGAAAGATAAATGGAATGTGCATGAATTGCATAGTAGGTTAATTCAAGAGGAAACCAGAATGAGGAGTCAAGAAAATCATTCCATCAATTATGTTATTCATCAAGGAGCTAGAAAAAAAGTCTGTAAAAAACATGACAAGAAAGGGAAAAGACTCTTAAAGATTAATGAATCATCTTCTTAAATCCACAAGAAGGAAAATCATGATAATATATGTCGTTTCTGTTGAAAGATTGAACATTTCCAAAAGGATTGTCCAAAATGCAAAGATTGATTTGAAAAGAAAGGTAAGTCTAGTGCTTATGTATGTTGTGAATCAAACTTAGCATAAGTTCCTTATAATATTTGATGGATTGACTTCGGATATACTGCTCATGTTTCTAATAATATATAAGGATTTATTACAACCCCAACTACAAGACCAAATAAAAAATTTGTCTTTACAGGAAATAGAGTGAAGGTTCCAGTGGAAGTCGTCGGAACTTATCGTTTAATCCTTGACACTGGACATCATTTAGATTTATTTAAAACCCTTTATGTACCTAATATATCTAGGAATTTTGTTTCTTTATCTAAACTTGATGTTGTTGGATACTCTTTTAAATTTGGTAATTAATGTTTCAGTTTGTATAAATATACTCATTTAATTTGTAATGGTATATTATGTGATGAATTGTACAAGTTAAATCTTGATAATATTTTCTCTGAAACACTTTTAACCTTGAATCATAATGTTGGAATTAAGCGTGGCTTAATTGATGAACGTTCTGCTTACTTGTGGCATAAACGTTGAAGACATATTTCCAAAGAAAAAAAATGAAAGGATTAGTAAAGAATGAAATCCTTCCGGATTTAGATTTTACCGATCTGAATATTTGTGTGGATCATATTAAAGGTAAACAAACAAAACACACAAACAAATGAGCTATAAGAAGCACTAAGCTTCTTGAAATTATACACACAAATATTTGTGGACCTTTTGATATTAATTCTTTCAATAAAGAAAAATATTTCATTACCTTCATTGATGATTATTCACGTTATGGANATGTTAATTCTTTCAATAAAGAAAAATATTTCATTACCTTCATTGATGATTATTCACATTATGAACATATTTATTTATTGTCTGATAAATCTCAAGCGTTAAAAGCCTTAGAGATTTACATTACTGAAGTTGAAAGACAATTAGATAAAAGGGTGAAAATTATCAGGTCTGATCGAGGTGGTGAGTATTATGGAAGCTATGATGAATATTGACAACATTCAGGTCCATTAGCTAAATTCCTTGAAAGTCGTGGCATATGTGTACAATACACAATGTCAGGCACACCACAACAAAATGGTGTATCGGAAAGGCGTAATAGAACATTGTTGAATATGGTTAGGAGTATGTTGAGTAATTCATCTTTACCTATTTCATTGTGGACTTATGCTTTAAAGACAACCATGTATTTATTAAATAAGGTTCCTAGTAAGGCAGTTCCAAAGACTCCTTTTGAACTGTAGACAAGAAGGAAATCTAGTTTAAGGTATCAGCATGTTTAGGGATACCCGATGGAAATTAGAATTTATAATCCACAAGAAAAGAAACTGGATGCAAGAACAATCAATGATTATTTTATTGGTTATCCATTCAAAAAGGTATAGATTTTATTGTCCAAACCATACAACAAGAATTGTTGAGACTGGGAATGCTAGGTTCATTGAAAATGATGAAATTAGTGGGAGTGAAACACCACGTAAAGTGGAAATTCAAGAAGTGAGGGTACAAGTTCCATTTACTTGTGTCTCTAATAATGTTGTTCCTCAAGTTATTGAACCGATTAGTAATGATGGAGAACAACAAAATAATTTCATTACTGAAAATGAAGTTGGTGAACCTATAGTAGAAGAATCACAAGAGATAGCATTAAGAAGATCTCAAAGAGAAAGACGATATGACATTTATGATGATTATGTGGTTTACCTACATGAGTCAGAATGCGATATAAGAATTGAGAATGACCTAATTATGTTTTCACAAGCCATGGATAGTGATAATATCGATAAATAGTTAAATGCCATGAAAGATGAGTTAAAGCATATGAAACAAAATGAGTTTTGGGACCTTGTTGAGTTACCAAAGATTCCAAAAATAGTTGGTTGTAAGTTGGTTTTCAGAACCAAACGTGATTCTTATGGTAACTTAGAACGTTATAAGGTCAGACTTGTAGCAAAAGGCTATACTCAGAAAGATGATATTGATTATAAAGAGACGTTTTCATCAGTCTCTAAGAAGACTCACTTAGGATTATCATGGCATTGGTGGCTCGTTATGATTTGGGGTTACACCAAATGGATGTGGAAACCACCTTTCTAAATGGGGATTTAACATAAAAGGTCTATATAGATCAACCAATACGATTCATACAGAAAGGAAAAGAACACATGATGTGTAAACTTAAGAAATAAAAATATGGACTTAAACAAGTTTCGTGACAGTGGTATCTTGAGTTTAAAGATACTATTGTATCCTTTGGGTTTAAGGAAAACATTGTTGATCAATGTATATACCTAAAGGTCAGTGGGAGTAAGTTTATCTTTTTGGTTCTATATATTGATGAGATCTTGCTTGCAACTAATGATCTTGGTCTTTTAAATGAGACTAAGATGTTTCTCTCTAAAAAATTGAAGGAAAGATATGGGTGAGGAAAACTATGTGTTTGGAATAGAAATATTTCATGATAGATCACAAGGACTTTTAGGTTTGTCTCAAAAAGCATATATTAACAAAATTTTAGAGAGACCATAATTGATAAATTTTCAGCATCTCCCGTTCTAATTCAGAAAGGAAATACGTTTAGTATGATGCAATGTCCAAAGAATGATTTGGAACGGAAGCAGATGGAAGAAATTCCTTATGCATCTATAGTTGGGAGTTTAATGTATGCTCAGACTTGTATGCAACCATATATTAGTTTTGCAGTTGGAATGTTAAGAAGATACCAGAGTAATCCCGGTGTAGAACATTGGAAAGTTGCAAAGAAAGTTCTGAGATACCTACAAGGTACAAAAGATCACATTCTTACTTATAGGAGACCAAAATCACCTTGAGGTGGTTAGATATTCAAATTCAGACTTTGCCGGATGCATAGACTCAAGAAAGTCTACTTTCGGTTATGTGTATTTATTAGCTGAAGGAGTTATCTCATGGAAGAGTACGAAGCAGACTGTCATTGCTACATCCACTATAGAAGCTGAATTTGTGGCATGCTTTGAGGCCACAGTTCATGCTAAATGGCTACGAAACTTTATTCAAGGACTTGGGGTTGTCGACAGTATTGCCAAGCCACTGAAAATTTATTGTGATAATTCCGTATAAGTCTTCTTTTTCTAAAAACGACAAGTATTCCAAATGTGCTAAACATATGGAGGTGAAATACTTTGCCGTTAAAGAAGAAGTTCGGAAACTTAGAGTGTCAATTGAGCATATTAACACTAACCTTATGATTGCAGACCCTTTGACGAAAGGGTTACCGCCTAAAATATTTACTGGTCATGTAACAAATATGGGTATTATGTTTGTGAATGAATGTTGAACATTATATTATTAATAAAGTCTCAATATTTTGACACTTCGAGCTCGTTAATAGTTAAGTTTCTGATTAATATTTTATTTTCACACTTATGTACACATGTGAGAATGGTAATGTTGAAAATAATTTTTTTTTCTAAATGACATAATTATATGTTTCCCTTTAATGTGTCATGTTAGGATTAAGGCTAATATAGTAGTACATGGAAGAGACTATATTGAATAAATGATGTACAACCGTCATGACTCTTATTAGTTCTTGTTTTTAATCATGACTTGTAATGTAATGAATATGGAAAACATATTCTGATTATGCGCATTATGTTAAATATATATCATATCATGAATTGTATTGTCATATGAGACAAGTGAGAGAATGTAAGAATGCCCCTTGTGACATGAAATGATATACTATTTTGTTTTGAATAAGTATAACTCTTAAATTGGAGAGTTGTGAATAAAATGGTAAGACTCTTGGAAAAGAGTCTATATATAGTGTTTGATGGAAGTATTATACTCATCAGAAAAAGACTTTAAACATAGTCTCAATCTCTGTCTAGAAATGTTGCTCTACTAGCCATCAATAAGGAAGAACATATAAAGAGATAGAAGAGTTTCTCTATTGACAAAAAACAACACATAACATCGAAAAAGAGGATCTTATCGCCATGGATAGATGTGATCTATAACTATTCTTATGATGTGAAAACCTTGATGACTAATAGAGCAACGTTTCTGGACAAAGATTGAGTCTATATATAATGCTTGATGAAAGCACTATACTCATCAGAAAAAGACTTCAAACATAATCCCAATCTCTGCCTAGAAACGTTGATCTATTAGTCATCAATAAGGAAGAACATATAAAGAAAGAGAAATAGATAGAAATGTTTCTCTATTGACAAAGAACAACACACAACATCAGAAAGGAGAATCGTATCGCCATGGATAGAGGTTATCTATAACTATTCTTATGATATGAAAACTATAATTTCTTAAGATCCATTTACACATGCCATGATATAACTTACACCTGTCGGTCTAATATTCATTATCATCCCTAGAACCAACACATGTAGTCCGTTGTTTTTAGAGTCATTCTGTATGACTTTAGGTGATTAAAGAAAGCAAAAATGTTATTGAATTTATCAATGACTATATATTATTTATTTTTGTTATTTATTACTGAGAATAAATTATTTTCTGTTTCCATTAAAAATGTTTAGTCAAAATATATTTTAATAAAAAATTTATTTTCTATACATAAAGCTTTTAAAATAAGATTAAAAAAACAAAAAAAATGGATAGTAATCAAGTTCCCGATTTTTAGTGAAATTGTAACTTTTAAAGAACTTTAATTAGACCACCTAAATTCACGGGTTTATTGTTGGCCTTCATCACTTGCTCTCTTTTTCCCCTTATCAAAAGCTATATTTAATTAAAATAATCTTACGTAATAAAAACATCAAATGCACACGTATTATTGAAAATTAACCAATAAATGAAGGTTCAATGGTGCCATGGTGGACCAAGAAGGAGAAGATCAAATGAGGAAGAAAGAAACAAATGTGGCATTACCGCTAAAAGGTTAGAGAGGGTAACGATTAAAGTTCAAACACACCATAAATATAAAAATAAATAGTCAACAATAGTGTTAATTGCACAATACCAAAATAAGTACTTTATATACATTAGTAAAATAGGTTTTATTCGTAAATTTGAAATGTAATTTTTAAAGTTGTATAAATATTAACTTATTTTAAAAAAAAAAGTGGGTTCACAAATCTACCCATGAACCATAGAAATTCCCTTCTAAACATATCAATAATTAATACCCAAAAAAATAGTAGAAAGGGATGCATGCATGTCCCTTTAAGAGTTGTCACATTATATTTCAATAATTTCAATTCACGTGTCTTCTTATGCATGCATATAGGACGATGTGTCATAATGAATGTTGCTGGCATTAGACAAGCACAAACAAAAATAATAACAATATGGAAATTCAGTTTTGGCATATTGTTCTATTTTAACACACACATACACGACACGTATATTATATGTACTTGCAGAAATGTTTATATTCACGAACAAGGATATTCTATAAGTATTTGTTCTTGTTTTATTCAAACAATCAAGTAAAATAGTTGCACTCAAATAAGGATCAACTAATTAATGCACTTTTATCTAATTATGTACATTAATTCATTGGCAAAAAAACTAAATCTCATTCTAAGTTTAATTATACATTATACAAATGATATCACTCAGTGTACAATTAATCAATCGATCAACGTGATATAAAATTATAGATGATTTGATGTGGCTTGCTACTTGTCTAAATTCTTAGGCATCTTTTAAGCAAATATGGACAAGTGGGTTTTTATGACATGCTATAAGACATTCCCTCTCATATATGTCCATAACTATGGTGTGCTTCTCTACCACTCACTTAGCTTAAGAACAAAAATACCCATTACTTTGGGTTATCACTTGTGTCATTTTATGCTTCTCCTAAATGATTAGGGTTAAGATAATTTGCGCTGCCAATGAGATTCAAAAGAATGATTATTATTTTTCTTTAAAGATATGAGGGACAATAATGAAACAAGCTTTACTAGGTTTATTCATGTAGCTGCTAGTTATATAATTGCAAGTGGCTTGAAAACAAAACTAAATTCTGTGATTTGAAATTGGACGGAAAAATATAGATGGCAAAACAAAAAAAAACAAAATATAGCACACAATTTTTTTTTGCATGTCATGCAAATTTTGCTCAGTTATTCCTTTTATCCGACTCATTTGTCTATCAATACATAGTTCTGAAAATTTCAAAAAGTTATAATATAGTGTGATTTAATGTCTCAAAAAAGGTGATGTAATATGATGTGGTCAACTTTATATAAAATATCAAAGTTTTTTTTAAATTTTTTTCTCTTCAACTACTTTATTTTATTTCTTCTATGAGCTAAGTGAAAGAAGCATATAAGTGACATTAACACCACATCTTGACCTAAAACCTTAAGGTATTAGGTCTATGAATCCATTCACTTATATGTTCTTTAGTTCATCCACTTTTACACAATGTGTGACTTTTTCATTTAGTAATATCCAACAATATCATGCTATAATCTTTATCATATTCTGTTTTTATCCTATCTTGACTGCCATAGAAGCCAAAAAAACTATTTGAGTAAGAAAAGATATAGCATATACATATTGTATATTGGGAAATGCTTGTAGATGAATGATAAATGAATGGGAAAGTAAAATATTATTTTGTGTAATCATACATCATTGTATAAACTCTTTATGTCACAAGAAATTGAACACCACTTCATCACAACCTTCCTTTCTATGTCATACACTTCCAAAATAATCTGAAAACTAGAAAGTGACTTTGAGTTTGGGCCTTCTATGATGAAGGTGCCCATTTACCAAAATAATTCCAATCATAATTCTCTATAAAAACAAAAGCACTATCACATGGTCCCCTCAAGTACCTTTCTTCCTCCATGCTCATAGAACACTTTTGTTCTTTTCCCTCTTCCCTAATTTCTAATGGAGAATACTAATTAGAATTGTAGTCAATTAAAAAGGTAATTTTTTTATACAAATTAATATATCAACAAATAGTTATTTTATTTTTTTAAGTATAACCTCCTTTTTCTTTCTTAAACAATATTTTAAAGTCTAGATGTTAATTAATAATAATATTTTCTAAGAGTAAAGTGTGAATATATTTCCGCAGTTTGATATTATTGATCAATTTAGTTTATAAAATTACATTATCGTAAATTTGGATCCTAACTTTTGTATATCATTTAATGTCCATTAATATAAAGAACAAAAGTAATCAGGAATGTTCAGAGTTAAGCACTAAATTGATAGTTTTTTTAATGTTAGTCACAAATTTGAGACTTATCAAAGAGTAGTAGTTCAGCAAATCTCACATGAAATTCATATATAGAAACAGTGTTTCAATAAATTGTGTACCGTAAACAATTAAGATTTAATATCTACGCACTATCAGTGTAAAACTTTTATACTCACAACACTTTATCCATCATTAATTTATATTATTTTTGTTCAAGAGTCAATAATAATAAACATATGAATAATGGATGATATGTCGACTATGTAAAAACAATTACATTGTCAATGTATACATATTAAATCCAACAGTTATTACATTCATTTGTTTAAAAAATAAACAAAGCTATCCAATCTTTGTTAATAAAAATGTTGATAGATCAACGTTTTATGCTGCATGCAATGCAACATTGTTAGTCCAATGAATTCACAAATCACAGTGGTTTGAGCACAAAATGAAGTGAACAAAGCTAAAGTTGGGTGCTGCAATAAGCGTATTACTTTTTATGCAAGTAAATGAATGGAATGGTGACATGGTATATAAAAAGATGCTTATTTTAGCACATACAAACAAAAGAACAAAGACCAAATTCATTTCACGAGGCTTCATTCTAAGCTAATCATCTTTTTCTTAAGTCAAATGGGTCCAGTAAATTTTGCTGCCAAGTGCCAACTAATTTAGTTGCCCACCAATCAATTGTCTTGATTCTTCACAACTACAATTTCAATTTCTTTAGTCCCTTTTGATTCCATAAAATTCAGCTTTAAAAATAATGCACAAACCATGATTTACATATTCCACACCATGCAATAATAGCCAAAAGAATTACACACGTTTCCGACCCACAAAGGTGGTGACCAATTTTTTCACCAAAAGTTTGCACAATCAAACAGACATTATGTTCTTTTTTGTCTCCTAATTCTGAAGCCCACACACGTATATATGATTCAATACGTCTGCCACATGGTGCTGCCTAGAAGCTCCCACGTGTAATGAAGCCATTATATCAAAATGTTTGCCCTGAAATTGACATCTAAACTTAGAAAAGAAATCAATTGTTCCGAATCGAAAGTAATGAAATAATAATAATAATGAATGTTTAAAATTTACATATATTAAACTTTTATTGACACAAAATAATGTATGAAACAATATTTGACAAAACAAATTTATGTTCCTAAAATTAGCTTTGTTGTATAGTAGTGTGGTTCTATCTATACCACAAAGCTAAACGGCCTTTTGTTTGAGGCAAGTTTCTATAGAGTTCCTTTTTCTTATCAAAATCCTTTTTTTCCTAAATAAAGAATTTAAGAGTATGTTTATGAGTTAAATTTAAGAGGAAAATATTAAAAGTGAAAAATTTTAGAATCATTTCACATATTTATTTGATGACTTTTAAATCTTATCTTCCTAAAAAAATAGGACCCAAATGGACCATAATCTTATAGTATTCTCTTATCTGAGTCATCTTAAGAAGAAACATGCCATGCCCCTTTATTTCTCAAAAAAGAAAAAAAAACGGCATATGCATCTCTTTGAGTTTCTTTTAAAATAGAATGAATGAAATTCTTTGCAGCTTTCTTTTGCTCTGTTTACTTTACAACCCAATTTCATATTCCCCTTATCCTCTCAGACTTAAAGAACACTACGGTTTCTACATTGCACAAATTCTTCCATTTTTATTATTACTTAACACACGTTTTTGTTAGTGGTGAAATTATTTGAATCTAGCTGTACTAAGCTTAATCACAATAGAAAAAGATTTTTATTTTAGATTATTTTAAAAAAAATTATTCCCAATTGCTTATCTGAAACTCGTTCTTTACTTTCTTTTTTTGGGTACTATATTAGTGGTGTTCAAATCCAGATCGGTTCAACAATAAAATTGAAAACCGATCCAAAATAGACGGAAACCGCAAAAGCCGAATGCATTTGGATCGTGTTAGGCTTATTTTTTAAAGACCGATTAGTCAGGTCTGGATTTTGGTTTCACCTCTTGGATCCAGACCGGACCAAAATTGTATGTAAAGTTTAAGTGTATAATATTTTTAAGTGTCTTCTAAACTTAATCTTAAGTTTCAACTCCAAAATTGTACCTATATTTTATTTGTTATATTTTATAACACACTTATATATATGTTGCTATGTTTTAAATCATATTGATTGTATTTGATACACTTTTTTAGTACTTAAACCAATCTCACAACCAAATAAAGAGGACTCAAGTGTTATTCTGACTATGTGTTTCATTATCAATTTTATTGTTGTGAAAGTATTATTGTTATTAATCATCGGTGGAACTAACTGTTAAAATTACGTTACCGGTACTCATATTATTGTTATTGATATCTTGTTGTTTTGTTGTCTTGTTATTATTGATATCTTGTTGTTGTTGTTACTATTTTTACTTTTATTATTATTGTCTTATTGTTTATTACTATTTTATGATGTTGTTTACTTATACTATTGTTGTACACATTTTAATGTTGTTTCAATGTTGTTTAAAACTATTTTTATTGTTGTTTTAGGCTTAATATTTAGTCATTTTTATGAGTTTTGAATATAACTGCAATTTTAATATTTATAAAAAAACCCGATTCAAATCAAACCGAAACGCATATTATATTTGGATCGGATTGGATCAGACATCTTAATATAAACAGACCAGACCGATCCAAACCGCATGTTAATTACGTGTTTGAGTCGGATCATTTTTTGCCTAAAAATTGATCCAAATGGACTGCGAACACCGTCTATCTAGTTATTTCTTCATATTTTTATAATTAATTGACTTCTTTCGGGGTGCATGACTACTTCTCACGATAAGTGTCACTTACAGGAATATAACTATTGACATTTTTGTCATTCTGAGATCTAGCAATATATTACACCACTAGACCAACGCTATTCTATACTTTTATGGTTGCAATTGATAAATGGACAAAAAATTGGTTGATACTTTGTAAATTAATGTTTTTCAAATGTTGATGAACAGGGCAGGCCACATCCGAAGAGAATTTGAATAATCTGATGATTCTGATCAAATTGGAACACAGAATCTATCTCAGAATCTAATTTGTTCTTTTTTACTCTAATTAAGTTATTATATTCAGGAGAAATTTTGACAAGTGCAAATACTAGCTTAGTTACAAATTGGAGGATTTGTTTGATCTTGGTGAAAGCTACAAAGAGATTAAATAGCCCCTCTTGTAAATATATCTTATATGAAAGTCATGGGTGTAAAATTTTAGGGTTGCACACTTGTCGTTCCACAATTGTGTTATTTTATATGTCATAAATGTGTTTGGTTGAAAAAATATATTTACATTAAAAGTTTAATTATTAATTATTTTTTCTAATCAATTATAACTCATAAAACATGAGTATCACTAAGTGGGAGATTGAAGTATAATCTGAGTTTAATCATTACCTGCTTTTAATTAGAAACCAACATATTCCATTAGGAATCTGAAAAGGACTTCATGGCACTATTAAGCTGCAAGCTATGACTTTATTATTAGGCACAATAGCTTCACTAAGTAGTTGGCATCTTTTCTTTCCTTTTCTCTGCTAAATTTATCTATTAAAAGACAAATTCTACTTAATTTAGGTCTAAGAGTTGATTAATGAGCTAATGTAACACAAAGTTTTGGTTCATAATAGATAATACCATCCTGGACCACTGTTTCTGAACTCATCATTCCATGTATGATGCATTGATGCTTTCATTTACATCTGAATATAATATGAATATGATAAAGAATTTCCTTTAATACTTATCATCCAAGATATAAAAGTGTTATATGAATTTAGTTGCAAATCACTCAACTTGAGAAGGGAATAAGGGAAATGATAGAGGGCAAGAAGAATCTGGATCTCCCATACTAGAGGGTCTAGTACTAATAGAGATAATGATATGTGATATCTAAAAAAATTAATAGTATAAATTTTAAATTATTTTTTTTAAATTATTAAATTATTTTTGGGTCTCACATTCAATATTAGACCTCCATGATTTTTGGGGTCTTAAAGACTTTGTTTGAGAATTTGGTTTCGAACTAAGGAATTACTTTAGAAAGTCTATCCTTACTTGGAAATTAAATTGAATAAAAGAGGGTAGAAGATTTTTAAGGGTTTTCGAAGTCTTTAAAACATTCAATATATATATTTTCATTGTTAATTACATTTTAGAAAATAAAATAAAAAATATTTTTATATTATTATTACTTTACTTTTCTCATCTAAATTTCACACTCTAAAACAATAGAGAAAATTACCTTCAATTTTTCTTCCCTTATTCAGTCATGTTTGCCCATTTATCCCTCTCTTTATCCTTTGCTCATAATTTCTAAACATATCCTAAGAGGCTGTTAGGCTTGTCTAACTAATAATAATGCTAAATTTAAAACATCTAAGTCTCTAAAGACTACCTATGTTGGGCTTTACACATATATTTTCAAAATCTATTATAGATTAAATGGCAGATTAAATACATTCAAACATAATGATAGTTTGGTTGAAGTAAACAATAATAATTAATGACCAACCCATATAAAATATATAAACCTAGCAGGACCAACTTTGGTCCCCACAACTTGCGAATTATGAGAAAAATATGTATGCACTGAAGTTTTATATACTGTCATTTTATTGATTTTTTAATTATTGTTGACTTTTCAAAAAAGGTAATATAAACGAATTGTAGATGATAAAGTATATGAGTATAAATTTTTACACTGTCGATGTAAATATTTTACACTCGTGAATTATAGGAAATGACTTACCAAAAAATGAATTAAAAAAGCAGAACCCAATCAACTAATTTTGACAGATTAATTGAATTTACCTATTGGATCCAACTCCTTTGTCTTCTATAATCATATGAATGTAATTTGAACCAATTGTTATACTGTCCTTCTGTTGCACTCATTGATGAGTGATGATTACTGTTCATCTCTCAAGCCCACCATTCACCACCATTATGTCCACACTCTCATAGTCCATTGATTTTGGCATAGTTCAAATGCAATTTGCATTATAATAGTAATATAGAAATATTTAATACTTGATAGAAAACAAAATCCTTTTTCTCTTTCTCTATAAAGTGTATGACAACAGACATGGGACACTGCCATTATAAAATGGTGGGGTCCTTTTCCTATCTTTGTCTTTATTTAATATTTTCTTACATCATATTCTCAAACTCCTACAAGTGTGAATGTTCAAGCTTAATTTACTTTCCTATTTAGTCTATAATATAAATTTGTTATCTCACATTATATCTTGACTAAATAATAAAACAAAAGAATGATGATAAATGTTTAATTTTTTTAATTGATGAGGAGAGAAAAAATAATACATCATCCTTGTTGTTTAGTTGGTATCTTTATATAAATTCACATTCTTCCTTCTCTTAAATCATTCAATTCTCAAATAACTCTAACACCTATTTGGTCTAGCTCTCACTCAAGCTTAAGATTTTCCAACGAGGTGTTTCTTTGTTTTGGAGAAATGTATGCAGAGACAGGTCTTTTCTTCCCATACTTGCAGAACTTCTCTCAAGATCTTCATCAACTTGAAGAGTACTGCAAAACCCATAAAACTAATGTTTCATTGGTACTTCACAATTCCTCTCTTTGTCTCATACTATCTCTGCTTATTCCTCTGTTTTTGCTCTGTTAATCTGCATTTCTTTGATGGGTTTGTCCTTATATTGGGTAAATTTTGAAACTTTGTTTCATTTGGGTTAAATGGGGCAGCAGAAAATAGGTTACTTTGTATTCTAGAATTAAGCTAAGTTTTTTTATGCTCCTATGTCTATATTTGCACTTAAATACTTTAATTCCAAAGTTCTAACACTTCAAATTTGTCTAAAGTATTGTTTTTTTTGTTGTTTTTATACTTTGCTGTTCCTTGATTGATAACTAAGAAGAAGAAGAAGAAAAACTAATGACCAAACTGTTTAAAATGTGATATGTGCTTTTTTCATTGATTTTTTGCACTTTATTTATATGATTTTTTTTTGTTTTTGCACTTTCCCTTTCTTTGTGAGTGTTTTCTATAGTGATAGCACAAGTGGAAACAACTGGGGTTTGGATTCATATGCTGGATCTGGAAAAGGTGTGAGAAAAAGAGTATAAATAGATAGAACTAACTACTTTGTGATAGTTCCGTGTTCTATAATCTTTCTTCCATATCTTTATTAAGTTCCTTGTGTGAACTCTCAGTGGGGTTTGTCTTTTTGTGCCGCACTGAAGGAGAAACAAGAGGTAAAGCCCTTTTATTCTCCACTTTATAGTAAGGGGAAAAGGTTAAGGAATGAGGTTTGGTTAATGCTCAACTTAGTTTTTTTCATGTTATTGTCGGGCACTAAATGCAGATGTGGAAATATACTTCTATTTCTGCTCTTGTTAGAAATAGGTTGTTTCCAATATGGTGTGGTTTGCTGTTTTGGTCTTCGAAAATTGCAACAATGATTTTGAAGCAAGGGCTTTTTTGCCTCTTTAATCAGGGAAGGTGCAACACACTTTAACATTTTTTCTTTCCTTTTTTGGTATTGCGTCAAGGTGGCGTTCAAGCCAACTTGCATACAATTTTACTAATCCACCTCCTAGTCCAATCAAAGGCAGGAGACTAAGTAGTGTTTGGTGCGCGGACAAAGTAGGATGAGCAAGATAAAACAAGATGTTATCTATGGTTCCGCTCCATTTGGTGGTCTTTGTTCTGTAACATTCTGTTTATATAATATGCCAAACACAAACAAAACCCCATTGTTATGTTCTGTCCTGTTCTGACGTAGTCTACCAAATACGATTCACGGGGACATTCCTTATAGCTTTGCTTCAATTAGTTGGAATAGTTAGGATTCAATCTTGTGCAGTTGAAGATATCTTGTTATGTGTGTAATTTTTTTCTTCAAATAACCTGAATCTAGCCGGCCCTTCCATTCCATATGAAAGTTCATCACAATATCTATTGGCACCTTTGATTTACAAGGCTTCTGTTTTGAATTATGTATTTGGTTATTTGATTTTGTATGTGGTATTTGGTTTGTACTGAAATGAAAAGGTAGAGAATCCCGGTCTTTTTATCTTTTATCATTTATAGTTTTAAACTACAATATAATATGCTCTGATAATAAGGGGCCGATTCTTTTTCCCAAACTAGAGAGTTTTGCATATTTCTTATGTTGTGCTTGAAATTCTGAGGTCCTTGCTCAAGCCTCTTATTGTCTTTTAGCCTTTTCTATTGCATCACTATCTCAAATAGATCCTCTCTTCCTTTTTTTGTTCATTTTCTCCTTTTCTCTTTCTGAAAAGTTGTGGAACAATCTCTATTTGGCGTGAATAACATCTATAAGCCGTGCTTTGGTTGGCTTGCAAGTGGAATCTTTTGCCCATTCTAAGAAATCCATTACCTAGTGGCTTTAAGAACCACTTTACTTTATGGAATCATGCAACTATTATCATGAATACTTTTAGCATCCTTGATCTGAATAATCCCATCTTAGTGCCCAACTCTCCATTATAGGTTAATCACACTCATGGTTAAACATATTTCCTGTTGGAAGCAAGTGTTAAAATTCTCATAACAATTGAGTATTGAATATTGACTTAAACATAAATGTGCTGCTGATAGCCTGATACATTTTTTTTTGGGTGGTGATGGTGGGAAGGAGAGGGAAGTGTTAATAAATATAAGTGCCCCAGTATCGAAGTCAATGTCCATTCCTTTAGTTGTTATTACGATTTATTTTGCTACAATAATATTTAGCATTGATCAATTTTTAATTTTTCTATCCTGTCATAATTTTATCTAGTACTGAATAAATTATTCAATATCTTGTCTATTTTTTGTGTGTTCTGAATAACATTCTGTTTTTTTTCATTACATTCTGGTTCACCATTCTTTGTTTATATCTTTGTTGGCTCTTGTAATTAAAGTTAATTATTTTTTTTGTTTATTTTCCTTTGTCTTTAATGCAGAGCGACTTTGTTCAGTCTTCTGCCATGTCAGAGTACGATTTTGCGGCAGAAGGAGATCTGTTCAAAGCACCTGAACCAATTATCGAAGAATCATTCATGGACCTGGATCCTATGACAGCAGCAATCTCAATGATGTCTTGTGGAGAAGGTGTCTCGTGTCGAGGACTTCAATCCACAGACATTGATGTTCTTCAAAAAGAACAACTTCTAAGTGACATGTTGTATGAGTGCGAAAAGGATCTCTTAGAAAAGGCTGCAATAGAATCACCACTCTCTCAGATTTTGGAAATCAAGGTTCCTTCTTTGAACATGGATGAGTACTCAATTCAAGAAGACAAACCATTTCCTGACATGCCGAAGAGTGTAAGTTCAGTAAGCTTGAGCTCATTGGACTGGATGCATGGAGCTGCAATGAAGCCAGCTTTCCTTGATTTCCCAGGAATAGATTTCAATTCAGATTATGGCATGCGAAGATCATTTAGTGAAGGAGATATAAAGGTCTGACTTAATCGATTCACATCGTGGCTTATGCTTTTGATAAATTTAATTAAACCAATTAAGCAGCACTAATATAAGTGATAAAGGTATCTTAAAATTTGACTGCTACATGATACTATTGATATCTACCTTAGCAAGGATGATACTTAAAATATGTGTTGGGTCCCTGTCTGAATCTTCTTCCACCTCAATATAGAAAGACTTAACTACATTTTTAACTCAATCAAGAAGGAAAAGTTTATCTGAATCAATCATCTGTTATCATCTCTCATGATTTAAGCAGCATGAAAAAATATGAAATGATCGCATGACTTAATCTGATTGTTAAATTAAAAATATAACAAAGTTTGCAATTTTTTGTTATAATAGATCATGTAATTCAAAGCTTGGTTTTAGTTTTATGCAAGTGTATATTTGGATTTCTCAAATGTCAAAACCTGTATGTGATCAGAAATCAAAAGGCTGTTATCAAAATACACCCGATTCTTTTTATGAGAATGTTTATTTCGGCATCCCTATATTAATTGCCATGTCACCACCTACATGATTGATTTTTTTCTCAATTAGAAGTGTAGTACACCAGAAATGCTGATGAATTATAAACATGTTGTGTTTGACCCAAACAATATTGAAGGATGTCATCCTAAGTTTTCTATAGTGAAGATATAATAGATATATGACAGATATGTTTCAGATTTGTTAAGGTAAGTGAGATTTGTTTTAAATAGGGACCTAGGAAGTATGATGGATTGTTTAAAATATTTGCGAGATTTGATTTGAAGATTTGTTTTGTCATGAATAGTAGCTGGTTGAAAGTCTCCATGGCATGGCGTCAAGCAGCATATTCCATTGATAATGACATGTTTGAAGATTTGTATTTGTTTTTATGCTTTTCCGATTACTGTTACTTATGCATGTTTGTAAAGTCGGGAATGTGGTATTCTCCAACTAGATTAATGGCGATGTGGTATTCCCAACAAGATTGAAGCAGGGTGTGTGCTATTACCTGCTTTGCCATTAAATATTTAACACAAACAATTTGGGAATTATAATTTTCTGTTATTTATTCCTCATTTGGGTGAATAAACAAGACAAAACCAGTGATTTACTCTAATATAGTATACAGATCACTTAACTGGATGAATAAATCTAAATGCACTGAAAAATCTTTAGATTTCTGGTCATTTCCAGAGACGGGGCTGCAGCTTGATTCTGTTTTTTTGTGACAGGCTCTCGGTAATGGTAGTTTGAACATCGTCCAGTCTCCCCGTGAGAGGCCCTTTCTTATCAGCAACTGCACCAGTGAGGAACGCCAAGAAAAGCTTTCCAGGTACAGGCATAAGAAGACCAAGAGGAATTTTGGGAGGAAAATCAAGGTAACAACGCAATTACCATCCCTCTAATATTGAAGAATATCATGAGTAGCAAGGCTTGAAAATTTCTGTAGAATGCATTGCTTTATATAACTTGTGAAAGTCTTGCAGTGCTATATGATGGGATGGAAAGAGTTATGGATAAGTATTATTGGTTAGTGCTTCCTGCTTAGAACATGATTTTCAACTTCGACTTCTGTTCCAACGGTTTTTATAAATAAAAAATCATACATTCCTTTGGCGTTTTCTTAGGATCAGTGCAGTAACTAGCACCTTCAGTAACCATGCATAAGAACTAATATGATTTTAAGCTGTTCAGTTTGCATTAAAAACTGTTTTCTTATGCAACCAAGTTTCACTAGCACCATTTTCGTATCAACAGATTCCGAACTCAATAATGATATGCTTTGGTTTCAGTATGCTTGTAGGAAAGCTCTTGCTGACAGTCAACCAAGAATCCGTGGAAGATTTGCGAAGACCGAAGAATCCGATGTCAAAAGGCAATAACTCTTAGCCGATCAGAAGAACGAAACTAGGAATCAAGTAGCCATGTCTGTTCAAGTTATATGGAAGAGCTCAGCAGAAATATGTGCTTGGGAGTTCTATAAGTTGAACAGATATTGCCAAATAAACTATAACTTAAAACTCCTTAGGATATTTCATCTCTTATCTTCTGTAATAACCTTCTCTGTAGACAGAAATTACCTTCTAGATATGTAAGTAGGTTTGATAAATAAAATGAAGGGGAAAAGGTTCTATGTTCATATATGTAATGTAATGGCAATGTTTAGTTTCATTAATTATTTTTCTGAAAAGGGTGTTTCTATCTGTTTGCATTATCATTATTTCCCTTCTGTCTCTTCAGCTATTAAGTTTTAAGGTTAAGATTAATGAAGGCACAATATCCATTAAAGCATTGAGGTTCTTTTTCAGCCAAATGTAGATTATTTTACTATATAATGAAGCTTTATATAAACATTAAACTCCACTTATATAATGTATCAAAATTGTCTTCACGTGGGCGTCAAATTACAACTTTATATTGAAAAAGGCTAGAAGTACAATTGAGAAACTTCATGAGGCTTTCACTTACTGACTTTTTTTTTTTTTTTTTGGTAATACCACTCCCCTCACCTTTTTTAATAAGTAATTAATCATTTTCGTGGTTTGTGGTTGTCCTTCCTAAGAAGTGTTACTTCCAGGAATCGAACACTCGACCTTAGGATCCAGTGGAACCTTACATCACTAAACCAACACCTTGTTAGTTTTCACTTACTAATTTTGGGATGAGAGATGTAGCAGCCTTAATCCATAAGCTAAAGAACAATTTACAAAAAATAGAGGGGTAATGATTCAATGAATAGTAAAAAGGACAATGTAAATGACGAGTGTAGATGATGAAAGAATTGTTGTTGTACAACAATGTCTGGCAACCAGTCGAACGTTTTAAAGTAGTTTTAGGATGTCGTATGCATACCAACCCATTAGGAATTGATTTTATGCTTAGTTTTCTTTTATATTTGCATTAGACATTAGACATGAATTGTAATTAAATTATTACCAGTTTAGTGAGAGTTTCCACTCCTGGATTATATTTATTGATCTCATCTAGGATTCTTAACGTGACATCACACATCAATTTATCAATCATCATCATTAATTATGATGCTCATCATTATACATCCCCTTTGATTTCTTTATTGTTTTAGTAGCGCTTTTGTTTGATTAGGCTAATCATAATTTAATATTTTTATGTACTACTAAGAGTATTATCTTATAAATTAAAAGCTAATTATATAATTATCTCTTCCAATAAATATCAATTATATAGGTCCGGATAGAATTTTATTCAAGCAGATCCAGAAACAATTTGTAGAAAGGTTGATCAGATCAAGTTTGGTGGCGAGGTGGATCATTGAACTGATATAATAATTTTCCTTTTTCTTCTTTTTTATTACATATATTCCTAATGAAATGTGTGCAATGGAAAAAATATATATGCAATATATCATCAAACATCCATATATAAATATCATTTTATATTGATACATAAATATAATTAATACAAATGAATGATATGTTGAATTATATATGCAATACATAAATATTACAATCTTCAAATTATTGTTAACTTTTTTAAATAAACTCAAATACTAATTATTATTATTGGCCTATTATACTAAATATGTACTATACTAAATAGTAATTCTAAAACACATGCTATTCATATTCTTTTTACACTATTGATATCATGATATGAATATATCAATTATATATCTTTAATTATTAATTACATTCATAATATATCTACAATTTAAATTAATTATGTTTTTTAATGTAAACAACTATCTTTTAATAAATATTTAAGATTTTACTAGGTGTGTGTATATATATCATGTACAATTTTAAATATTGTTTTATTTGTTTTAAAATTTAAATTACATGCAATAGAATACTTGCTACTTATTTGTAAAACCACTCACTCATCTAAGGTTTCATTTGCAAGTTGAGTTTTGAAGGGTAAGAAATGAAAATGAAAATGAAAATGAAAATGAAAGACTTTAA
The DNA here is from genome assembly GCF_001865875.1 of Lupinus angustifolius. Classification (NCBI taxonomy): domain Eukaryota; kingdom Viridiplantae; phylum Streptophyta; class Magnoliopsida; order Fabales; family Fabaceae; genus Lupinus; species Lupinus angustifolius. The sequence continues at coordinate 15,540,289 of NC_032023.1, forward strand.
AGTTATCTCAATAGTATATTTCATGACTTTCAAATATTATTTTTCTCTTCCTCCCTCCAAAATTTAATTCGCAAAATTATTCTCAACTTACATTTATGTGTGAACATAATGTTGAAAACAATAAAGATGTGTTTGGTTTGAAGAAATGTTTTCTATTTCTTATTTTCATTTTAAAAAGAAAATTCATTTCCATGTTTTCATATCCTCAAAACATATTTTATTATCATTTTTATTTTCAAAATTATTTACTCTAAATTTCACAAACCAAGTCAATTACCTTGCAATTAACTCAATTCTAAACTTCAATCATTAAAGTAGTCAAACCAATGATTACAAGAATGTTTTCATATTTGATATTTGTCAATCATTAATGTTTTCTTTTTGAGCTGATTTTATGTAAGCAATGCATTGAACTCCTCATTTTTTAATGTTTAAGATTATGAATATGTTTTAAGAAATTATTAAATGGTATAAAAAGTAGATACACTTGGACTAAAATATGAACTAAAAAAATAAATGAAGAATCATGGTGTGAAAAGAAGAAGAATAAATAATGGTATAATTGGAAAGTAAAATATAAATGGCTATTTGATTCCCAAAATATTAAAATATATGAAATAAGAGTTTAAAGTCTATGTACTATTAATATAAAGTTTTTTACACCGTTAAAACTCATCGTGCACGTTGATTTGTATTATTTTTGTTTGAGAGTCAATGATGGTTAACCTAAAAATGATACATGATTTATTGAAAGTGTACAGAATATTTATACTATCAGTATACACATATTAAATCTATGAAATACCATGAAAAAGTTAAAATAAAGAAAATCGTCGTTTGTTTCAGAGTATAAAATTTAGAAGAGTGAGAGGATAAATTAATAATAATGTAAGAATATTTTTTATTTTTCTTTTAAAAATGTAATTAACAATGAGAAATGAACAATAATATATAATTATATAATATTACTAAAAATATTTAACTATTTTTGACATTTTATTTATAAAAAATTAGGGAACTTTAAAAATAGATATATAAAGGATTTTGAAGGGTTTGAGAGACCCTCCAAAATCTTCCCCTCTTCAATTAACAAGAAAAAAGTTTTCCAAAACCATTCTCTTTCCTTCCCCTCCAAAACCTCATTTCGAAACAAAGCCTAACATATATGTAATAATAAACAACAAAAATAAGTGTGATGAATGTCTTGTTCTATACTTCTACTTGTAACGACCCCGCGTTTGTACTGTTGCAGTGTCTTATTGTTCCGCCATTACATGCAACCCTTGATATTGCTATAATACTTATATGATTTCTACTTTACTCAATTTCACATATTATAGACCAGCTTTGTCATAAATAAAAGTGTACCGCATAAAACTGAGTCTAATATACCAGAATCGATATCAGGTTAACTAAGATTATATTACTATGATCTCCAATATATTTATTCACAAAATAAATTTCTCTTAGAAAGAAAACACATGTTTGATGAGAAATTCTGAAATTTGGTTGAATAAAAGCATCGTAGTTATAATTTGTATTTAATTATATGAGAATCATGGAATTCAACAGTTAAACAATTAATATATAATTCCTCAATTCAAAAGATTCTATCCATTACTCTCCAAAACAAAGAAAGTTGAGACATATGAACCAGCTCATAACAACCTCTCACAATGATGAAAACAGGATGATGAACATTCAAAAGTTCAGAACGTTCACTCACGATGGCAGGTTACTTTTATACTACTAAGTATCACCTCATTGTTTTTGGATAAATAATTAATTTTTTTAGGTGTATGATTGTCCATTCAATAAGTATCAATCACCTAAATCAAACTCTTAATCTTTTTTGTCATATTAAGAATCTAACAGAACTTTAGATCATTATATCAGTACTCACTACTTACTTTAATTTCACCTTTTTTTCATCCCTTCAACTATATGAATTAATGTTATCCATTCTACAAATTATTTTCAGCTTTCCCATTTTAGCTATATCCTCTATAGATGTTCCCGAACTGGAACAGTGCCTTCCATTTTACAACTAAATCATTTTCGTTTGGTCTTTTTGGGATAAAAACATCACATAACAATTAAATATACACATATCTCTCTCGATATATACACGCAGTACTCAACAAACTTCCATGGCTTGTCAGTGAAACACTAAGGTTTCATTTTCAAACAAAAAAATATTGAATGGAAGATTGAACATGAATGATATTTTACTTAAAATTAAATTAGTTCTTCAAATTTCTAGAGTCTCTTATAAATATGCATGATTGATTGATAGCTGAAAATCCTTGAGTCCTATGAGTGGTGACCCAACATCAGCAGGTTTTGTATTCATATATTCAACCATTTATGTGCCCAAAAAATATACAACCATTTCCTTTTATATATTTTCACAAAATGAAAAACAACACACAAAATTGAGAAAGTAGAGTGAGTGGTGCGAAGTGTGTAGAACTCAGTTTACATATTCATACATAATGGTGAGGTTTGGGGAAAGCCAAACTCATCTTTTACTTCGTGCATCAAATCCAACAAAATAAAATGAAACCCAATAATCAAAATCAAATCTTTAATTATAAACTATGATCAATAATCACTTTTCACTATGTTAAGGACTCATGAGGGTTCAACCTATGTGCACTGTTGCACTTCCCCCTCCTCCATCACAAAACACTGCTGAAACAAATTTAACAAAAAATGTAACGAAAACATATATTATTACTATTATGAGCAATTTAAGTAAATTCTTGGCTCCCATGTCCAACCACATAACCTATAAGTACAAAGAAAATTAATTTCACAAAGTGGTGCAACCCTTACAAAGCTTGCTAAAAGTATCAAATTCCAAGGAACCAAAAATTTCAGTGTCCTGAATTTCCCAATAAGAAAGACAACGTCATCAACAACATAAAAAACTAGACTAAACCATAGAACAAAAAGGAAGGACAAGAACATCATCAACAATAGTAATAAAAACATGTTTCCCATTTTAAAGACATATTTCATTATGGCTCCAAAATTCTTGGAACAAAATTTAAAGCACTCATTGTTTTCAAATTCTTTTCTGCTCAAAAACATTGACATAGCCATTGCATTTGAAGTAAAGCTTTAGAAACAAATAATAACGTGACAACATGAAACCCGGCCCACGATGATGCTGAACCAGAATGCCATCATCATCAAGGAAGAAGAATTTAAGGTACCAACACGCAATGCGCAAGTTAGCTCCATTACATTAAACTACACTATACATTTAAACAACATTAAAATCATTCTAGATAACGCTGAGACTCTCACTTTCTCTCTCTAAATCTTACTCTGTCACCCCTTTCCTTCTTACTTTCTCTCTCTACACAAAATTTCTCCATTTTTATTTTTATTTTTTGCTCAGTTCCATAAAAATACAATTTTACATTACTTTTTTTTTTCTTCATAAAGTTTTATGTTTCTCTTCTAAGTTCTTTCGTTCTTTCTTTTTCTATGTCTTCTGTGGAAGTTAATGAGAAGAAAGGTTAACCCAAAAAAATTAACAGATCCCTCTTTTTATTTCACTTTATTCTGCTTATTTGATCTTATTGATCATTTTTTTTTTCTGCATTTCTAAACTCAATTCCCTTATTTTCTGTGACCCTTTTGTCTTCTTTCTCAAATTCTCTGCTCAAAATCCTGTCTTGTGCTTCATTCTAGGCGGTTGCTCTGTTTCTCGGAATTTCAATTCTGCGATTAGGGTTTTATGATATATGCTCTGTTTCTTGTGTTTTGTTGAAAATTCTCTTTCTGGGGTTGTTGTAGTTACGATTTTGACCATACCTGGGTGTTGAATTTGAATGCGAGAATGATCATCAAGCGCAACCTGAAATCCCAAATGCCGAGTGTGAAACGGAGCAAACTCAGTGACTCGGTTGGTGAAAAGGATGAGTGTTCTTATGCTCGTAAGAGGAGGAAGAAGACGAGTAACGATTACTACCCTTTGAACCTTCTCGGCGACATCTTCACCGGCGAAATTCCGGTGAGCTTTCATGGCCTTCTGACAGAGAATGGATTCTCTGCTTCGTTGTTCACTGAAGTTTCGTGCTCACCGCCCTGCGAAGTGGATTCGAATTCGAAGGGTGGTGGCAGTGGCAGTGGTGATGGTGGTAGTGACGCTAAGAAGATTCGGGGCGGTGGCGAGGCTCAGCGTCCGCCACTGGTTAGGACCTCAAGGGGAAGGGTTCAGGTGCTGCCGTCACGGTTCAATGATTCTGTTATTGATAATTGGAGGAAAGACAGCAAGAGCAGCTTGCGTGATTGTGAATTTGATGATGAATTTGAACCCAAGAGAGGGAAATTGGGTTTCAAAGCACCGAAAAATTGCAATCAGAACGCGAAAAAATTGCGAAAGGATGAGAAAATCGGTTACAAGCCTCAAAAGTATTCAGCATTGTGTGAGGAGAAAGCAAGGAAGGATGTTGGTGTGAGGTTTAGGAGTTTTGATGAGAGAGAGAGGTTTGTGGAGATGGAAGGAGTTGAGTCAATGGGAAATGAGAGAGTTTTGAAGGAAATTCGGGAGAGGAAAGATGGGTTGTATGGACCAGAAGATTTTTATGCAGGTGATATAGTGTGGGCCAAAGCAAGGAGAAGGGAACCTTTTTGGCCAGCCATTGTGATTGATCCTATGTCTCAGGCACCTGAACTGGTTCTAAGGTCTTGTGTAGCTGATGCAGCTTGTGTAATGTTTCTCGGGTTCGCAGGCAATAAAAATCAAAGGGTATGAGTCATTACTTTGAATTAATTGCACTTCTTGTATAGAATTTCTTTCCTATTTAGGAAATTGGGTATTTGTTGTGTTTTCGATGGTTTTGAACAGGACTATGGATGGGTGAAGGATGGGATGATTTTTCCATTTATGGATAATGTAGACAGGTGTGAGTTGTTTGTTATTATCTATCTGTTTATGTTGTTTAAAATTCCCATTTTGGTTTTTACTTGTGGAAGAATTTTTGCTTACTAGGCATGATATTCCTTGGTTTAGGTTTCAGGAGCAGTCGGAATTCATTTACTATAATCCTTCTCAACTCCAAGTGGCTATAGAAGAGGCATTTTTGGCAGACCAGGGCCACACAGAAAAGTTGATAGCAGATATAAATTCAGCAGCTGCTAACACTGATATTGATGATACTATTCTGAAAGTCCTTCGGGAGGACACTGGTCCAAACCAGTATGCAAGATATCACTTTCTGGACCAGGTAAAAGTTAGCTAAAAGGCTTTTTTCGTTCATGTTTAGGAAATTACATGGCTGTTCAGTGGCTGTTAAAGTACTTGTGCACATCATATTTGGGGGGAAGTTAAGGAAAACTGATAATATAAACTTAGCTAGTAACTGGAAAAGTTATTTTTTGATTTGTAGGCCCCGACTGGCTTGTAGATTTGACAATCTTTTTTGTCTTGTTTTAATTATGAAATTATTATTTCATTCTCCAAATTGGACAAAAGTTCAGAATTGAGGCATGCTGCTGAAGTTTGATCAAGTTTAACAGTTCATTGATTTTAATTCCAAATGCAGGATTTATTTGATAAGAAGGATACACGATCATGTGAAGCCTGTGGGTTGGCCCTTCCTTTCAAAATGTCCAAGAAAACAAAGGATTCCACTCCTGGTGGCCAATTCTTATGTAAAACATGCGCCAGGGTTTGTATATCTTGCATTTTGCTTCTAATTTTTTATATATATATTTAAGTCTGCAATGAAAATGTTACATATGAAGTTCCAAATTTGTTTTGAAATTGCATATGTTGTAGTCTTTGAAAACTTTTTTTCTGGGCAGTTAACAAAGTCAAATCATTATTGTGGCATATGCAAGAAAGTTTGGAATCATTCAGATAGTGGTAGCTGGGTGAGTTAGTTGGATTCTGTTACCTAATTAAGGTTATTTTTTTCTTCTTCTCAAAGACTATTGCTTGTTTGTAGTATTAACTGCTTTCCCTTTCCGGATGCCCATTCTCCTTCTGAATCAGGTGCGCTGTGATGGGTGTAAAGTCTGGGTGCATGCAGAATGTGACAAAATTTCCAGGAGCATTTTCAAGGTTTGTCTGTTACCTGGTATTTTAATATTGTCTTTTCTCAGCATTTGAAGCTCAGAAAGTGACATTTTGGTTTTACTGATTGGTATATTCTGTTTTCTGAAGAACCTTGAAGGCACTGATTATTTCTGCCCGACTTGCAAAGCCAAGTTTGATTTTGAGTTATCTGATTCAGAAAAATTACGGTCAAAAGCCAAGTAAGTTTGTCATGGTTCCTTCTTTTTTTGTCTCCTCGAGACCCTGTTTTTGTGGGTAAACCTTATGATTACATGTAAAGTTCTCAAGAAGCACATGCCATCTGTTTGGATTCAAGCTCATCTACCAGTTTTGAATGTTTTTGTTGTTAGGTTTTATAAAAAATGCCATTTTAAATTTATACTTTACAGTTTTCCTAACTATAGTAGAGGCTTTGGTACAGGTGTAACAAAAACAGTGGGCAGCTAGTGCTTCCGAAGAAGGTCACTGTTCTCTGCAATGGTATAGAAGGCATATATTTTCCGAGCCTTCACTTGTAAGCGCAAATTCTTTCAGAAGTCTTTGCATAATTTTTTCTGTCCTCTGTTGGTTCTATCTTTAGTCTTTTTCTTTTAATTGTTAGAGATGTCGGTTGCTTATAATAAGTAGTGATATATTAATGTGTTTTTCTAATTTGGCAAGTAGTACCTATCTGATATAGTCTGATCTGTGCTTTGCTCTTAAAGAGTAAAAAAAGGGAGCACTAGCTTGCTAAGGGGGTCTCTTTTCCCTAAAAACTCTGGATGTTCCTGCTTAAGTTTTTAGTTCATTAAGAATCCATGGTCTTGTAACATATTGTGTTCAAAGGACATTGTATCTTGCTCTTGAGATCCCTGTAAAGATTTACTAATTTTCATTAATTTTTACGTTGATCAAATTTCCACAGAATTTGTGTCGAATAATATTTGATAAAATTTGCTTAAGTCTTACTGATGATTCCAGTTCAGTTTTCTGATATCTAAGTTAGCTCATCATTCAAATTTCACATTATAGTGTTCCAAATTGATTGATGCTTATTTTGAATGTGCTGTTCTTATTATTACCTCTATATTTTGAAATTGATTCCTGGTTCTTGTTTTTTGATTATGAAACATGTTCTTCCTCAGAGTTGTGTGCAAGTGTGACTTTTGTGGGACAGAAAAGCTAGCACTTAGCGAATGGGAAAAACACACAGGTTCCAAATTAAGGAATTGGAAGACAAGTATTCGGGTGAAGGACTCCATGCTGCCACTGGAACAATGGGTTTGTATTTTACTGTTATTTAGTTCAGCATAACTGTAAGGTTGTTTGCCTTGTGACTTAGAGGTTATGGGTTCAAATCTTGGAAACAATCTCCTCAATTGCGAGGGTAAGGTTGCATACATTTAACATCCTAGGCCTACCGAGTGGGAGACTCGTGCACTGGGCCGTCCTTTTAATTTTGGTGCATAGTTTTCCCTGTGTCTTCAATATAAAAATTTATTACTTATTTATTGGTTACCTTACTACACTACGATAAATCTAGTGTCTAGCATCCTCTTTTCAGACAAATTCAGTATAATAGAATCTATGTACTTATGGGCTTGCTTTATATGTAGAGTATTACCAATTAGTATTATTAATTTGAGTTCTTCCCATTGATAGTATAGGTTTTAAATTTGGTAATATCTCTATATGTCAACAATTTATATGTATATTTGCTTTTGAATTTTATAGTCTTCAGTATCACAATATCGGTGATACTTAGCTATTGAGATGCTGAGAGCTCATAATATTGGTCTCATGTTTTTGCATTTTATATATATATATATATATATATATATATATATATATAATGGTTACATGTGACTAATGCAATGTATTTGACTTCTCAGATGTTGAAGTTGGCAGAATTTCATGCTAAGGCTGTAGTTTCTGTCAAACCTAAAAAACCTTCTCTAAAAGAAAGGAAGCATAAGTTGCTTACCTTCTTGCGAGGTACCCTTTTAACTCCTTGTGTACAACTACAGTGTGATGAGTTTGCTACGTCATGTTCTCAAGAATTATAATGTTACTGCAAACCATTTCCTCTGACAGAGAAATATGAACCTGTTCATGCTAAGTGGACTACAGAACGTTGTGCTGTATGTAGATGGGTTGAAGACTGGGATTACAACAAAATTATCATTTGCAACAGGTAATATAACATCTTTTGCTTATTACTGTTGCATTTATTATCAATCATCAATCCATAAAGACATAGGAACAAGTTGCTGCATGTTTCTATAGCATTTTAACCAATTATCATATAGTGATTAACATGGATTTAATTTGTTGGTGATGTATTTCCACTATGTCTGATGAATTGCATTGCACTTGATGCATAAATGCATTGTATATTTTGTTTTATAGATGTCAAATAGCTGTTCATCAAGAATGCTATGGAGCAAGAAATGTTAAGGACTTTACATCTTGGGTTTGCAAGGCTTGTGAAACACCTCACATAAAGAGGGAGTGTTGTCTTTGCCCTGTGAAAGGTATGTATGCCTTCCATAATATTTGACATGTATGGTGTATTACTTCTTCATCTTTTTATTTGTTTGGAAATGCTGCAGAGTCAGCTCTTTGTAGGGGTGGCAAAATCGGGCCAGCCTGTTCATACCCGTTGAAAATTAGGGTTTGTGCAGGAAAATTTGGGCTTGAAAAAATGGAGTTTTTCAGCCAGATGTAATAGAGCTCATAGATCAATTGAGTTCGGGCTGGTTCAATCAATCCAGTTGTGGAATAAGCCAATAAGGTCACTGCCTACATGGGGCTGGGCTAGAACCACCTTTTTGGTAGCCCAAATAACATTGGGCTCTTTTTTGCCCGCCTGAATAGACCAAAGTCCTGACTCTCCCGGTAGGCGGGTAGTCTGTTATGCCACATTGCCACCTATACTTTGCTTTATTTTTTTAGTAGGATAAAGGCTTGGTTGTTGTTGTTGTGGGTATCTCCCTTGATTTTTTTTCCAACCTGTATATGGACATAATGCAGTTTTACACTTGGCTCAGAATACTTTTGTCCCCATTTTTACCGAGCTTAATTAGATCCACTGAAAGTTTTAAACTTTTTACACTATATCATCCAATCATGTGAATTTTCTTTTTTGGAACTGCACACTGCCCAACTTGATTCTGTTAACCTTGTATATGATATGCCTATAAGTTCAACTATTCTCATGCTGGCTGACAACTTTTTCCACTTTTTGCTTTATTTTGATCCCCGTGTAAAACTGTTTTATAAAATTATCCAATTATGTTCTGCTACATCATAAGAGAGTTTGAATATCATATTAATAATTTTCAAGATATTAACTAATTTTGGATCCCCAGGTGGTGCACTAAAGCCAACTGATATTGATACATTATGGGTTCATGTCACATGTGCTTGGTTTCAACCACAAGTCTCTTTTCCTAGTGATGAGAAGATGGAGCCTGCTTTGGGTATTCTTAGTATTCCATCAAATTCTTTTGTCAAGGTGAGACCTGCTGTGAACATTTCCCACTTTTTATGGCTATAAAACAAATTTAAGGGAAAAAAGTACTTAATATCAGTATCACTTTATGTTGTATTTTGACATTTGAGTTTGAATAAAAAATGGAACAAATCTTGTATGGGAACATGGCTATTACTATTAGGCACAACTAATGAAATGCTATTAATCTTTAAAGTAACAATTTAAAAAAAATAGCAAAGTCCTTACTATAATTATTTTGAAGTTATCTTCCTCATGACTTGGAAAAATGTGTCCACATTTATGGGAAGAGTTTTTTAGGTTTGTGAAAATATACTTGTTGTAATACCAAAACTTGTCCAATATAGTTTTTGATGTCATTCCTTGCATATTTCACACTAAAGTCTGCATTACTTGAATTTCAGATTTGTGTTATCTGCAAACAAATCCATGGTTCATGTACACAATGTTGCAAGTGTTCCACATATTTTCATACTATGTGTGCATCTAGAGCTGGATATCGCATGGAGGTAAGGATTCACTCAGATTGACTTGGCTTGATATTTCACAATTTTCATTTCATATTCTAAGAAAATATAATTCTTGCAGCCAATCCCACCTAGTAGGACGGTACCTGAGTGTTATTGTTTACTTGAATGTTTCATTGCGGCAATAGTTTATTAAATTTTCTTCGCTTTAAATGCAGATGCATTGTTCAGAAAAAAATGGTAGGCAAACAACAAAATGGGTTTCTTATTGTGCTTACCACAGGTATGCACTCTTCAATTACAACAGAGAAAGATATTACTCACCTTTTTCCCTATCTCCCATTTCCTTTACAGGGTTTTCTTTTTTCCCAACATGCTATAATCTTTCTGTAATTGCACATTCATAGGTTTATCCGAAATTCACCTTAATCTCTTTTTTTCTTGTCGTGTCTATTATTTTTGTAGGGCTCCCAATCCTGACAATGTCTTGATAGTACAAACTCCTAATGGGATCATTTCAACTAAAAGCCTCCTCAAAAATAAGAAAAAGGGTGGATCAAGGCTGATTGCATCAAATAAAATGAAGCAAGATGACACTTCTCCCGTGGATAACACCGAGGATGAACCATTCTCTGCTGCTCGGTGCCGTATTTTCCGGAGAACAAATCATACAAAAAAGGTAATTCGTTGAAATTTATTGTTCATGTTAGTGAAAGAAAGACTTGGAGCTTAATGTTTTGTCAACGAACATGATTTATGATAGAACATTATGACATCGTTCGATCCATGTAATCGACCACACCTAGTGGGATAAAGGTTCGGTTGTTGTTATTAGTGAAAGTTTGTGAGATGATAACTTAACCAATGTAGCATTTCTCTGATAATATGATATGTGCATATCTTTAACATGTTTGCAGTTTTCTCATATTTATTTCTTCTACTTGTTAGAGAGCAGCAGATGAAGCCATTTTTCATCAAGTGAGGGGTCCCCACCACCATCCTTTAGATGCAATACAGAGATTAAATAAATACAGAGTAAACCATTTATCTTCAAGATATATTATATTGGATTTTCTTGTTCATTCTTTTAGCTTGAATTTGTTCTCATCTCTTCTTCTGAAACAGAATGTGGAAGAGGAACCCAGGTCATTTTCTTCTTTCAGAGAGCGCCTTCGTCACTTACAGGTGAATCTTCTTTTTCATTACTGGATTATTGGCTTTTGTGATCAAATTTCTGACTGTTCTATGGGTACACATGTATGATTCAAGAAAACCGAAGATGAACGCGTTTGCTTTGGTAGATCGGGCATACATGGATGGGGCCTCTTTGCACGCAGAGATATTCAAGAAGGAGAAATGGTATGATCATTAAAAGGATCATCGATCTGCTCCTTTGTGTTGATCAATCATCAGTAATGATAATCCTTAATTAGTATTTTGAAGATAGTTAAGCATATGAAAAGTCTAATACAAGTGACCCAATATATTACTTTTTGTATAAAATTGAGAGGCACATAAAAGGGTACCCTTCCAAACAACACCTTAATGGTAGCACCTACCCCAAAGCTATGTTCTCTTGAGGCTTCATCAACCTCTGTTGAAATATATGAATAGTACAGTGTGACAATGAATATCCAAACGACCTTGTTTATGTAATTTCACATAGTAAAACATAGAAAGCATGTTGTGTGTCATATTATTTGTAGCCATGGTTTTGAAATGCAAGCACATAGGCTGATGAAGCATTTTGAATTTTTTGTCCTCCTTTTCTTCCATTTTGATTTGAATTGCGATTCTAAATTATCATATGCTGCTATGCATAAAATCGTCGACCTTTAATCCATTGTAGCGATAATAAGCATGATTTAATTCTAAGCAGGTTCTTGAGTATCGCGGTGAACAAGTGAGGGGCAGCATTGCAGATCTGAGGGAGGCACGCTATAGATTAGAAGGCAAAGACTGCTATGTGAGTTAACTCTCCTCAAACATCTTATAGACTTGCTTGCATCCTTGCCTTTCTTTTATTCTTGTTTCCCCATGTTTGCCTATTAGTCATAATTATTCACATTCTGCAGCTATTTAAGATAAGTGAAGAAGTGGTGGTAGATGCCACTGATAAAGGAAATATAGCACGGCTAATCAATCATTCTGTGAGTGGACCTAACTCAGAATCATCATTTTTTGTACACCATTGTTCTCTTGACACCCTCACAACTCTATATCCAGTCATCTTACATGTTCTCTGGTTCGTATTTATGCAGTGTATGCCGAATTGCTATGCAAGAATTATGTGTGTAGGTGACGATGAAAGTCGGATTGTACTCATTGCTAAGACTAAAGTATCTGCTGGCGATGAATTGACGTATATCTCTTTCACACTCTATCATTACCTGCATGTTTGGTTGTGGGTCTAATGCTAGGAAGTAGTAAGGATATGACATGAGACACAGATACAACAAGATATGAAAATACGATAAATTTTAAAAATTTAAAGTGTCGAATATAGACGTGGTCGACATAGTCACGGTTTGATTGTGTTTTTGTGTGTGCATATGCATTTGGTGATTAGTTAATAATGTTGGTTGGTTATTGACTGGGCAGGTATGACTACTTATTTGATCCTGATGAGCCAGATGAATCAAAAGTACCTTGTCTATGTAAAGCTCCAAACTGCCGGAAATTCATGAATTAGGAAATAAGGAATTTGATTATACTAATGAAAGAAAATGAATATCAGATGAGATACCAACTATTGTTTCTTCTCCATGAAGAACACTAACCCCATCCCTTCTTTCACAAAGGAATCTCACAGATACAACACCACAACTGTAGTTTTCATCAAATCAAAAGAAGAAGAAGAAGAAGGAAATGTAGGCAGAAACAACAACAAAAAACAAGAACATAGTTTTGTTTTTCTTTTACCCTTTTTAGTTTCCTTTGGTCTTTACCATTCATCAACATCTAATAAAACCTATAGATTGAGCAACTTTTGGGTTCTTGGTGTCTCTGTAAATGTATCACCAGATATTACTTTTATTCTCCTACTTTAATGTTATAAATCAATTCCTTCCCTCAACATTCTGCCCTTTCTCTTCTACCACAATCAATTTGTCTTATCCATTTATATTTCTTATTAATCAATCATTATTTTTAGTTTTCATTTTATAAAACAATCATTAATAAGTTAATAAGAAACTTCAGAGTATCAATAAAAATGAATTTGGATGAAACAAATAAAACAAACATATTTGCTTTGTTCTATTTCATTAGGCTTATTTGACTGATGTGTAAATCATTAAATCATTCATCAATCCATGAAGCAAAACCAACATCATGGGACATTGTGTTGTTGGGAAAAAGGTGCAAAACTACGGAGATATGTTTTGTTGTTTCATATACAAATTGCAAATAGCTACCATTACAACTTTACAACTCTAACACATTCATTGCCCTCTCACACACAATTCATTCCTCTTTCCTCTAAATCTCACGTTTTTCTCTACTTTTTTTCTCGTCACTCAGATTATTAAATCTTATTTAAATAGTAACAAATTAATATTATCTATTGTGAGTCACAAAATTTTGTATGTTATAACAAAAAATTAACAGCAACAACTAGGCCCACTTTTTTTATAGACGCTGGTTGAAAATTTGTTATTATTTGCTATTTTTTTATCTAAAAAGTAATTTACTCTATAAACACAAATGATTGTTTTTTAATATTTTTCATTTATTTTTAGATATATAAATAAATTATTTTTCATTTTTATCATATTTGATATGTTGTCTTGATAATTTCACAGGGGAATCACAAAAAATGGATACTTTAATTCAATATTATATTATCGTATTCGCTCATAAAATCATATTAAGCTGTATCAAGGGTAAGAAATTCTTCATTACTAGAAGCGGTTGTTTTACTTCCTTTGACTAAAAACAACAAAATCTAAAAGACTATAACATGCTTTGAATTCATGAGATATATTTTTTTGGACTTCAAATATGTTATTGTATTTATTACCAATAAAATCTAAATATGTTCGATTGAGTTTTGCTTGAAGAGGATTAACCACATATCACTAAATCAATTACTCATTGATTATTTATGATTAACTGTTAATGTAAAAACTATAAAGTGGAATACATAAAATTATATATTTGTATAACTATAATTTTTCATCAAAAATTTAAATGACTAGGGAGTTCTTAAGTATTGGTCAATTGCCTTTGAATATAATTAAATTTTAATAATTACTGATTAATGTTTATTTGTTAGGCAGTGGTTAATATTTTATATCTAAGGTGAGTGGACTAAGTGATTAACAACTTGTAAACTTTTTCATCAAATGACAAATTCATTACCCAAAAATAACATATAAACTCATATAGATAGGATGAGGAAATGATTCCTCTAGCTATCATTGATCTTTTTATTTTTTATATCTCAACCCATAAATACATTTCAAATCTCTCTCTCTCTATATATATATATATATAAAGGGATGTCGAGAACTATAAAAACTTTCACTTTATACATTTGTTAACTTCTAGTAAGCACACATAAGAGATCAAACTTGTCTACTTAAGCTTTTCTTAAAATAAATGAAAATGGAAAACTATAGCAGGTTAAAAAATCATTATCTAAGTATCCTGACATTGTTTATACTAAAGCATTAATGTCTTTGGTCCTTTTAGCAATTCCTTACCCCTAAAAAAATACTGCTTTAGGGGGAAATTATTTATAATTTCAAAAATGTTTTCATTTTCAACTCAATGACTCTAAAATTGTAAATTTTGTTTGAGAATGGAGAGATCAAAATAAATACAAGTTACAACTAAGTTGAAAAGAAAAGGAAAGAAGAGAGAAAGATAAAGGATGAATCAACCTAAGGAGAATTCAAGGGGGTAAGGTAAGCATTCATTTGAAGATATCACAATGGACTAAGCTATAAAATGGAAAAGGAAATATATACACACAAATAATAGTTTTTGAATCTGTGCTATATAACAATTAACTAGCAGTGTTTCTATCCACAAAAGACCTTGAAAATAGGAGAGCTGATCCATTAACTCCTCTAAGGACAAGCAACCTTGAATCCACATAAGTTCCACATACAAGCTTTGACAAATCAAATATTTCTGGGGGAATTTGTGTTCTTAGTTCTTGAAGCACATTTTTTGCCATACCAATGTCTCCATTTAATGGATCATCAAAACTCATTGTGACATCAATATCACTTGATGCAAGCTTGGCTGCAGGAAGACTTGATGGAAACTCCTTGAAAGGGGTTATTTTTCTCCATTTCTTGCCAGTAAATTTCTGTGCTAAAGCCTCCTCACTGCTTGAAGAGCCGAGGTAGAACTTCTGCTCTGTGGTCTTGTCTTGCTTCAGATATAACCGTCGCCCGGCTGTTAGTGAAAATGAAGAATTTACCTGCAATCTTCCATTTTTACCAGCTTTGTTATGAGGCCAGTCCTGACCGGTCATGATAGAGAATCCAATGTCCGAGACGAACGAAAGTTTGGCCTTCGACTTTGATTCCCTTGTTACAGTTAAATGCACATCACCGATGAGTACACGGGCAGGAGGTTGGCGAAGGGTCAGCCCTATGTGCTTCCCGGTGCAGTACAATAGACGCCATTTGCCTGGGAGCAGCTCAAGCCAGTTCTGCACACATGAATAGTGTCATTTAAATTAGCATAACCTTTAGCATTAATTTTTTCTTCTATTATTAAAAATGGCAAGTTTTACCCTTTTAGGATCATGTTTTCGACTTTTCGTCCCTCCAACTAATAAGACTCGGTAATACCAAATGATTAAGGTTACTCCCATTAAGAATTGTGTTTATTATATATTTATTTTAGCTATAGAGAAGGTCTGTAGCATTTCTGATGAATGCAATGTGGAACCGTTCCAAAGAAAAGCATTGTAGAAACAATGATAAGAGGAAAAAGGATACAAATTTTGTATCACTAGTTACCTTTGGCTTTGGATGAGGATTCAACATTTCCATTAAGTCGATGAAGTGGGCAAGCCTACTACGCTAAATCATAGAAAATACATGTCAGTCGAACTTCATATAATGTACCTTAAGCATTTAAATAATGTAACTTGGTGAAGTTAAATGTTTCCATCAAAGCATTAAGGAGAATATAAAAAATGAAACTTCAATAAACAAAACTTGAGGATATCAGAAACCAAGAAATATAAAGGCTCTTATACAAGCATCGAGGTACTAAGAAAGCAACAAAGGAACACATTACATATATGGCTTATCCTTGGATGAATACCTGAGGCTGACGATAAATGTATTCCTCGCTGATACGTGTTGCGGTAGATCCTAGACCCCATCTGATAATATCCATTGATGGGACTACTCGCCATCTTGGACCACAAAGGAATGGGTGTCTAAGAGCATCCAAACAACTGTATCACAGTTCACAAGGTTAACACCAGTTGGACACTTGGGCAAGTCAAAATACCATCTTCAATCGAATTGATGAATAATAATTGATCACTCTACAATGTGGGAGAATTGATGAATAACTTAGTAATTTCACATAGAACAATATTTCTTCATAGCATACCTTATCCTTTGCGAAGGTTTCATCGCAAGCAATAAAGATAAAAGGTGCCAACCAGCACCCCAGTTCCTATCGAGTATCTGTAAAAAATAGAGTAGAAAGTCATCAAAAGACTCAAAAACAAGAACAAAACTTCTATATTACATAAATTTCACTGAAAATGCACAAACATACTTGTAAGCCGGGATTTCCATATGGGGAGCTTCTACCAAGGGTTTCCAACATAAGCTCTCGCAAACATGAAGGATCATACCCCTGAAATTGCGTGTAGTTGGAGATAACATTAGAAATTCACATCAATCATGACTCTTTTGTAATTTATCTTTCTATAACTTGTGTGTTTCTGTTCTCGAAAAATATGTAAAATAGAACATTTGAAGCACATATGTTCTAAATATTTATAAATATCCCCTTTCAAATTGTTTTAATGATTCCCTTTCTCAACCACCATAAGTAATTTGACATTAGGTACATTATCTGAACCTTGTGTAAAATAGACATATAGAGATGAAACCATTTAGAAAAGAAAGTAAATAAAAGGCTGATAAAATATTTGTGTATTAATTTAGAGTTACCAGAAAACTATCAGAGTAAGCCATTGAATATCTTATACTAAGGCCAGACACGAAGTAGAAATGCTATGTTAAGGAAGACTGTCCACACAAACAAGTACTGCACAGTGTTTCACAAGTGACCTACCAAGGATCATAGTCATTTGACTTAGTTTCTATTATATGTGTCCTTCTATCATTGAATATATGTATATATATATATATATATATATACACACATGTGTGTGCTTTCATAAAAAAATTATTTAATCTTAGTTCATGTTAGGGATAAATAAAGGTAAGAGTAAACCATAGGATTCAATTCAAGTTAGGTGGATGAAATGGGTAAATGTTTGGGGCGCTAATTGTAATAATAATAACAAGTGTCTCTCAAGCATCAAGGAAAATTTCACGGCACAACTATTTATGACCCACAATGATTTGTAGTATTGAATAAAATTAAATAAAAAACCTAACTTCTCATACCTTTGTGAGGAATGATTTGAACTTCGCAAAGATCAGAGGATCCATAAGTTCCCCTATTACCATTCTTGCCATTATGAAACCCAGGCATCTTTGCAACACAGATAATAAGTTATTAAAAGATTATATAGCTACAAATCATACATCCTTCACGGAAATTTCCCAGGCCATACCTCATGTCAAATGCAATCATCATCTGTCGCCTGTCCATGCTGTCCACGGAGCTGCTATTTGAACCATCCTCACAGAAGTCAGCAGCATTTCCCAGAGTACCTACCTGGTGTGTCAACACTAAAGGTTAAACCAAGCATGAGAGGAGATATTAATATGTAAAGAAACACTAGTTATTAACTTCCAGTAACTTAGATTGTATACATCACACATTCAGTGCTGAGAATTATCAGCACTCTGGAAATTAACATCCAGAAACTCTATCCTGCATATCCTGTCTGCTATTCAACCTTTCCTAAATTTGATTGTGTTTCCAATCTGTACTTCTATTTTAGCATAGAGGTGGCAAACCAAAATCATCATGATATGATCATTTCCTGTCTTTTGGAATTACAATAATTTTCAGACTAGCTACAAAAACAAAAACCCAGGTTTGTCTTCGTGACATTCTGTGAATTTACAGCATAAAACAATGTACAGATCCTTCTCAGGGGTAAGCCAAACAGCGGAGGTAATCCACACATAAGACAGAACAGATAGAAAATGGATGATAAATGAAGAAAGAAGGAAAAATTATAGTTTTGTAAGTGAACAGCCATGCTTACTTTGATATGTCTGTCTACTGGGCTTATATGCACATTTTCCAGCCTCAACTCTGTATGGGCAAGGCCATGGCTGTGCAGGTAATTTACCTAAAGTCAATGAACCGAGACATATATCATTCTTCCTATTGCTATACAGAATATACAAATCACTAATAAGTAAAAATGCTAACATAAAAGACAAGATTAAGAGAGTTTATAAATACCCCAATTAGAAGATCCCTCATCAATATTCGAATTAATCGTAACTGCCTAGAAACTGCAGGACCTCCAGTTGTGTCTTCTCCTACCTTCCTAACAGACTCTTCATCCAATGCAAGAGTGGCTTCTAAAGTTGGAAGCCAATCTGACTGTTGAAGCCAGTGTCTCAAAGAAAAACTACCATGATACTGCAAAGAGAAGTTATTTAACCAGGAAAAAAGAATCAATTTTTTTTCTTTCTGTTTTTACTGGTTACAAAGTTAGAGAATGACTAAAATTGACAAAACATTCTAAACAAGAAAGAGATTTACAAGTATACAACTATATAAAAGGAATTAAAAGAATAAATCATACATAGCTGATGACCTACCCCATGGACTAGGATAAATGAGCCACTACCACCACTTGCAGGCAAAGAGATATAGCCATGAACTTGCATTGAGTAAGAATGATACAAAAGTTTACGCCGAACCAGCTTCTTCAATACCTTAAAGATGGCAAGACAAATTATTATGGGATAAAAATTATTTAAATTCTGACACTACAAGATTTACATACCTCTATGGCCCGTTTCCCTCGACGCTGAGCTTGGACACTGGAAAGCTGTCGAAGCACAACTCTTGTGTTGTACAGAGGGCTGAAAAAGAAAATAAATAGACACATATTATCTTCTAAAGTCAAAACTAATCATATGAACTGAAGCAAACAAAGAATAAACTTACCTACCACGATCCTTCACCTTCGCTTCATAAACTACTTCATCTGCCTATAGCAAAAATCAAATCAATTATACCAGTATAGAAATGCAATCCATTTATAACATATCAAAAACTAATTTTAGATTCCATACCCGCCCACCAAGGCCAATGCTTACAAATCCTAAAATATTAAAGTCTGACATTTTGAATCGTACGACGTGATCCAGTTCCTCCTCCAAGCAAACTGTCAAAGCACTTGGGGCATCTTCCTGTGACTCCATAGAAGATGTAGATGCAGCATTCCTGAACGATGAGCAGCATACTCGCTTGTGCCTTCTCCAGTCTAAAGTAGAGAATTTTCCAGTAAAATGCAGGGGAACAGGTGCAGTCAGTCTTGTTGAAAAAATCCGAGCTGAATAAGCTAAGCCATTACTCTCCAGAATTGGGTTTGGCACAGTTCTATAAAGTGCCATTGATCAAACCTATGACTACAAAAAGGAATGACGAGGTAAAAAGAGAGAAAGCAAAAAAAAAAAGGATGACTGCATTTATCACCAAATCTTCAAAGAGGGTTCACAAACGGTGCAAAATTAAATGCAACAGACATATAAGAAACAAACTCTAGAAGTTTTTATCTTATTTAAGAGTTGAACATGTGAACAAAGTTTACGTTTTCCAACTCAAAGTTACATTCAGAAAACAACAAAAACCATTCTAGATGAACAAATCATGCTCCACTTTGTAACAACAAAGTTAGCCTTAAATTTGACCAAATTTCCTATTTTTTACTTTGGGACCAATTCCTTATGATGAAAAGATATCACCAAAGTGAAACAACCCAACAATCTGATTTGTACGGATCCTCTTTGGTGATTCAAAGTTACTACTCTATTTCCCACATTTATGAAGCAATTAACTAAGCCTCTATAGTTTTCTTCAACATTAAACAAAAAAAAATGGTTACAAAACATTATGCCGTATAGATGAAATTCAAATACTTGAAATCCAAATTGCAGAACTTCAAGATGATAATAGAATCATGAAGCATTTAACTGATATGAATAATAAAATATGCATAAATGATAATGGAGAATTGAGAAAGTGAAAAGAAAAGTGGAAAATGAATCACCTGAATTGAAGCCAACAAGGTTGAGAAGAAGTGTCGCTGATAGATATAGAAACGTAGCGTGTGAGAGTTGCGTGCAACAGAATGGTCCAAACGTTTTGCCACGAGTTTCCCCCACGTCAACCTCAACCTCTCCAAATATCTAATTAATTTAATATTCTAGCATCCTCGATTTAGTCATTTTTTATTAGTTTTCCATGGAAATATGTATTTCCTTATCATGGAAATTGAAGGATGGATTAAGAGCAGTAGTGTTATAAGGTCGTGTTAGATTTTCGGTAGATGAGTTAAAAATTTAATTTCTATAAAATATACTTATTGAAAATAATGGTCACACATATTCAAAAAGAGAATAAATATTTCCTCGTATTGGGAAATAACTTATTTCCTCTAGCCAATAATATTATGATATGTGTATTATTTTGTTTTGTTTTATAAATATTTTCATAGAAAATGATTAAAAATGAGACACGTGTCATGATTTTAGTGACCATAAGGAGTCAATTCTATTCTCTTTCAAAAATATACTAGTTTCTTATGGATGATAGGGGGGTGGATGGACTTGGTTATAACAACAATGGAAGGAAGGCAAAAATGAATCTTCCACATATATAGTTCTAAGTTCACTCCTTGCAATGTAAGGACACAGTGTCCTAATCGATGGAAATGACATTGCAAGAGAGTGATGAATGGGTCCAACACTGAGGATCAAATATTGATCTGTTTATTAATGGGCTAATTGTGATCCAAGATACTACGACACGAAAGGAAGAACATGGTAATTATAGGTAGGTGTGCCTAGTGTCTGAGTTGGGTATTGGGCTTCTTAATGTTAAGAATATAAGAACTATGAATGTGATAATAGATGATAATGAGCTTAATATATAATGTTTATTTTATCTATTGATAGACATTGGTTTAGTGGGATAAAGTTTACCCGAATTTTCAAAAATACTAAACGATTAAGTGTTTGATTCATATAAGTAATATTTGTTGGAAGAAACAGTTACATACTATAAAATAAATTAATTAGTTACCGATAAGGTAAGTAAATACTCTTGGTTATAAAAAAAATGATATTATTCATCTAGATTTTCAAAATAATATCCTAATAATATGTTATTATCTATAATTTGAAAAACAACATGCTCATCCACCCTCTTATATTTAAAAAAGTTGATAGTTAAATGTATGTTTTTTTACCATATTATAATATTATTTCTTGATAATGATATCATTTAAATTTTAAAACATAAATATTTAATCATGAGAGGGATTCGCTTAAGTAAGTCCAAAAAAAACTTAATCCACATATTAGTCATTTATTATATGAAAAATTAATGATTCAAATTTATTGATTAATTATAATCATGTGAACCATTAAATTTTTATAGAATATATGGCTAAGATGTAAAATATGTTTTTTAACTTACTCATTAAGTAACTGAATTATCTCCCTTTATTTATTATATTAATTGAAAACTTAAAGGTTTATGGTAGTTTTGGTTTCAATAAATATTTTCTATTTCTACTTCTTGATTTCATATTAAAATACAATTTTTATTTCTATGTTTTTATTTCCTCAAAATGTGCTTATTATCATCATTTTTATTTTCTAATCTTTCACCAAGAAACCAATGAATTTTTTATCAACAATACATTGAACATATTTAAATGTTGGACTTAGTCATTAACTGCCAAAAAGATGTATGGAAGATCATAACGAGCAATATGTACTCATGGGTGTTCTCCAAGAATGTTAAAATAAATTAGTAACATGTGGTTATTTTAGGTTACAATAACTTAAGGAGTAACAATTTTTATCCAACAATCATATATTATCATACTCATAGTTGAACTATATACTCATCGTTGAACTATTTCAGCAGTACCATTAAGGGAAGTGAAGAAAATTATTATGTTAAAAGATAAATAAATAGATGAATATGTGAAATGGTCAAACGAGGAAGACACTCATTGAATAAGTGAAACTAAGGAATATATGTGTATCGAGTTTTCAAAACATCAAAATAATTGAAATAACATAAAAAAATCAAAAATATGGAAATAGTAAATAATAATGTGTATTAGGCGACTTAAAGTTATATTTAGTCGGGAAAGGAAAGCGAAATAGTGAGCAAGTTAGTAAATAGGAAAAATTGTTATTGACCAATCATAAGTTCATAAAAAGATATTATCTTATCCACATTAAAAATATTACGTTGTCCCCAACTTAGACGAATAAGCTTGACCAAGACAGATAAATAAAATAATCAAAATGTACTACTAAGACCTTTTTCGAACTGACCAGTTATACCCAGCTCATTTGGACAATTCTATTATTGTTTTCCTAAATGTGCATTGACTTTATTAGTAAAACAAACATTAAATAATTAACACATCATTTAAATTAAAAATAAAAAATAACTTGCACTCCTTAATCTAAAAAAAACTCCATTCATAATCTTTAATTATTCTTTAATCAAAATCCTATCAGATTCAACTTATGTACTACTCGATTAAGTTTGGTTTAATTACATTGGATGATATATCACTTGTCATGATATAAAACCTAAACTTCTCTCTTCTTAAGTGGGATAGAGTGAAGACAATTGAAATGAAAAAATAAATTGCATTCACAGTTCACTCTGAAGCAATATTTGCATAAAATATTTCCATAAAGGGTGAAGTAATATTATAAGAGAAAAAACTTATAAATTCTAAGAATTTTATACTTTCTTAGTCTATCACTCACAAATTATTTTTAATATCTTAATATTTTTTCTTTCAAAGTAATACAAATGAATAGCGGAATATATTATTTTCATACAAATCTTTATACCTCGTATTAGTAATCGTTTTCCTTTTTATAATTAGATTGAGTTACCCTTGAGCACAATCACTCTGAAAGAGGATCAGTTGATATCCATATGAAACGACGCGTCCGATTCTAATTGGATAGTACAGCGTAACCTAATTTACAGCAGAGTCAATGAAACAGTACACCCGCGCCGCATGGGACACCACCGACATAACACAAAATAATGAAGGGCAATACCGTCCCATCACATTATTTTCCATTTTCCAATTATTATCCTCATCAACGTTGATAAACCAAAAGCCACACAAAAAATACTCTGCGAGAGGTTTTTGATTTTGTTACTCTTTTCTCCTGAGCTTAATACTTTACTTGATTTTCCATATTTAACCCTCACCCACCCTTATTCCCTATTGGACCATCTCGTAATTTTGATCACATTTGGTCCTTTTCTGTGTTCGATCCATTTCTCTGGTTGGTTACATTTTCTTCTTCTTTCTCTTTCTCCGTTAGGGTTCCGTCTTCTCAGATTCAATTTTCAACTTCAACCAAATTAGGGTTCCTATTTCCGATTTACTTTTCCAATTTAGAGTTACGATTTTGATTTTGTTTCCGCGATGCCGCGAAGTTCGAAGCACAAATCGAGCAAGCATGGTTCTCGTGATGCGAGGGAGTATTCCGATTCGGAGAGAGATTCCGTCGTGAAGGATCGGAAGAGCAAGGATGACAGCGCCACCGCCGCTTCGAAGTTGGAGAAGCGGAGGGTGGTGATGGATTCGAATGTGAAGGAGGGAAATTATTCCGATGAGTATGGCGGTGGTTCGTCGAAGCGGCGCAAGGACGGTGGAGATAGGTGGAATGGAGGAGGGGATGATGATCGTGGCGGCGAAGTGAGGAATAAGGATTCGAAGAGTAGTAGAGGGAGGGAAGATGAGGGCGAGGAGGTTAAGAGGAGTGGCGGGAAGCATAGGGATTCGACGATTTCGGCAGGTCGAAAAGAGAGCAGGGAAAGTGAGAGGAGGTTGAAGGATGTGCGAAGTGAGGGAATTGTTGATGCTGCTGATGATGAAGAACTGCATCAACAGCGTGTGAATAAGCAAGTGCTTGAAAATAATAGTGGTAAGGTAACTTGTACTAATTGGTTTTTGTCGCGATTATCATATGTGTGCTAGTTCTGCACTCATCTTGCATTTGTAGTATAATAACTTGTTTTGAACTGAAGCATGTTTTAGATTCGTGTTAATAAAGGATCGGATTCATTTTTGAACTAATTATTTGGATAAGGGTGGATGTTTTAAAAATAAAAAATTAAATCTCATGCTTAATTTTCACAGGTCATTAAGGGCATACATAAGTTCCCATTAATCATGTGTATGGTTAGTGCATTGTTAAATGGTTACATTTGTTGTTAATGATTAACATGTGATTATTAATCTCTTGTTCTTGTTTGTTTGAATTGATACATCCTTAAACTAATGGATTCTCTCATTTTTCTTCACATTCTGATTGTCCTTGTTTTTTATGTGCATGACAGTATTATTATTTTGCATGTCATTCCACCAATTTCATGCCCCATGACATTTTGGAAGGACATTTCTTAGTCTAATAATATCAGACTGGTTGATGGTATAGCTTTCTCTATTTTGTATCCTCCATCATTTTCAAGGATCCCAATTTATTTTCAAAGCACTTGTGAAGGGCTGTGGGTTGATGACCAGAATAACAGGGCCTATGATAATCGTATGCATTATTCAAGATTGACATGTTCTTAATGCGGTTATTATGAGAAACCTTTATTTATTTCATTTTTCATGTGTTTTTACAATAATCCATGGCATTCTTCTAATTATCAGGGTATATTTCTCTTCAGTCTCAAATGATATTGAGTTTCATTTTCTTTTTGTTGTATGCTTGTTAAGCATATTATTATTTGATCTCTCCTGCTGCTATGCATATAGCTTTAATTAGGCTACCCAAGCCAAGACTCATGTATGAGGCACATGATAATATGGCAATTTTGAATCATTTGAAAATATTTTTTATTTCTAATTAATCGATTGCAACTTGCAATTCCAAGATTAAAATAAATATAAAACACCATTGCTTTGCATTTGATTCTTCACCTCAGCAATAAGGGAATAACTGCCATTGGGCAGATTATGAAAGCCTCTGCACAAGGCCACTTTGTTTTTATTTGTTGGTTGTTGTATTTTTGGTTTATACTGCTTTTTGAATTCTGTATGACATCACAGGAAAATAAAATTGAGGCATACTTCGTAGTGTTTGGCTGTGAATTTTGGTTGTGTTGCTTGGCTAAAATGCATCTGTTGTCTTCACCAAGTTAAATTCACCTTATGCATTGGCCTAAACTGATTCAAATTGATGTGCCAAATATATATTTAAAAGTAATTGAGCTGTTTGTCACCATTGAATATTTAACTAAGAAAGAAGTTGTTTGACTGTTGTTCTCTTTTGAAAACAATATAAGCTGCTGCAGTTGAATATGCTAGGCAGTACCCTAGGTTTCTTTTAGCACTTTCCTAGATTGTGCATGAAATATGAAATGATAAGTGCTTCATGTTTAGGCTCATATCATTTGGTTGGATGTTGAAAAATGGGTGCTGCCTGTCAGTCAAGTTAATCATTAATTATTATCTAATTGTTTCACTCTGGTCGTAACATCAATATAGGTGCCTCTTTTTTTGATATGAAAAGTGTAAATTATTTACGAAGTTAATGTGTATCTTTGCATGTATGTAGAATTTGGATCTTCTCCCGTTACTCAATAATATGACAGAAAGAGATATTTTATTTTGACAAATGCACTTTGTTTGTTCTCATGAAAGGATCCTCTCTTGTTAGTGAGGAAAAAGAGAATCCAAATCCTTTATATTCTATATATAAAAAAGGCTGCCTTAGTGCAAGAAGCAACAACCTAGTTGGGTCTGAGGAGGGTATTCTAGGATTTTGAACTCGTGATCTCATATTAAATAAGTAGCAACCTCACTGTTGCGCTGAGGCTCACTATATATATTAAGAGAAAGTGTAAATGAACCCCTCCTCGTATATACACGGCATAGTTGTGTCCAAATTTTGTGTGGACACTCATTTATAAGCTTGCATTAATGGCATGGATTTTTTTTATGAACTGGCAATTAAAAATGGTTTGCATCAGTGACTACGAAATTTAAAACAAATTTATAAGTCAAAAGTGGTGCAGCTCAATGAGGGTTAGATTTGTCAATTTTTGGGTGAATTGTAGTTATTTTTATCAAACGAGTTCAATACTATAAAATTAATATGGTCGCACCAAAATGCTGAAATCTATTGGGTTGGTTGACATGGTAGGCATGCCTTAATAATGGTCAAAGTTGATTGATATGATTGCTTATGCGATTTTGACGATTGAAATTACTTTTGTAGTTTAGCCTTGTTTTCTTTTCTCTTGAAATTCGACGCATTGTCATTTTTGATCGATCCATCTACTGTATGCAGCAATATTTCTTTTGCAGATTTAGTTTTGTTTCATGTTTTGCTGTCTTTGATTTGATGTCTTGGATGAATTGATCTTTAGGTATACTAGAATTGGTGGTATGGCCTAGCAACCTTGTGCCATAGGCTGTCACTTTTTCCGATTACTAGAAAATTAGCAGTGCGAAATGAGTATGAGTATCGATTCTTGTTTACCTATGTTTAAATATAGTTTGTGCATTATCTATGAGTAACTTATTGCTATATAGCTTGTGAGTAAGGAATAGCTTTCCATCAGTGGTCATTTGGTGTAGTGTTGAAGCAGAACACTTTTAGGCTTTCCATCCCGGTTTTTTACACCTATATTTTCTCCGTGTCGGATAAGCTGGGTCATTTGAAAATATTATACCGATGCTCAACAAGTTCTTCTGGCTCCGTGTGTCTAAGGTTCTGGACATAAACTATTTGAAAACCTAAGTATATGTTTTTGTGGGTGTTGATTTCGTTATAACATCTCTATAGTCATCCCATGCTCACTATTTCAATGGCTGAAGTAAATTTGCTTTTGTGATGTGCAATGTTTTGGTGCAAATTATTTCATTTTCTTCCCTGAAACACATTTTAATGTTGGACATTATATTTCATGGATTGCTTATAGACGAAATGTACTCTGCTTTCCCCAAAAGGAGATCAATTTTGATCTGTGGCTGTTATGTTGCAGATTCCAGGAAAATAGATGAGTTACGAAGCCTTGAACTTGATAACCAGCTTGAGAGGCGAATGAGGAAGAGGAGGGACAACTATGTTGACGGTGGAAAACTTCAAGATGATGCCGGAGATGGTTATGATCGAAATCAGGATGACAATGCCAAGGATGGAAAGAAGAAGGATGATAGGCGAAAAGATGAGAAACATAGAGACAAGTATAGGGAAGACATGGACAGGGAGAACAAACATAGACATGACAAGCAACGAGATGAGCGTCCTACAAAAGATCACACCAGCATTAGGTCGGATGATAAGCATTCAAGGGAAGAGAAAAACAACTTAGAATCACGACACAAGAGAACCAAACTTCCAGATGGCGACAGGGACCACAGTCGTAATGGAGAAAGAGAACGGAATCGTGATTTTGAATATGTTCGTGATCGTGAGCGCCGCAGTGAACGTGGCCGTGATCGTGATTATGATTTTGACAGGGATCGTGATCATGACAGAGATCGAGATTGGGACTGGGATCTTGATCAATATTATGATCGTGACCGAGACCGAGACAGGGAGCGTGACCGTCACCGTGATGGGTCATATGTGGATGAACGAAGTGCTAGAAGCAAAGAGGGTGGGACAAAGAAAAGAACATTGGATGACCGTGATGAGTTCAGTGACTCTAAATCTAGAGTTGTTAAGAGCCACTATCCTGATGCAGAGAAGAGGAGTTTGAGCAACAGTAAGGCTGATTCCGATATTGACAGGGGGAGATCCCAACCTCGCCAAGTACATGCAGATTCATCTGGGACTAGCAACAAATACAGATCTTCTCCTGTTTCAAATTCACATATCGGCAAGGATGAGTACAGGTACCTATTAGTTTCCTTGAAAGTTTGGTTGGAGATTTGGAAATTATTGTTGGGACTTAAGAATTGTCTTTTATGTGGCATTCCATCGCATTTGGAAAGTTGATTTGTGCATTTTTTGGTTTCAGTACTTTATCAGAGTATCGTTGCTTTTAAGAAGTCTTATACTGTCACTGCTGATAAACAGTTATCATGAGTAATTTGTTCTGAGGGAGAGTTTTAATGATTATTGTATCCTAGTCTTTAACGATCATCAGCTTTGTCTGTAAAGATATCTTTGAGGCATCTTATTGTGTCAGTTAATAATTTAGCTTTACACAATTGTTCAAATTTATGGGAGGTACCTCTGACTTTGAGGCATTTTATATAGTTAATAACGTAGCTTCAAACATAATTTACAATGTCCCAGGTTTTTGAAATTAGATAAAAATTTATTTTCTTTGGCTGGCAGGATTAGTAATAAACCTGAGCTTGTTGATGAAGTTTAAAATGTTGGTTGCTTGATTTGTAGTTTATGGTTAGGTCATATCTTTCCTCATTGCTTGAGGAAGCTTGATAGTATGGGAAACCATGACCAATTATAACTGGTTGACATTTTCTCCATGTCACAGAAATGCAAATGCTGAAGATCCCAAGTACAGAGACTCAACAATGGAACAGAGGACCAAAGGCTCAAGAGAAGGTTACTCCGGAATATCAGAGAGAGCACCTAAATACAAATTAATGGAAAAACCCACCAAACTAGATGAAGGTCCTGTAGGAGACTTGTCAACTGAAAGGTCTTCCGGTGCCAAGGCTTCCCCCAAGGGCCTGATGGAAAGATCTTCATCAACAAGCATTGAGCGCAGGCATGTGAATAAGAGTGGTGCTAGAGATGATAGACTTGGCCGGGAGTCGACTCTAGAGAAACCACTGTTGGACGAGCCCTCACAACCAGATTCATCTTTTTATGGCAGGACTAGTCAGACCAATGCATCATTGATTCCTCCACCACCTTCTTTCAGGGCTGCACTAGATAGGCCTTATATGGGTTCATTGGAGGATGATGTTAGAGATAACCCCAATAACCGATACAGAAGAAATGGTGAACCTGGTTTTGGAAGAGTGCATGGTGGCAATTCCTGGAGGGCAGTTCCCAACTGGACTTCTCCTGTACCAAATGGATTTGTTCCCTTCCCACCTGGTCCAGCTCATGGAGGTTTTCAAACAATGATGCCACAGTTTACATCCCAATCTATCTTTGGTGTTAGGCCTCCAATGGACCATGCTGGCATTCCTTACCATATTGCTGACGGTGACAGGTTTCCAGGCCACTTGCACCCACCGCTTGGGTGGCAAAATATGATGGATGGTACTAGACCTGCTCATTTGCATGGGTGGGATAGCAATAATGGTATCTTCAGAGATGATCCTCACATGTATGGTGGTACTGATTGGGACAGGAACAGGCACTCGACAAATAGTCATGGATGGGATTCTGGTTCAGAGACGTGGAGAGAACATAATTCTGATTCAAAGAAGGACCTAATTTCCCCAGCCTGCAAAGATGAATCTGTTCCTGCCGTGGTTAACAATGGTGTGATTGATCAGGCTACTAAGATTTCTCCGGATGAACACAATCGGGATGAATTTCACAATAAATCGCCTGAAACAAAGTTGGCCAGCCTCAGTTCTCCAGCAAAAGTACCTTTGAACTCTTCATCGGCAACTATTCTTGAAAAGGTTCATGACACTTCGACACAAAGTGACAGTAGTTCTCTTCTCAGCCGTTTCTACCTTTTGAAACTTGACATTTCAAAAGACCTGGTATTGCCAGAGTTATATGACCAGTGTATGTGTGTTCTGAATGCTGACAAGAATGAATCCACTGATGCAGATGTTAGTAAAGAACCATTCTTGAAGGTAGATATTCTAGAAAACTTCTTTGCTTTCTGTCATCGTTAAAAAGCTTTCAGCCAAGAATGCAGTTTTTTTGGTGTGTTTATTTTTTAGGCCAAATTGGAACTGTATTTTTCATTATATTTATTATTTCCCTCAAATGGTCCCTGACATTATTAGTCTTCCCTGTGCTTTGATTTGGCAGAATGATAGGAGAGCACAACAGAAATTTGCTGCCACTTTATCTAGGCAGCACCCCTTTCCAGAAATTGATAACTCTGTCTTCCAGGTACAGCTACCTGATCTGTTATAATTCTGATTACATTAACTTTCTGTGGATGGAGAATGCTTATTTTTCATTTAGGCTGATCATACTTTTGTCATCTCTAATTGCTGCAACAATGTTTATTGGTTATGGGAATTTTGCATTTTCTTCCTGAACTTGTCATTTTGTGGACTCTAGTGCTGTGAATTCATAAATAGTGAATTATGGGCTCTTAACTAGTGAACTCTCCAATTTGCAGAGAGCCATGGACCTTTACAAGAAGCAGAGGGTTAAACTGCCTAATGAGCGGGAGTTAGGTATTATTGTGCCATCCAACCAGATGGAAGTGGATGAGTCACTTCCCGCTTCCAGTCTGGAGAATAAGCAGGTTTCTGTTTCGGCTTCGGATGGAACAAAAGATGTGCTAATACCTGCAGTTGAACTGGAGAAAATGAATGCTGTGTCTCCTGCAAAGCAGCATCTGGAAGAGACCAATCAAACCTGCAACCAAATGGAGCAAGATTATGATTCTACCCATTCTTTGAAGATGGACATGACTGATAAATCTTCTGTTCGTGAGAACCAAGAAGAAGCTATAGCAGCTTTGTATGAGAATGAGGGTGAAGTCACTTCTGATAAGGTGAAATCAAGTGAAGAGGAGAGTTATTCCATGGCATCCGAAAATGAAGCTCAGTTGGCCCCAGCTTTGCAGGAAGGGGGTGATAACATGAATAGCAAAGCCAAAACTACTGGTGATGATGACACAAAGGTTAATCCCTTAATTTTAGTGGATGGGTCTCCCAAAGTATGTGATAGTTTGATGCCTGGTTCAAATGAGTCTGAGTCGCTAATTTTAAACCGGATACATCATTCCCCTGAAAGTACACATTGAGACAATTTCTATATCTTTCATTGCTTTTTATATATCAGGTTTTTATTTCCATCCCCTTTTTGTTGCTTTCATTTTCAGCGAGGAAATAAAAGGAAATGCCATTCGTATTCCCATAGAAAGCTAGATTATAGATCCTCCATGCATGTGTTTTCTTGCATTTCTGCATGAATCTGTCATGCCATAGCAGTAAGAAGGTCTTAATAAAAAACTTTTTGAAACAAATTCTTCATGCTACTATTCATAACTTCTCCACCTATGTTTCGTGTTTCTGCATTTAAAATTCTTTTTTCCCAGACATTTTTTCAAATCACATTCTCATCTCATTCACTTAATCTTATTTTTTAAGTTTCTATTTGCCCTTGCATATTTTTTGGCTGGGGGGATTTGTTCTGCTTTTAACGTCAAATTTTCTCTCATTTTTTAAAAATTAAGAAGAAAAAAGTAGTTTTTCACAACTACCAATATTTTAGAAAGATTTTATGCACTTTTTCCTCATACAAACCTATCCAAAATTCATATATATTTCATTATAGCATCATCCCTTAATGTACAATTTTATAATAATAACTTCTGAAATACAGAATAAATATAACTTCTAAACAGACTTACATGATAGTCATATAATTGACACTTCTGATAACATTATTTAAAAATACAAAAAATTTAAATTATAATTTTCAGATGACTATACCCGAATTACAAATTTTACTCTTCTTTAAAGCCTTTGACTAGGTTTCCTGGGTGAACTTCTGTACATTCTACATATGTGTGTATTTGATCCAGTGAAAACAAGAAGTAACACCAAGGTTAAAGGCTACTTCATATAGCCACCATGTGTCGAAGTTAACACGTACACTGAATCTCATCCATCTATTATAGTTGCATCCAATGGCTATCATTTTTTTATTTAAAAAATCATGATATTCATGGAATTTCTCAACCAATATCCCTCGCTATTCTCCTACTATTTTTATTGGCTTGTAACTAAACTATGCAAATTATTTAAATTGTCAAATTCCACAACAATAATTCATATTCCTGTAATTCCAGCACGTTTCCAACTCAGTCGTGAACCCTGACCATTGTCGCTCATGTTCCAGCATCGTCCACCACATCAATTATATGTTAACAATTTTAAATTAGGAGTTCATTCTAAAAGGTGTATACTAGTACACTAAATATTTATCATGGGGATTAGGTATACTAGTGGTGAGTATTGTTTTCGAATAGTCCAAAAACTCACATGATACCAAAGAATTTTAACTCTACAAAATTTTGTACTTCAGATAGGACTATTTAAAGGTGTCAAATGTACGATTTTCAATGTTACTTATCTTGATAGAGTAATGGGTTATCTGATGTGATTTTCAGAAATTCAATCCAAAAAGGGGCGAGTGAAATGAAGTGCTAAAAGTAGCACACCTAAATTTTTTCTGCCTAAAGCCATTAAATAGACCTTTTATCCATCTAAATTTGCAGAAGGTAATAAAATCGCATCAGCTATTATGTGCCAATATCACTTTCTTACCATGAAAACTCAGTATTCCAGAAATAACTACCAAAATCTTTCACTAAATCCAATTTAAGACATACATTAGTATGCAAGTAGCACCGAAAAGACTAAGATTGCTAAAAACATCAATGACAATATTTGTTTCTTCATTCTCCCATCTGGTTAAGTGTATACGGATCATAAATTCATCACTACTCAAGGAAAATATATTTCAAGTAAAAATAGGCTCTTCCACTTTCCCACTCTTCTCCCTTGTCCCCAAGAATAGTCAACTTAAGCACAATATAGTTCGAATATAAACCATTCCACTCTTCTACCTGCTTCCGCCTTGCAGATCGGCATGCTTTTTTCTTAAATCAGGCCCTGGCGCTGTAAATCAGTGTATGTTTTCTTATTATAGATGTTGCCTTCTTTGTCTTCGTATTCTTCTTCAAGATCTGGGCGCCACTTTGTCACTCCTTGTTTCTGTTGTATCTTCTTCCAGAGATCCTTTGCTTCCTGCATCAACAGCATGTTAGCATGCAAGATATAAAAAATGTCACGGGTCTACAGAAATTGTTTTGTTTGAAGAAACTAAATGAAAAAAAAAGTGTTGAGCCCCCAAGAGAGAAAACAACAGACATGTCTCAAGGCGCTGCGAAGTGAGCTTATTCTGGTTTTATCGAATATTTTTGTTTAGTTCGTTTTAAAGGCGAACATATTGTCTCAAGAGCGTCAACAAATATTGGTACTTGGGTATCATTTACCATGATATTTCATTTAGTTAGACTGATGAGGAAAAAAGCGATGACAAGGTAAATGATGTCATATTGTCATCAAGAAAGACCTGGTTGGACTGGTTAGGCAATAATAATCGTTAAACCAACAAGTGGGTTAGCAGTGTGCAATGAAGCACACCAGTTTAAATAGAAGATGAAAGTAAATAATAGTAGTTGTGGAACATGGCACACTCTGGCTATCAGCAACTGAAAAAAGGTGGCCCAATACACGAAACAGAAAAGGGCTATCAGCAACTGAAATGAAACAAAAAATGCATACCTCAATTGATGTGATTTCATTGAAGTTCTTGGTATTTGGTATACCAAGGCACCGCATCCCATGTTGATGGCGCCATTCTTTAAAATGCCGTTCAAAGGCCCGACGCCCCCAATAACTGTAGTTCCCACATATCTCACACTTAAATTCCTGAGATGCATATTATATTATTTGTATGGTCAAAATTTTGGGAACCATAAAGAATTCTATAACAACTCCCTAGCTTTCCATTAAGTGTATGCTGAAAGCAAAATAATACTGCTAACAACAATGATTGTCTTTTCAAAAGCCTGTCTTTGAAAAAAAACATCAAGAGTAGATAAAAACAGAAGTAACCACTTATGACTAGCGGAAAAAGTATGTCGACTCCACTTGCCAAAATATATAGGCAGATAAACAATACCTGACCCAGACCGTGTAGCTTATACAGCCAATATGGAATAGGCTTCCCATCCCATCCCATTGGCAATTTCAGGGGGTTATATATTTGCTGCTCCTCATCTTCACTTTCAGAGTCCTCTTGTGTCTCTTCCTGCCAAGGATTACAATACTATTAAATTATCCTCATTTTGCGCCAAAGAAGGAATCAAAATAAATGATCTACAGGATACAACTCGAGAATATAAGGAGAATAAGGGGACAGCTGAAGCTTAAACAATGATTTCTAAAAAAATAATTTGTCTAAGAATACTTTCAAATACACTCCAAAAAAATAATACTTCTGCATTTGTTATTTTTACCAAAATCAGGTATCGATAAAACAACCATGCTTATTTTATTAAATATCATAGCTTCAAGGTAATGTAATAACTTTTGTTAAGAACTATAAGTAGCTTTAACTCACCTCCTGACGTTCCGCTTCAATTTCCTCATAAGTCAGGGCTTGCTTCTTTACAACATTGTCTTTTGTTCGAGCAATTGTCTGTAGAGCCCAGAAAAAAATATAAAAGCAGATAGAAAGTTTTATACTCGGTCATTCTATACACCCAAAAAATTACTGAATATAAGACATCACAAATATATGATAGAGCATTATGGCATTATTTGATACAAGTAGGCAACCCCACCTAATAAGATTAAGGTTTCGTTGTTGATATATAAGACATCGCGGGGATTAAGCTAAAGGAGATGAAGCAACATTTGCTAACCTCTTCTAACAAGTCACACAATTTTTTCATTTTGGCCTCCATCAATGCAATTTCTTTTGAATTTTCATCTTGTTGAGGAGCTGCACCAACCCCATTTTTTTCTGAACCACGTGCCACCTTAGCAAAATGCTTTTTGTCCAACTTTTCAAGAGGCGTGTCCTGCATAATAAAAAAAACCAGTGAAAATAATGAATGTCAGGATGTTAAGCCAGTCATTCAGGTACAATCCAGACGCAGAAAAGTTCTCAATTTAAATTAATTCCGATTTAAACTGTTCCCATATTAAAAAAAGTGTCAATTATAGATTATGACAAGACTCAATTACCTATACACTACCAAGTTTCAAAAAAAGCAATTTTAGAGCTGAAGGGGGATAATAGGCCAACACAGTGTTTTAAATTGCGGTTGCGGATTGTAGCAGTTGCGATATGATTTTTTTTGTGGTTAAAAATATATTTTTGAATTCGATGTAGTTTGATACAGCCTGATGTAGCTGCATGATTGTGAATTGGTGTCTAACTGCAATTACAGGGTGATGTGGTTGTAGCGGTCACCACAATCAGTCTTCCGGCTGCATCACGTGATGTGGTCCACAATTTGTAACAACCGAAATTAACAGAAGAACTGTCAATTTAGCCCCAGCTCCATCCATATATGATTTTGATTTCTAAAAAGGAAGCTCCTAGTTTTTGTACTAAAAATGTTAAACTTATGAGACACCAAGATAGTTAGAAGGAGGTCCCTTGACATTCCTTACATGCCCTTTTTGTGGTAATATCACAAAGATAACCCATGTATCTCTTACACAGAAAACGCTGCATAAAAAAGAAAGCAAAGTGTATCCTTCTTCTTTGTAAAGCATATAAATCACCTTTGTGAGGAAGAGTCTCTCTGCACGTTGCTGAATAGTACCACCAGTCTTAAGTCCCAACGCAGCCAGTGCCTGTTACATCAAAAAATGGGGATGAAAGTAAGTTATAGAAAAACTCAGTTCAAATCAAAGGCTGGTAAGAAAAGAATCAATCTTTATAGGTCATGAACATGGTAGTTGAAAATGAAAAATCAGGTTCAATCGCCAGTTACCTTCTTCAACTTTAAACATTAAGCAATTTGTGGACTTTAACAAATCACAACTTTTTAACTATTAATATAATCAAGTTCAATGCCACATTACTTTTCAATGTTACAAATATTTTGCTGGGAAAATATAAATCATTGATAATGGCATGTTTACACACATAACCACACTTTCTATATATAAATCTCAATTACCTCCTTTAACCTTTCAGGGCCCACTTCTATCAGCTCTTCAACTGTACTGTAATAATCAAGATCAATTGCAGTGTGCTGGGAAGGTACATGTCCATTCTCCTGATTGCCATTATCCCATCCCTGTACATTTCCAGCAGCCCAATTTTCTTCAAATTCACTTGTTACCTGCATAAAGGTGTCAATAAGGTTAAAAAGAAACTGGTAGCCCATTGCACGGGGCTCCAACCTAGTGGAGTCTAGAAATGATTTGTCAGTGAACATGATTTATGATAAAGCATTATGACGTTGTTCGATCTATATAGTCGACACACCTAGTGGGATTAAAGCTTGATTATTGTTATTGTGAGCTGGTCCTAAGCCCAGATAGAAAGTTAAGGGTGTGTTAGGAAGTCAACAGCCAACGTAAAAATTTGTTGAATCTCTATAATAATACATCACTGAACATTTGTTTCCTGTTTTTCCACATTTTTTGTAACATTAATTATTATATCAATTATTAGGGTTTAGTTGCTTCATAGTCATCGGTCTTTCTTCCATGTTCTTCATCTTAGACAAGTAGCTTCTGTCTCCTCCTCTTCTTATGATTCCACTATCTCACAACCTCACAACAGGTGCAAGACCATCCCATCATTAGAAACTCTTCCATGCTTGTGGTCCTTTCTGTCACTTCCCAATCCCAAAAATCTTTCTTTGCATGTCACACTTTTGCACATGAATCATGGGCAAAATTGATTCATCAGGAGTTCTATATCAACATTCAGCAGCCTCATGACTCATAATCATCTCTAATTTGATATTTTTGATATAATCCATTCTATCTTTAGTGTTTCTAGCATTAAGAAACTCCAATAAGAAGATTAGATCAAATGGAGTGTATCCCAATAGCTACAGGTAAATAGAGACCAAAAAATTACTTAAGAAAGATTTAGATGCAAATGGTTTATCTATAGGTATGGTTTATAATAGGATAATATGCCATTGTTTGATCCATATAGGCAACCTCACCTAGTCGAAAAAGACTGGATTGGTATTGTTCGTGTTGGTGTTGAATAATACTTAATATGTGAAAGAAATATGTGTAAACTTACAACCACATCGGTTGCCCAAACATAACACTAGATTTCATTAAAAAAAAATCTAAAGCTATTAAAACAAATGCAGAGCATTTAACACAATGATCCATTAAGTTTCAACTCCAACAATATCATAACTAAGAGAAATAAAATCATCTAAAAGAATCCTAGTCTCATAAAATGGAGGCTTAACCTCATGATAGACAACGTGAGCAGTTCAGAACAAAAACCAGATAAAAGTAATCACCTTTGAGAAAATTCGATCAAAATCTTGTAGGGGTTCTGTGCGCTGGAAAAAGTATAACAGATACTCCAAAAGATTCTCCAAATATTCCCTGTACTGCCTGTAGAAATTGAACAGAAAAAACTTCGAATCCTATGCGAATGCCATACAAAAATATTATGCATACAAATTTCGAATGATAAACAAATTACTGCAATAGATAACACAACTCACCTGGTCATTTTCTTTTTACGGGGAACCTTATCTGTTTCTGCGAAAACATCAAGGTAGGCAGAATACTCAATTGGCTCTCCAAACTTGGAGTTTATATAGAGATGGTACAACTCATGCAAGTCCAAGTATCGACCAAAAGCTTCCTGAAAAAAATTGTCACATTCAATACCCAGAGAAGCTGAAGGAGCAAAAATTATCAAAATGGAATTGCGATGTTGCCTTTCCTACTAGTAGGAAGTGTCAGGTTTCATTTTATATACTCATTATACCCATTCTGTCTATAAAAAGGGTATCTTGGACAAGAACCTCTTCCTTGCTTTCCTAATGCATTGGCAGACTATTAAAATTCTCAATCATGAAAATTAGATTAAAAAAGAGTGGCTCAATGCACAAGGCTCTCACCTAGTGGGGTCAGGGAAGTACATGTACACATCCTTACCACCGCAAGTGGAGAGGCTGTTTTCAGGATTTGAAAACATAACTTCTTGGTCACTAAGCAGCAACCTTAGCGTTGCACCGATGCTCACCCTCTTAAATATCCCTACAACCTGACAGTGCTAACTATTTTGAAAAATGAAGAAGCCCCAAATTTGTCGTTTGACAGGGTACCCCACACCTATCCCATCGCTGAGAGCAATCAGTATCCTCTATATTTTCCTATTCTCTAGAGCATTGGCAATTACAATGTGAGGGTGTGTTTGTGGTGTGTGTTTGAGAATGAGAAAGACAGACCTCCCCACTAAACTCAATTGGAGGCTCCTCTTTAAGAAGTGCTTCACCGTCATCATTAGGATCAACAACACCACGAGCAACTGGGTGTTTCCGATGATATTCTCGTATCTGCATGTATCACAATATAACCAATCAAATATACAAACATATACAAGTAAAAGTCAAGATCGAGTAATGGCATAAAATACAAAAACCAAAAAATACAGTAAAGTACTGCTAAGAGTATTGGAAAGTGACCAAAGTGTATGTGAAGTGGTGTCTTCACTGCAAAAACCTTGAAATAATGAAATGTCTTCAAACAACATATCATAAACAAAGTCCTGGTTGAGTGCACGATGCTCCCTCCACCCACCCACAGTCCCCCACCTCTGCAAGTGAGGGAGCTGTTCCCAGAATTTAAAGCTTTGACCTCCATATGTCACACAATTGGAGGTCACACGGCCGCAAACTTGCGTCGAGGCTCACCCTCTCTATATAATATATCCTAAACCACTTTAAATCTCTACACATACAAATATGAATCAATGATAGAATTACCTCTTTGAGTCTATCATAAAAGGCACTAAAAACGTTGATTCCACTCGCAGTTTGGCCACCGAGTGCAGCAATCTCATCCTTTCTTGCATTGTCACTATCTTCATATATCTCCACCTTAAACACGCAAATACAATTACGAAATTAACGAATTAGGTTATGAAATTCGACAAAATTGAAAAACAAAACCTAAAAAGAGAAAACTCACAAGCTTATGCGTAGTGGAAGTAACGGTATCGATCATGTTTCTGACGCGGTGACTCTGAAACAAACGATCCTTGTTACTCGCGGGTTCATTCTGAAGGTCTTTCACTATCAACCGCTCCAATCGCTCCACTTCCTCGTGCGACGCACGCGTCACTTCCAATAGTGTCGATGACATTCTCCTTTCTCAACAAGCTTCAAATTTCACACTGCTTTTTCTGCTTAGCTAGGTTTCACTTTTCCGAAAAATATCTTGTTTATTTTTTGCGGAGATGGAGATTTGTCACCGCGGAAAAGAGAAGGAGAAAAAACTCGCTTAGTTCGTTTTTATCTAATTGGGCCTAGAAGACCAATGGGCCAAATTACAAAGGTTTTGTGTGTCAATTAAATGGGCTCAACGTAGGGTTTTGTTTCGTTATAAAGGTATAATGAATTAATCCATTTTGTGGTACATAATTGTTTTTTTTAATAACTGTTATTCTTAGGACTTGAACCTTGATATTTTGATTATTTTAGATTTAATAGGACATTGTACCACTAGACTAACATTTTTCGGCTTATGTTATATGTATTTGAATGTTGTGATATTTGATATAATAGGTAAGTTAAATTGACTTTGTGGGAACTAAGGGTGTTGGGTGTTTAGTTTTAGTTGGGTTGAGTATTAAATTAGGTGGTTTCACCCAATGATGGCTTCATCTAGATGGATTATTAGATACAAATTGGATAATGATTCAAAACTAGTGAAGTTAGATTTATAAGTGTAATTTTTTGTTGATAGATAAACAAATATTCAATGGACTTGGAGGAGATTAGGAAAAAAACATCCTCCCATTTGAATGGCCTCGAAGAATTCAATGAGAATTGAGAATCGCAACCCATAATTTAAGATTTATACTCACTTCCCAACATTATTTGCCAATATTATTGTCAAGTTTTCTTGCACTCAACTGCTTCGAAAATATGGTGCGTGTTTTTAATCAATTATAGGGTTTTTATGCATTGTTGTTTTGTTTTTACACTATTTTACAATATGTGGGCTAAGACAATGTAAGAAATTTCTTCCCATTTCTGACCTTAAATTCAAATATGTGTTGATTTTACTGGAAAGAAAAAACATGTCTTTGATCTTATGTCATTATGTATTTCTTCCCAATGTTGTGCCAATATGAGTATTTTTTCATAGCTAACCTTAAGGTCACA
Source organism: Lupinus angustifolius (assembly GCF_001865875.1). NCBI lineage: Eukaryota > Viridiplantae > Streptophyta > Magnoliopsida > Fabales > Fabaceae > Lupinus > Lupinus angustifolius. The sequence continues at coordinate 15,580,811 of NC_032023.1, forward strand.
TATAGAAAACTGCTCACAATTATGGTATTTTAAAATCATATTGGATTTTTTTTGTACCAAGGGTATGCCCTCACTTTTTTGGGCAGGGAAATAATCACTTTCAGGATTCATGATTGTCTCTTCCAACAAATACCGCTTCTAGGAATCGAGCTTTCTCACTTTTTTTGTATTTTCTTTATCCTAAAAATACCCTTAGGTATACGAAAGTATAATTATTAATTCCAAAAGGTATTTTGATTATAAATCTGAAAATGAAATGTCGTAGTTATGGAAACATAATCTAAAAATATATTTTTAAAATGTTCAAACAAATAATTTGCTTTAGCATGGCTTCTTCATCATGTAGTCTAGGCCATTATAGGAGACTCTAGAAAAGTTGGGAGAAGCATATATGATCAGAAATTGCTTTGGCGTGGCTTCTTTATCAAAGGAACAAATAATTTGTTGATAAAGGGTGAAAGGAGAATGGTTATAGAGTTTGAGAGAAATATGGAGATGGTAAATTTGATGAGAAAGAAAGATAATAGAAAAGTAGAGAAGATATTAAGATTAAGGGTTTAGGTCATAGATATACTTGGTCTTGTATAATACGATACACAATTATATTGAAGACACAAGATTGATTAATAATCGACATCAAGCTAACATTGTAACAAAAATATCTTTAACTTGGTAAGTGATTTAAAACATTGTACAAAAAAATATATTTGTAATTCGACCCTTACATCATGAAGATATCGTACAAATAACTATTGGGTTTGGGCTCCCTTCCTATGTGGAGAAAGACCCAATTGGGTAAAACTCATTTGTCCCACTTAATCTAATAGATAGGGGTCAAATATGGCAAGAGGGTGAAGGCAATTTATGCAAAAAGGGGCAATTGAAAAGTGTGAGAGAAGATAAGAAAACTCAACCTGCAGGAACTCCGAGCAGCCGTGGGAAATTCCGACTGCGTCTTCGTTCACCATTAAATCGGGCTGAAATTTGGACAGCAGGTTCACAACTTATAGTACTTCATTCTGAACGGTTGCATCGGTGAGATGATGTCCGAGTGGTAGAAATCGAGCTGTTACTGCAGCTGTATTTCTAGTTTTTTCTGATTTTTCTTGTTATCATTTTCAAGCTTGCTGCTCTGTTGTATGTCGTAATGTTGAGCACATTTTGGAGACACACTTGTATTCCTATTTTGATTATAGTGGAGCTTGATTGACTGGCTTGTGCCCGTAGTTTTTACTTTTCACTTTGGGAAGGTTTTCCACGTTAAAATTTTGGTGTCTCTTGTGTGTTACTACATTATTTGATATTGCTCCTCATAGATTCTAGCAAGTTGGGGAAATTATTATCCGCTGCATATACTCTGTTATAGTTTACATTGTTATTGTGTTGAATTTATGATCAGAGCTCTTTGGGGTTTGAGGTTATTTGACTTGCTTGAATGATGGAGGCAAATATGCATAGAATGATACTAACTATCACTCGTGGAAAGAAAAATGAAAGATTTATTATTTGTGAAGAATTTGCATATTCCTGTGTTTGCTACTGAGAAGCCAGAGTCCAAGTCTGATGAGGATTGAAGTTTTCAACATCAACAAGTTTGTGGTTTCATTCGGCAATATGTAGAAGACAATGTGTACAATCACATTGCTAATGAGGAAAATGCAAAATCTTTATGGGAGAAAATTGAATTTTTGTATGCTTCTAAATCAGGGAATAATAAATTATACTTGTTGAATTCTTTGATGAATTTGAGGTACAAGGACAAAGCTTCTATTTCAGATAATTCGAATGATTTTCAAGGGTTCCTTGATCAATTATCAGGAATAGGTATCAAGTTTGTGAAAGTGCAAAGTGTCAAGAATTGCACTAGCAATGTTTTGCATATATTTTGATAAAGACAATGAATTAGTTAAAGTTTGAAGATGTCTCAACAATCAACATGTCTAGAACTCATTGGTCATATCTAGACTAGGTTATATTAATAGAGTTATATTTCTAAGTAGTCTGGATGTGTGCCTTAGTTTGTGAGTATAGGTTAGGTAAACCTAGATGCAAGTCTCACAAGCCATTAATATTGACATATCATATTCATGAGGCATATCATCTAGTTTATTATATGTTCATGCATTAATCATACATGTTATATGTGCATATTTGGCATAATATAATTGCTAAAACATGTATATGAGTCAAACATAACATATAAGTAGTTTACCATTTAATCACGTATTGTTATATGTTGGTTAATCGATTAACGTGGTGACTTAATTGATTAACGTGTCTATTTTCTATTATAATCGATTTCTGTTTTAACTGTGTAACTGAAAATAACGGTTTGAAGGGTCAAATCTGTTTTGTATAAGTTCTGGTAAATTGCATAAACGTGTAGTATTGCATATTATTGTTTAAGAACTATTAGAGATCATAATTTTCGTGATTTACTGTATAATAGGCATAAGAGAGATGCATGTGTAGAAAGAGAGATTAACATGCTTAGTTCATATTGTTCATGATGTATTGCATGTTGTTTTCATGTGCTTAATCTCATTCATTTCTTTCTTGCATGTTCGTGCATTCTTTTTAGAGATTTTAAGAGAAAGATTCTGTGTTATATGTTTTGTATTAACTCACATATATTCATGATGGCTTGTGTTACTTGAGTGTGAGTTAATCTTGGAGTTTTCATTGTTGTAATTTGAGCATTTTAGTGCATAGTAAAACTTTGTTTTTGTTTACTGTTTTGTACTTTGGGTTTAGTCTCTTGGTGTCTTACCACCATTGAGATTGAGTGAATCTTCACAAAGGCTTGGAGGTCTTGAATTTAGAGCGAGAATCTTGGCTGAGGCTGGATCGCGA
>NC_032023.1:15583763-15596821 GCF_001865875.1 Lupinus angustifolius
TTGTAATTGAATTGGTGTATGTGACAATACAAAGTTTTCAATATAGTGAAGAGAAATCTCCTAAGATCAGAAGGGGAGGCCTGGATGTAGTTTGCAAGTGGACCCGCAAACGAACCAGGATAAAAATCCATTTGTACAAGCTGTTCTCTCTCAATCTCTTTTATAATTCACATTGCTTTAATTCGTGTTTAAAGCTGATATTTTGCATACTGATACTTTGCTATATCCTTGTTAATTGTGCATAAAAATATATGTTGTATCTCTGCTTGTTTGTTGGTAAATAACTATGCAAGAAGCCGATTTGGTAATTTTGTTTCTGTTTCGTGTTAATCGATTAAGCCCACTGGTTAATCGATTACCTGGGTTGTTTTCCAGAACTGGGTTTTGGTGCGAGAAGCGGTAATTGATAACCACTACACCTATTCAACCCCCTCTTCTAGGTGTGTCTAGACCACTGATACCTAACAAGTGATATCAAAGCTAGTACGACGTGTTAGCTCAACCGTATTCGCGTGATCCTAAAGGAAATTTAAATGGGTTCCACCAACTCCTTGCGGTGATGGCGCATCCATTAACCTCCCTCTCGTATTCAGTGGCGAGGGATATGCCTACTAGAAAGTCCGGATGAAGATTTTTATTGAGGCCATTGATTCGGATATTTGGGAATCCGTAATCAACGAGCCCTTCGTCCCACTTCACTTAGTGGATGACGAATCGAAAGAAAAACCTAAGAGTTTGTGGACCGATGAGGAGCGCAAAAAGATTCAATACAACCTACGCGCTAAGAATATAATAACTTCGGCCTTATCATATGACGAATTCTTTCGGGTATCTCAATATCAAAGTGTCAAGGAGATGTGGGACACTTTACAAGTGACTCACGAGGGCACTAGCGAGGTCAAGCGCGTCAGGTTGAATGCGTTGATACATTAATACAAATTATTTCGTATGTTACCAAGTGAATCAATTAGCGATATACAAAAACGATTCACTCATATTGTAAATCATCATGTTGCACTTGATAAAAAAAATTCCAAAGGAGAACTTACTAACAAAGTTTTACGCTGTCTTGACAAGAGATGACAACCTAAAGTAACTGCAATCATGGAATCTAAGGACCTTGATTTCATGTCTTTGGCAATATCTGTTGTATTTCTACTTGTTTGTTGGTAAATAACTATGCCATAAGCTGATTTGGTAATTTTGTTTCTGTTTCGTCTTAATCGATTAAGCCCACTGGTTAATCGATTACCTGGGCTATTTTCCAGAACTGGGTTTTGGTGCGAGAAGCGGTAATTGATAACCACTACACCTATTCAACCCCTCTTTCAAGTGTGTCTAGACCACTGATACCTAACAGTTTGATGATGAAGTGTTGGTACTATGGCTACTGAATACTCTACCAGATTCTTGGGAAACATTTCGAGTTTCAATTACAAATTCAGTCCTCGATGGTATTGTCTCTTTGGAGAGTATAAAAAGAAGTATTCTTAATGAGGAGATGAGAATGAAAGCACATGGTACTTCATCTCATTCTGTGGTGTTTGTCACTGAAAATAGGGGGAGAAGTCATAGAGAGGAACCAAAAGGTGATAGAGAAAAGGGCAGAAGTAAGTCCAAGTCCAAATACAAGAATGTGGAATGTCACTATTGTCACAAAGCATGTCACATATAGAAGAATTGTTTTCAATGAAAAAGGGAGAATAAAGACAAGAAGGGAAAACAGAACGAGAAGAATCATGATGATGATGATCCTGTTACTACTGCTACTTGTGATGATCCTATTATTCTTCGTGACCATGATTTTCTTGTATCATATGAGAATATGTGAATAATTGATAGTGGTGCTACACTGCATGTTACACTAAGGAAGGAGTTCTTCACATCTTACACTTATAGTGATTTTGGAGTGATGAAGATGGGAAATGATGGTGTGTCAAAGGTAGTTGGTATTGGTGATATTTGTTTGGATACCAACATGGGAGTGCAGTTGTTGCTGAGAGGAGTTAAACATGCTCCAGACGTTCGTTTCAATTTGATTTCTGTGCATATGCTTGACGATGATGGTTATGATAATCACTTCTGTTCTGGAAAATGGAAACTCAATAGAGGTAACTTGGTTGTGGCCAGAGGGGAGAAATTTTCTAAACTGTATTGGACAAAAGCTTTGGTTGCTAAAGAAAGTGTGAATGCCATGGATATGGAAGCTTCTTTGTGGCACCGCAGATTCAGCATAGCAGTGAAAAAAGGTTGAATTGTTTAGCAAAAAAGGATGTACTTCCAGGATTGAAGAGTGCAGAGTTGGAGAAATGTTCTCATTACTTGGCTGGTAAGCAGACCAGAGTATCCTTTAAGAAGCATCCCCCTTAAAGGAAGTCAGAGTTGCTTGAATTGGTGATGTTTGTGGTCCATTGAAGGTAAAGTCATTTGGTGGTGCACTTTACTTTGTTACTTTTTGATGATTGTTCAAGGAAGCTTTGGGTCTATGCTTTGAAGATAAAAGATCAAGTGCTTGAAAAGTTCAAACAATTCCATGTTTTGGTTGAGAGATATTCTAGCAAGAAGCTGCAATGTATTCGTACTGATAACGGTGGTGAATATTGTGGATCGTTTGACATTTACTGCAAGCAGCAAGGTATTAGACATGAAAAGACTCCTCCTAAGGCTCCTCAGCTTAATGGCTTACCGGAGAGGATGAACATGACTTTGGTTGAAAGAGTTAGGTGTATGCTTTCTGAAACAAAATTACCTAAACATTTATGGGATGAGGCTTTGTACACGGTAGTGCATGTTAGTAATCTTAGTCATGCAGTTGCTCTGAATGCTGAGGTGCCAGACAAGATTTGGTTTGGCAAGAATGTCAGGTATGATCATTTGTGAGTCTTCGGTTGCAAGACATTTGTGCATGTTCCAAAGGATGAAAGGTCCAAGTTGGATGTGAAGACACATGAATGCATCTTTATCAGTTATGGTGAAGATGAATTTGGCTACAGGTTATATGATCATGTTGAGAAAAAGGTTGTTAGAAGCTGTGATGTGAAGTTCATGGAAGATCAAACCATTGAAGACATTGATAAGATGAAGAAGACTACACCCGAGGAAGATAGTAGATTGTTGATATTGATCCATTTTGGACGCCTATACATGATTTGGATACAGTTGAGAATAATGTTCAAAATGGTGAGCAACATGATTATGTTGGTGATCAAAAACTTGGAGATGAATTAGATTTTTCCATTGATATTGGTGAAGATGAAAATAAGATGTCACAAGATGAGAATCTTGGTGATGCTCCTGAACCACCTCAAGTTCAACTTCAGATGTCTAATATGCAGAGGAAACCATCTACCAGATACCATTCTGATGACTATGTTGCTGTGACAGACGGAGGAGAACCTGAATATTATCATGATGCCATGGAGAATGAAGAAAAGAAAAAGTGGTTGGATGCAATGCAAGAGAAAATGAAGTCCTTGCATGATAATCACACTCTTGATTTGGTCAAATTTCCAAAAGGGAAGAAGGTTTTGGAAAACAGGTGGATTTACAGGGTGAAGCAAGAAAGTAATTCTACATCTCCAAGGACCAAGGTATAAAGCCAGATTGGTGGTTAAAGGTTTCAGACAGAGAAAGGGTGTTGATTTCTGTGAGATTTTTTCTCCTGTGGTGAAGATATCATCCACTAGTATTGTATTGAGTTTGGCTGCTACTCTTAATTTGGAGGTAGAGCAAATGGATGTAAAAACTGCTTTCCTTCAGTGTGATTTGAAGGAAGAGATTTATATGAAACAACCCGATGGTTTTCTTGTTGAAGAAAAAGAAGACTATGTGTGTAGGCTGAGAAATAGTCTATATGATTTGAAGCAGGCTCCACGACAATGGTACAAGGAGTTTCAGTCTGTTATGTGTGAGCAAGGCTACAAGAAGACTACTTCTGATCATTGTGTCTTCATTAGAAAGTTTGTTGATGATGATTTTATCATCCTGTGATTGTATGTTGATGACATGCTTATTGTTAGAAAAAATATTTCCATGATTGACAGGTTAAAGAAGCAACTAGGCTAGTCATTTGCCATGAAAGACATGGGAGCTGCTAAGCAGATTCCTGGTATAATAATCATACGAGACAAGCAAGAAAATAAACTTTGGTTTTCATAGGAACACTATATTAAGAGAGTGTTACAGAAGTTCCATATGGAAAATGCTAAGGCGGTAAGCACTCCTCTTGCTATTCATTTTAAGTTGAGTGCTAAACAATATCCTTCAAATGAAGCTGAAAAATCAGATATGCAACGGGTTCCTTATGCATTTGCTGTGGGAAGTTTGATGCATGCAATGGTGCGTACAAGACCAGATATTGCACATGTTGTTGGTACAGTTAGTAGATTTCTGTCAAATCCAAATAGAGAGCATTGGAATGTTATGAAATGGATTTTGAGGTATATTTGTGGTACTGCTAGTCTGAGGTTTTGTTTTGGAGGTGATAAACCTACTCTTGTGGGTTATAATGATTCTGATATTGCTGGCTGGAGACATTGATTCTAGAAAGTCCACTTCAAGTTACTTGATTAAGTTTGCAGGGGAGCTGTAGCATGACAATCTGAGTTGCAAAAGTGTGTTGCATTGTCCACTACTGAGGCAGAGTTCATTGACATTACAGAAGCATGCAAAAAGTTGCTTTTGGTGAAGAAATTCTTGCAAGAGCTTGATTTTGTCCAAGACAAATACTTGTTATTTTGTGATAGTCAAAGTGTCATTCATCTTGGGAAGAATTCAACTTTCCATTATAGGTCCAAACACATTGATGTGAGGTATATTGAATACGTGATGTTTTGGATACTAGGTTGTTGGAATTGGCCAAGGTTTATATAGATGATAATGGTGCTGGTATGATGACTAAAGTCATATCAAGGTGGAAGTTTGAAACTTGTTGTGAGATCGTCGGTTTGACGATTCTCTCCACATAGTTGTGAGGGGGAGATATGTTGGGTTTGGCTTCCTTCCTATGTGGAGAAAGACTCAGTTAGGCAAAGCCCACTTGTCCCACTTAATCTAATAGATAAGGGTCAAATGTGACAATAGGGTGAAGGCAATTTATGCAAAAAGAGGCAATTGAAAAGTGTGAGAGAAGATAAGAAAACTCAACCCGCAGGAACTCCGAGCATCTGTGGGAAATTCCTACCGTGTCTTCATTCACCATTGGATCGGGCTGAAATTTGGACAGCAGGTTCACAACTTATAGTACTTCATTCTGAACGGTTGGATCGGTGAGACGACATCCGAGGTGGTAGAAATCGAGCTGTTACGGCAGCTGTGTTTCTAGTTTTTTTTCTTGTTCTCATTTTTAAGCTTGCTGCTCTGTTTTATGCCGTATTGTTGAGCACATTTTGTGTTGTATGTTGGAGATACTCTTGTATTCCTATTTTGATTATAATGGAGCTTGATTGACTGGCTTGTGCCCGTGGTTTTTACTTCTCACTTTGGGAAGGTTTTCCACATTAAAATTCTAGTGTCCCTTGTGTGTTACTACATTATTTGATATTACTTCTCATAGATTCTAGCAAGTTGGGAAAATTATTATCCACTGCATATATTCTGTTAGAGTTTACATTGTTATTGTATTGAATTTCCCATCAATAACATATAAAAAAACGATTTGCTAATATTACCAAAATAAATTTTGGATATTATGGGCCTCCTGAAACAAAACATGTCACATAATTACTTTATAAAACTCATGGTAGAGTTAGAACTTTGTTTTGGTGCTCACAATTAAAAATACTCTTTAGTGAGAAATAAATTAAACATATTAATTTGTCTTGCATAAATATATAATTTTGAAACTTGAACAAAATTATATATAATTAATTGTAATATTTATTAAACCATTAAAACACTTATCTAATAGTTCTCCCAAATCTTTTAGCCAAAATATGGGTTACTGGTTTTTTCCCAATTTGCCATGTGTATGATATCATATATAATTGATATCCTCCTAACAAATATAACTAAATCTCTTACTCATATGCATAATTAGGAAAAATGTTCGGCTACTTTATTATGAACATATGTCATTTTGTAACATACATATGCAAAGTTTTGCACACACCCATTGAAAGTTACTTTTCTTGGTTTTCTATTGATTTTAAGACTCAAAACTCTATAGAGGTCAAGATCCTCACCATATATTTGCAATTATACAATATTTCTAAACGAGTTTAGAATGAAAAAGATTCACCCAAGTTTAATTTAAATATTTTATTATATAATTAAAAGCTTTTATAAATGATATTGCAACAAGAAGTTTAGAATGTGGGAGAGTTCTTTTTTCACTATTGAGTTAGGGTGTATATCATAGTTGGCACTCTTGATATTGTTACGAAGTTTAGAATCAAAGTGAATGATTGAACTCAAGTATAAATTAGTCAAAAAAATTATTATATAAACAAAAATCATAAAAATGATAAGATAACAACATACTAAATAATAATTAAGAAGAAAAACATAAGTTATAAATAAATTCAAACAATACAAAGCTAATTAAATTATATAAAAAAAATAAGGATATTTTATATTCACAATAAGATATATATGTATTAATGTTTTACAAGATAAAAATCTTTTACTTTTTGTTAAACATTTCTAAAATATTATCTTGAAATTTATTTTGTACAAATATTAAGATAAAAATTCATTTTCAAACTATATATCTAAAGAAAAAATAGTATACTCACCTTCATAGTCAGAGTTTCACATATTGTAAGCGCAACATTCATAACTCAATTGTTTATTATTATTGATTTTTTAAATAAAAATAACGTAGATGAATGATAGATAATATTTTAAGGTCATATATTTAAAACATTATGTTTTTAAAGTTATATGTAATGATCACCCAAAAAAATATTATTTCCAAAAGACATACATAAGGTATTTTTAGAGAAAAAAGTTAAAAGAGAAAAATATATTTGAAGTTGGCAATATTATAAAATGGGCACGCAAGAGTTAATATCATCCACCATATAAAGAAAAGTTGTTGGGCCCAAAAATATGTTTCAAATAGTTTATGCCAATTTCCCACTCTAATAAAAGAAGGTAGGTATATGTGTGCTCAAAAGTGTTCCTTTCCGTGTGGAATGATGAAATCACTATCATCATTACTCTTTTTATTCTTTGCCTAGTTTTTTCTAGATATGTGAGAAAGTACTTGTTTCAGGACCCTTGTTTTAAAGTCCATCTCCTCACGAACATTAGAAAGTCGAGTACTAGAATATAATGCATAAACTTTTTTCTTGATTTTTATATATTTTATTAAAAATAATTTACAATCAAAACGGTTAGATATTTCTTATGTCACAATTGAAATTTATTCTCCTTGATTTAGTGATGACATGATTCACTTTCTATCACATTTATTGTTTTGGTTGGTTAAGCATATGCAAAATTTCGAAGTAGTTGGATTGAAAGTAACAGGTGTTTTAAGAGGGGTTGTGTCCAACATCCAAAGTCCAAAACAGAGATCCAGCCGTATGCTATTTGTTCTATTTTCTGCCCACTATCTCGTGGATTCTGGTTGTCTTATATCATCAATGATTTGGACATATAAGTCACCATGTTCAATAGTGATGGACCCAAAAAATTAGAAAAAAATGTCACTCTCACATCTCTTTTTTATCCCTTCTTTTTTGTAGATGTAAAAACTATGGCAGATCATATATAATATATATCACTGTAATATTTATATATATATATAGTAACTATTTCATTCATTATTTATTTGAATTATTTCTTGAAGAATTAATGATAATTAAATATAAATGATAAATAATATAATGACAATATATAAAACATATACATCATCCGTGTATACAATTTTTTTCTGAATTTGTATTTATTGAGTCAAAATGTATTAAAATATCACAAATAAATAGTGTACATCAGCATACCTGTATAAGGACATGGCAGGATGCTTCCCCTTATATATATTTTTAATTCATTTTATATATATATATATATATATATATATATCGGTAGATGTTAAAAATCTCAAGCTTCAATCACATAACATTTATAAGAAATAGAGAATATGGTTAATCATATTCTTGAAACTAGATGTCACCAATTCAAATATTAAAGCTTCTAATCCGAAATAACATGTTCAAGAAAAGGCTAAGCCAAATATATAGAACATTTCTCATATGAATGTTGGTGTATTTTTTATTATTTCTCATCAGTATTCACACACTGGAAGTAACCTCATCCGAGTCGGGAACATCCACAGATATGTGAGACTGGTTTTTTCAGCGGGTATTTTTTTTATCTGCAAGACTCGAATCTGAGACCTTGCTTAAGAGAAATTAAACATATATCACTTGAACCAATATCTTTCGGAGAAAGTTACTATCTAATTCTATTATATAACTACATAATTAACTATTGATGTAAAAAATATTGCCAGTTGAAAACCATAGAAAGTTAAAGTAGTAAACCAACTTTTATTGTCTAAAGAAGTCATGCACATCTAAAGTTGCATCATTAATAAATGAATTCATTCCAATATAGTTTAACACCATAAAACAATAAAGTATGACTATAGACAATTTGAGATTGAAAAAAATAAATTATTTGAAACAATGTCCTCATTATATTATTTCCTTTTCTGATTGCATTTTTATATGTTCCATTTGTTTAATTGATTTGTGTTTCAATATCTATATCTATAATCTATATCTATATCTATACTATTAATAAAGGGAAAACACAAAATAACCACCCATCATGGTGTAATTTGTGTTTTCCCATTTTGCCCTTAATATCTTTTTATTTCTACCAAAAAATCATATAATATTATTTTCTTATTTTATCTTTATTATCTTCTTATTTTAAAAGTGTATTTAAAAAATTGAATATTAGACCAATTGAATAAATTCAACCGTAAATTTAGCGCAAAAATTATATTTGAATTTATAAAATACTATATCTATACTATATATAAAGCCAAAACTTGAAATAACTTCCCTCATGGTGTAATTTTCATTTCCTATATTGCCCTTAACATTATTTAATTTTTACAAAAAAACTATATAATCCTAAGCAACTACCACCAATACATTAATTAACCACATAAATCACCTTAAATTAAACATTATCATAATCACATAAACAAAATAATATAAAGTACACCGAACACAACAAATACATTTTAATTCAAAAAATGAAATATATAAAAATTGAATATATAGTATCACATAATATTTGCTGGCAGACACAAAGTGTCTGTACACACTAGTATTAATAAAGACAAAACAATAAATAATCACTGCCATGATATAATTTTTATATTTCAAACTCATCTTTTGTATTAATAATAACTACTTTAAACTTCCAAACATATATAATTGTTATTAGACGCATAAAATGAGAAATTTGCATAAGTTTTTGTATATCATATTAACTACCACATGTTATCTTCTAAATTTTCATTATCTATTGAGTTTATATATTATATTCTATATCAGAAAAAATAAAAATATGGATGACCGACACAGAGTATCGATCGACACACTAGTTCTAATAAACATAAAATAATTAAATCATATTTTCAAGGGAAACCATAAGAACAACGATATATTTGAAATGATAAATTACATTTTTCAACATCTCTTATTTTTAATTATAAATTATAATTACATATAGTCACAATTTCTAAATTTTAGATCAAGATATATCAGTGGTATGGTTCAAATTTTGTATGTATTTTGGGAGGAGATATTGATTATAGATACAATATAAATGAAAAGAAAAGAAAATTTCAAATACATCCCCTCAAGGTAACGTGTCTCCGGGTAGAAAGTGTATGAATTAGAAAATTTGTGTCCATATATACATAAAGGGTTAATGTGAAAGAATTATCGAAATAAAAAAAGAAATAAAAAAAAGAATGATGCCATGTAAAATGTAGTGTTTAGAAAAAAGTTGTCATATAAATATATAATATACAAATATAAGATTTTATTATAGCGCTTTATAAATAGACAATGAGTCAGTCATTCAGAATCCTAACTAAAAATTGTAATAGAAGAAATATAAATTATTTGTCACTCTCCAAACAAATATATTTCTTCGAGCTTCAGAGAGAAGAAACACGATAAATCATATATTTTATACGTTACTAATAGTAAAAAATATTTTTTGGATTTTTATAATATTATGATGTTTAGTTTAATCAGAATAATGATGATGAAGATTCTTATATCGTTATATTACATGGAAACAATTTGTACGGGGATAAACAAGGTATGAGATTTATAAAGAGAAAGATAAATTATTATGATTGTAACATCAATACATTCTCATGTCAACATATATGAGAAAAATATGAATGTACTTGCATAAGAGTTTTTATATTGTTATTGTATCATTAATGATTTATTTTCAATTAATATTAACTCTTGGATAAAAGTAATATAAATGAATGACGGATGATGCATTAATCATTTATAAATCTTTATACTATCATGTATAGATATTACACTCTACTTATTTACTGTCAATATATTGTCTACAATCATTTATATTACTTTTTTAAAAAGTCAACAATAAATAAATGTGAATGATGAATAATGAAATGACACTTTATAAAACTCTTATAATATCACTGCATAAGAGCGTAAGTGATTTTAGTTTAAATGGTGGAATCAATTAGACCGAATAAAAAAACCATAGAACATGGTTCGTTTCGGTTTGTTTTTTTGTAGGAATTGTTCATGTCTATTTCAAATATTGGTTTTGGAAATTTAAGAACCGTTGAAACTGAATCACATATTAAAAAATATCATAGAGAATGATGTGATATTATTATTTAAATTCTTCAACTGTATGACTTGAGTTATCAATTTTGTGTAATTGTATTGTTATATATAAATTAAATTGTTATATACATTATTGTTATATATATGTGCTACTTTTATGGTGTCTTGATGATTTATATTATATCTTCTGACTTTTGTAATATTGGATTTAAAATTATCATATTCCATATATTGTTATGCTCACTTATGCATGTTAATAATTATTATATATGTTACTAATTGTGAATTGTATTATTATATATGTTATTAAGTGGTATATATGTTCAATTGTTATATATATTGTGAATTATATGGTTATATATTTTAATATTAATTATATATGTTATTAATTGTAGATTGTAATATTATATATGTTATCATTTATTTTTTCTTTATAAATTACATAATTGTAATACTATGAGTTTCAAGTTGGTTAATCATCCATTTGTAGTTTATATTATTTGATAAAAATATTAGTATTTTTCCTTCTACTTATAAACAATGTTTCTTTGAAACATTCTGAACATTCAATTGATATGTGATTTTGAAAAAAATAGGAAAATCATATAAGATAATCAAACCAAATCATTCATGAACTATTCGATTTGGTTACAATAATGAAATTTGTTGTTAATCGAAATGAATTAAATCATGTCTTCATGTTTGGCTCGATAGTTGGATTACACAAAAAATGAAACCAAACTTTTACACTCTTACAATACATACATTTTTTCTCAAGTATTTTTTTAAGTGCTAGGGCCAAACCTTAAAATAATTCTAATAATTTAAATCCCCATTATAAATAAAATCTAAATTCATTCTTAACAATGTTCCCTGATTTAGTTTATGAAAAATTAAAAATTAAAAATCTTAAGTTGATATTAAGAAAATATAAAATACTTGTCAAAATAACCATTTTCCAAAACTATTCAGGGATAAATTAATTTCTATCAACGACAATTTCCAATGCACATGGATATATGAGAGTGTATTATGTATTGCATAATTTCTGTTCTCTTTGGGCTGTTTAGCTTTCTTGTATCACCGAAAAAAACTGAGTTCCTTTTGTTCATTGATAAATAAATCTCTACACTAGAATAGAATTTAAAGAGAAGAAATTAAGTCAAGTAATCATTTTTTGAAATGACTACGCATGGATTTATTTAATCTAAAATATATTAAGATCTTAACTGAACTTTAATTTTATAGTGATATATACTAGTGATATTTTACTTTTAAAATAAAATCGCTTTTAAAAAAATATATAAGAAAAAGAGGTAGACCAAAAAATAATGTAAATTAAATTGAGATTTTTTTGCCAAGATAAAAGTAGTTGTGCTTATAACTTTGAAGACATCACAAGTCAATCATATTTTTTGGTATTACAATGAGTATTTTTTTAGTTTTTGGGTAATGAACTAATCCAATTTGGGGTGTCTGACTATTCATGGGAGCGCAGTTGTTGTCCCACAGCTTTGTGTCACTTCATATGCCAAAATGTATGATTGATTAGAAAAGTATTTAATGATTACAATTTTAACTTCAATAATTTTTTCAACCAATCAAAATTAGTGGTACATGAAGTAGTACAGAAAATAAGACGACATATGTAGTCCACTACTCATCTCAATAACTGTCGATCCTAAGAATCGACACTTGGGGTGTGTGACTACCCATGGTCCCACATCTATGGTCCCACAACTTTGTGACACTTACTGTGTCAAGATGTATGATTAATCAGAAAAGTAGAAAGTATTTAATGATTACAATTTTAACTTCAATAATTTTTTCAACCAAATTATGGTACATGGAGTGATGCAAAAAATAAGATAGTAGATGTAGTCTCATTTGTAACGCCCCGAAAAATACTTCTAAAAAACATTGCGGAAAAATGGGTAATTTTTTTTTTTGAATAAAGAGATTGTACAAAATTGTTTCCTTTTAAAACCTTCCTTTTCCGGGACATCACTTTAAGTAACTCAAATGCGGAAAATCAACTTATCGTTACCGAATGATAACTTAACCTCATTCACAATTTCCTGAATAACACAATGCATATAAACGGTTAAGTCATCTTTAGTTCATACAAACTAAGTCAACAAAGGCGGAATCTACATCGCCACTAAGATATACGAAATCCAACAAGAAAGTGCGGAAATATTAATCATCGCCAAAGTCATTAAATGATAAACAACTCCTAGTAGCTAA
>NC_032023.1:15596921-15597426 GCF_001865875.1 Lupinus angustifolius
CCCGGACCTAGGTCGTACAAACGCTTTCTGGGCATCCCTCTCATCGATCTCGAATGCAATCCAGGGGTTGTCAGAGATTGCCTAGTTTGGCCTGTGAGAACTGTCCGATCCAACAGGGTACCTCCCTAGGAGTACAAGGGACTCGTCTCACCCAGACTCTCCCTCAAGACATTGTTGGCGAATCACCATCCAATCAGTGCCGTCTCTGCTTACTTCACGGTGCTCTAAGTCGTTCCGTCATTTCCTCTCCACTACTTCATGGCCACAATGCAATGCATTCTTAATCAGAATCAAATGCAAATATATTAATCAAACACATGATTGGCCCATCCTTAAGCCATCTCCCAACAAGGAATGCTTCTCGTGGGACCCGATAGTACGTCAACCGTACATGCTCCAGGTAACATCTCAATCACAACAACCCATCACCGAATACTCCTGGACGGTCACATGACCAAGCCTCTTACGGTCGGTCGATCGTTGTTCAGTGATATCATGTATCCTT
>NC_032023.1:15597526-15598189 GCF_001865875.1 Lupinus angustifolius
TCTCTCGCCCAAGCGAGAGGGTTCCAAAAACTCATTAAAATTCTGGAATTTTTTTTTCGTCCAATCGAGTTTTTGCTCGCCCCGGCGACGCTTCGTTCGCCCAGGCGAAAATCCTGGAATTTTTTTTTTCCGCCCAATCAGGTTTTTGCTCGCCCCGACGACGCCTCGTTCGCCCAGGCGAAAATCCTGGATTTTTTTTTCCGCCCAATCGGGTTTTTGCTTGCCCGGGCGACGCCTGGTTCGCCCAGACAACATGGATTTGGACAGAATGCTAATTTTTGCCATTTTCGACAACCAAGACACATGTAAACATGGTTTTTCAACCACCTGCACTCAGAAATTTTTCCAACAACATTCATATGGAATATTCAACACATTTCATCAACAATCATATATATTCAAAAGCATTCAAACATACAAACTCTTGGGTTTCTTAAAACCCAAATTAACTCAAAACCTTTGAGATGGTTTAGGAGATCTGAGTGTCATATTCGGACACCACTATGTCACGATGTGTTCTCTCTCACCTTAATGAAGCGTGCTTTTACTTGTCAACTACGGTTGGTTTGGTTTCAAGGTTCGAACACCGAAATCTTCGTAACTACCACAATAAAAATCCGTTAGTTTCCGATATTTCTAAAACCGTTACCAATATACTTAAAA
>NC_032023.1:15598289-15601293 GCF_001865875.1 Lupinus angustifolius
ATAGGGTGGCTAATGAGATCATGAGATATTTGAGAAAGTGATGAGAGATTTGCTTTATGGAAGTCAACTCTCGCACCCCAATACAAAATGATCACCTTGTGGACACGTGCGATAAACATGTCCGAGTATTATCGGCCAATACTCGATCGGGTATTATAAATCGCCCGATCCTAATATCCGATTAGAATTTCGGATTTCGGCATTCCGAGTGAAAAATATTTAGAAAGTAGGTATGGGTGTATTCAGGGTCTATATTGACTCAAAATTAAATTACGAATCCAACGGTGCGATCAGAATTCGATTCCGAGTTACGGAACTCAAAAAAACACTTTTTGAGCCGTACGAGGCGGATTCGGCCCCGACAGTGGTCCAAAACCGACTGTCTCAGAAAATTACCAAAATATACCATAAAATCGGAAATAAAATTTCAAGAATAAAACTCAACTAAAGTTTCGTCTAATTATTTACCGAAAATTCCCAGAAATTCATTTTCAAATATATAATTAATGAAAATATTAGTAAGATCTTATAATTCAAATTCGTAAAATTCGCGGTGTTACATCATTACTCAATAAGTGTTGATCCTAAGAACCGACACTTGGGGTGTGTGACTACTCATGGGAGCACATCTGCTGTCCTACAACTCCGTGTCACTCCATGTGCCAAGATGTATGATTGGTCAGAAAAATACTTAATGATTACGATTTTAACTTAAATATTTTTTTTTCAACCAATTAAAATCAATGATACATGGAGTAATAGTACAAAAATAGGATAGCAGATGTAGTCCCACTACTCATCTCAATAAGTGTGGATTCTAAGAATCGAACTCTTGACCATTTGGTCATCCCGATGATCTAACAGCGTCTTGACACATTCTCAAACACCTTTCCATTAATTTATAAGTTTTCAATGGAAAAAAATTAAATCACACTCATTTATATTATTTATTACTTTTGTTTAACAATTAATATTAATTAATATATAAAGAAAATATAACATTAAATAATATTTCCACTATTAATACATACCTATTAAATCCTTAATTTATATGAAATATCACAGATTATAATGGAATTTGATTTTGACTAATCAACACCTACACTACAAGCAATGCGACACACACGCACCTTAATCAAGATTAACCATTATAAGGCATGCAAATACTCGTGAAATTAATGTTGTGAAATCTGAGTGGATGTAAATTCCGAAGAAATATTGTATTAAGTTTAACCAATTTAAATAATTGAATCGTTCGGTCGGACTGAATGGTTTCATATATAATTAATATAAATGTAAAATTTTATATAGTTAATAATCATATATAATTATATTGAATTAAATCTCTCAATCTTTTTTGGATTAGAGTAAAATATTATAGTAGTGCTCATTTTTATTCCACTTTAACACTGTTACGTCGAAATTTTCCTAATTCAAAGTGGCCTAATTATCATTCAACTAAAACTACAAATAAAACCATTTTTAAGTCCGGACTGTGAGAGAGGTCTACCCTTTTGGACCTACCATTCTGATTCGAGTGAAATAGCTCCTCCAGGATTTTTTAAAGCTTTTTATAGCTTTCAACTATTTTATTTGTATAACCAATTTAAATAATTTTCTTTTGAAAAGGAAAAGAGGACCACTCATATACCCAACCTGAGAATCTCTAAGCCTTTATTACATGACAAAAATAAGGATTTTTAATTTCTTAAAATAGTCTCGATATCAAGAAAGAATCCAACAACAAAAAGTGTATATTCACATGCAATATGAAACAAGCCAAAAAACTTTAATTGAGCAAATGAAAATTAGGAAACAGTTACAACAAATGTACAAAAGCAATATAATTTTTAATACACGATTTAGTTTGTATAAGTAAAAATACATTACTTGAGAGTGTCTTATTCAAACTACAATCGTGTTCTTTCCTCTGCTTGTTAAAAAAGAAATGTTTATAAAAATAAAACAACACTTTTTTTTCCTTTGTGATAGTTGACCTTCTGACAAATGTTTTTGTTATTTTTTAATCTAAATAAGAAAGTTGTCAAATCTGTGGCAAATATTTATTATTAAAAAAGGTTATGTTTAAAAAAAATTAGACTTAGATTTATATATACAGTATAAGTTGAGGGGGTATCACATGACAGGAATAAAGTCAGAAAAATATTTATTTTCTAATTTTCAGTATCTAGCTGATTCAAAAGCACATGCTTAGCTACAGTGAGGTAATTGGTTAATATGAAGTCAAACACTACTAAACAATTTACTAGTAATTTGAAACAATCTATCAAGTTTTCCGGGTTAAAAAACTAGAAAGGAGTTAATTAAATATGTTAAATTCGAGTATGCGATAAAGGGTATATTTTTATTGAAAGTAGTTCTACTCGGTTAAGTAAAATTGTCTCTAATTGGTGAATAATATTTTGGATTAAAATAAGTTGTTGCGTGAGAGAATATTTCTTTTAAAGATCTGGTGTAACATTTTGTACTTTATCATGTATCTTGAATTGGTTTTAAGTTTTGTTTGAAGCAATCAATTGAATTTTTAATTTTGTAAACTACTTTGCTAAATTAATCAATACTTATAAAATAATACGTAATATAAATTTATGTTTTATTTATACTAGTGTTTTAATAAAAATATCATTTTTATTCTTGTAATACCGCAAATTTTACGATTTTGAATAATAAGATCTTATTAATATTGTTATTAATTATATTTTCGAAAATGAATTTCTGGGAATTTTCGGTAAAGAATTAGACGAAACTCTAGTTGAGTTTTAGTCTTGAAATTCTATTTCCAATTTGGTGGTAAATTTGCATAATTTTTGGAGACAGTCGGTTTCGGACCACTGTCGGGGCCGAATCTCACCAAGTACGGCTCAAAAAGTGGTTTTTGAGTTCCGTAACTCGGAATCGAATTCAGATTGCGCCGTTGATTTTGTAATTTCATTTCGAGTCAATATAGACCCTGAGTACACTCATACCTATTTTCTAAATATTT
>NC_032023.1:15601393-15602586 GCF_001865875.1 Lupinus angustifolius
AATATATGTGATTGTTGAGGAAATGTATTGAATATGGTATGTGAGAGATAACACATCGTGACATAGTGGTGTCCGAATATGACACCCGAATCTCCTAAACCATCTCAAAGGTTTTGGAGTTAACTTGGGTTTTAAGAAACCCAATATTTTTATGTTTGAATGCTTTTGAATATATATGATTGTTGATGAAATGTGTTGAATATTGTATATGAATGTTGTTGGGAACTTTTCTGGGTGCAGGTGTTTGAAAAACCATGGTTAAATGTGTTTCGGTTGTCGAAAAGGGGGCAAAAGTTGGTATTCTGTCCAAGTTCATGTCGCTTGGGCGAGAAACTCTCACATGGGCGAGCACAGTCTCGCTTGGGTGAGGACTGGGCGAGGGGAAGTTTTGGTTCTAGAACTCCCTCACCTGGGCGACATAGCCTCGCTTGGGCGAGCAAGGGTCCTGCTTAGGCGAAAAAGCCTAGGATTTCGAGGAAATTCTGGAACTCTCTCGCTTGGGCAAGCAAAGGCTTCGCTTGGGCGAAAAAAAAGAAAAAAACCAGGATTTTAATGAGTTTCTGGAACTCTCTCACTTGGGCGAGAGATGTCACGCTTGAGCGAGAAGGGGCCTCGCTTGGGCGACCGTACCTTCGCTTGGGCGAGGAAGGCTTAAGTTTAATTGAGATTTAAAGATGAATTGTCGCTTGGGCGAGAGGGCCTCGCTTGAGCGAGAGATGCCCAATTTTAAAATGGTATTTTTGATTGAATTTTCGCTTGAGTGAAGGGTCCTCACTTGGGCGAGAGATAGTAATTGTGTTTGACTATTTGGATTAATTAGTTGAGTATGTAATAACCCTAGTATGGGTATGTGATATAAACTACTTTGGTATAACACCGTAATTAAATAAAAAAAATAAAGTGTTCAAGGTGTTGGAATTAAATAGTCAAACTTGGTAATTAATTTTAAAAAAAAATATTCCGAGAAGGATGAATGATTTAGGGCGATGCCCAGAAAAAGGATACATGATACCACAGAGCGAGATCGTCTGACCGTAAGTGGCTTGGTCTGGGACCGTCCAGGGTGATTCAGCAATGGTCGTAGTGGTAGGGACGTTACCCTTTGAGTTAAGATGTGAATTAGGGCATTGCCCAGAAAGGAACCCAGGAGGCCACGGAGCGAGATCGACTGACCGTAAGAGGCTTGGTCTGGG
>NC_032023.1:15602686-15603016 GCF_001865875.1 Lupinus angustifolius
ATGTATGTTGATACATTATTGTTTATGTTGATAAATGGTGGGTTATGATATCGGTGATAGATAATATATGTGTATGTTATTATTTGGAGTATGATCTCCACTTATGTGTTATCTAATTATAGTCATGATATCTTGTCGATGAATTGTATATTGATAAATGGTGAATTTATGATATTGTTTGGAAATAAGTATTGTTTACATTACATAGGTTGATTAGATAATCGTTTATGAGAACAATTGCTGAGTTTGGTTATATTACTCATGTGGATTGGATAATTGTTCACGAGAACAACTGATGAGTTATAATGTGATATGTTACATATATATGAA
>NC_032023.1:15603116-15603860 GCF_001865875.1 Lupinus angustifolius
ATGTAGAATTGAGGAGAGGCAGTACCCTAGCTTTGGAGTTAGCCACTAGGAGTTACTTATCATTTTGTGACTTTTGAAACACTGACGACTTCAACTTGTTCATGTCTTTGTTTAGTGTCTATTGGCGATGATTAATATTTCCACCCTTTCTTGTTGGATATGTATATTAAGTACTTATGATCTTTCATATCTATGAAGATGTATATTCAGAAAATGTTGTATCATTTCAGTTACCGTTAGGTAACCGATTTTGATTTCTGCGTTATATGTTACTTAAAGTGATGTCCTGGAAAAGAAAGATTTTTAAAAGGAAACAATTTTAAATTACCAATTCAAAAAAAAAATTACCCACTTTTCCGCGTAATAAATGAAGAGTATTTTTGTAACGCCCCGAAAAATACTTCTAAAAAAACATTGCGGAAAAATGGGTAATTTTTTTTTTTTGAAATGGGGATGTATAAAATTGTTTCCTTTTAAAACATTCCTTTTCCGGGACATCACTTTAAGTAACTCAAATGCGGAAAATCAACTTATCGTTATCGAATGATAACTTAACCTGATTCACAATTTCCTGAATAACACAATTCATATAAACGGTTAAGTCATCTTTAGTTCATACAAACTAAATCAACAAAGGCGGAAACTACATCGCCACTAACATATACCAAATCCAAAAGAAAGGGCGGAAATACTAATCATCGCCAACAGACACTAAACAAAGACAGGAACAAACTGAAGTCGTCC
>NC_032023.1:15603960-15610070 GCF_001865875.1 Lupinus angustifolius
CGCCCGGGCTCGCCCCGGCGACGCCTCGGTCGCCCAGGCGAAATCCTGGAATTTTTTTTTTTCCGCCCAAACGGGTTTTTGCTCGCCCCGGCGACGCCCTGGTCGCCCAAGCTCGCCCCGACGACGCCCTGGTCGCCCGAGCTCGCCCTGATGACTCCTGGTTCGCCCAGACTACTGGAATTTGGACAGAATGCTAATTTTTGTCATTTTCAACAATCAAGACACATTCAAACATGGTTTTTCAACCACCTGCACTCAGAAAATTTCACAACAACATTCATATACAATATTCAACACATTTCATCAACAATCACATATATTCAAAAGCATTCAAACATAAAAATCTTGGGTTTCTTAAACCCAAGTTAACTCCAAAACCTTTGAGATGGTTTAGGAGATCCGGGTGTCATATTCGGACACCACTATGTCACGATGTGTTCTCTCTCACCTTAATGAAGCGTGCTTTACGAAATCCCTATGGTTCGGTTGGGTTGCAAGGTTCAAATGCCGGAAATCTTCGTAACTACCATAATAAAACTCGTTAGTTTCCGATATTTCTAAAATCGTTACCAAAATACTTAAAACTCCATATTCCGATTTAAAACATTCTTTGATAATCTTACCACTTTAAAGTAAGTTATACAAAGTATCATTTAAGAGTTTCATGAGACCTTCATGTACTCATAAACCTCAACATCATTTTTAACAAAGATTTCTATTTTTCCAACTTGATTCAAGCCATGGTTTAAGGCTAAAAGCAAATAGAAATACATACATTCTCATTTTTTCAAAACATTTCCTAAAGGTTCCTTTGATTTTATCATCATCCCCTTTGGCTAAAACAACAAAAGTATGTAATACAACATTATAACAACTCTATGAACACAAGTTGTTCATGTTTTCAACAAAATATTTTTGTGAGTTCAAGAACCACATCATTTTCGGTTTTGAAGAGAAAATGAGTTATAAAGCGTTTTAGAAAATTTCAACGGTTGAATATGTTCTTGACATACTCATGAACGACATACTTAAATCTCATCAACATCCATTGGTTGAATGTTGAGAGATCAAGGATTGAAGATGGAAGAAGACTTGAGAAAAATGAGAGAAAAATGGAGAGAGTTACCTTCTCTTTGAAAATGCAAAAGTGAGTGAGTGAAGTGTGGAGTGTGAGGGTTTAAGGAGAGAGGGAAATCAGATTTTCCCTAGGCAATAATGACAAATCTCATAGGGTGGCTAATGAGATCATGAGATATTTGAGAAAGTGATGGGAGATTTGCTTTATGGAAGTCAACTCTCCCATCCCAATGCACAATGATCACCTTGTGGACACGTGCAATAAACATGTCCGAGTATTATCGGCCAATACTCGATTGGGTATTTTAAATCGCCCGATCCTAATATCCGATTAGAATTTCGGATTTCGGCATTCCGAGTGAAAAATATTTAGAAAATAGGTATGAGTGTAATCAGGATCTATTTTGACTCGAAATTAAATTACGAATCCAACGACGCGATCGGAATTCGATTCCGAGTTACGGAACTCAAAACGACACTTTTTGAGTCGTACCGGGCGGATTCGGCTCCGACAGTGGTCCAGAACCGACTGTCTCCAAAAATTACCAAAATTTACCAGAAAATTGGAAATAAAATTTCAAGAATAAAACTCAACTAGAGTTTTGTCTAATTCCTTACCGATAATTCCCAGAAATTCATTTTCGAATATATAGAATTAATGAAAATATTAGCAAAATCTTATAATTCAAAATTGTAAAATTCGCGGTGTTACAATTTTTCGGGGCATTACAATTCTTATGTTTCATATGTACTTGTAAAAATAGCTTTTTTCAAATTTATCACTTACTACAAATAAATTTCACTATATTTTGACTTGGGGCCAAAACAATGATGTAAAAACTGTACCGTACCGGTCGATTCAACCGGAAAACTAGTGAACTGACCCCGTAACCAGTACGGTACAGATGTTGAACCGGCCAAGTATCAAAATCGGTGAATCGACCAGTAATTCACTAAACCGGCTGGTATATACACATATTGTTTTTTGAAAAAAAAAACTTAAAAACCATTACAAGGTTACACATATTTCCAACAATTTTTCAACACTTCAAGGCGCATGCTTTCAAAACATAATTAAATTACCTTTTGGTTCCTAACATTCGCGTGTAATCTCAGTGACATTTGTGTAATCTTAGAGTACTGTATGAAGATATGATTTGATGTTAAATGTTAAAACTCCAAATTTATTTGTTTTGTAGAGTGGTTTGTAAACTTGTGTCATTTATTTATAATTTGCGGTTGTTACTTTTGGATTGATATATGTTTTGTAATTTAGACTTTGAATTTGTTAAAAACTTAAAGTTTTTTGTTTATGTGAATTTTGAATAGATTATGCATATGGATTATAAATTTGAGTATCTACCTATTTGGATTTTTTTTGTTATAAGTTTATATATATATATAAATATAAGTAGGTATGTCTGGTTTAACCAGTATGCAGTTTAACTACTGAATTACTGGTTGAATCACTGTACCACTATACTAGTACCCTGACCAGTTTGATAACTGCTACGATTTTAACAACACTGGGCCAAAGAATTATTCAACATTTTACACTCAAAAGTCAACACTGATGTATATGATTCAATCGAGTTAGGATCCTCACCACAAGTGTTTGAGAAAATAAAATGGAATATAATTTTTATTGACAAATTTATCCTTTTAATTATAATAAGGAAATTATATTTTTACTATTAAAAATAAAGGAAAACATAAATTTTTTTCCTCCATTAATGCAAGGAAAATATAGAGTTGCATTAATAGATATTCTAATTTCTAAGTGAATTATATAATGAATGAATACAAAATATAGAAAACAACATTGAAAATAGAGTGAGTGCTTCACAATATATTAAAATATTGTTTTATGACAATTTTCTATGGAGTGTAATATTTATGTATTGTAGAAATTTATATATAATCAGTGTATTATTCATCATTAATTTGTATTACTTTTTTAAAAGTCAATGATAATTAAAAATAAATGATGAATGACACAATGATAATGTAAAAATATATATTATCACTTTTTCTCTTTTTAAACAACGTTTTAGAGTAATTGATTAAATTTCCAACGTCCCCACTTTCCAAACAATACATTAAGGCCCATAAAGGAAAAGTTAAGATTTCTAATAGTTGTATAGGAGCAAGGGAGCATGATCACAAGTTTTTTTGTTACATTCCTATTTGAATTAATCTGTGCTGAATGTGTTATTATCCATTCGCATTAATTAAATATTTGATATTTATTCTAATATAATACTTGGTGATTTATGGCATGCGATATTATACTATTAAATCAATGTATTTTTAACAATTTGATTTAAATATGATCAATTTTTAGATTTTGAAATTGCAATTTGCCAACCTAATTTGATGTCTTGTATGCCCCAACATTCATAGGGTAATGACCACTAGCGAATCTTCAATTAAAATTTAGAGGTAGCAATAATATTTAATTAAAACTTATCCTGAATAACAATAAAATATAAATAAACATATATAATTGTTTGAAAATATATATTAATTCTAAATAACATTTAAAGATGTTAAAAAATAATGCACATTCATTTAAAGTATCATTTTTTGTTCTTTTAAAGAATTAAACTCATTGATGATTAAGTCAAATATAATTTTTTAATTATTTTCTTTTCAATATAAATCACAACAATTTTGCCATCATAAAATTCATCTTGATTAATGATCAACAATATTTATAATTATATGCAAATATGGAGTAATAATAATGTAATATTAAATTATCAATTAATAAAGTAAGAGTATAACATAAAGAAAATATTGGTGAAAAAACTTACGAATACAACCTGAATTCATGAGTGATGATGAGAATCATGTAACAATTCTTTTGGTAACAAAAGCGTATACAAAAATACACTATTAATGGTGCAATGTTCTGTTTTTTAATGTTGCTGCAAGCCTTCAATGTTGTGGGCTCTATCCTACCATGTGAATAGAATAATGAATTTGTTTATCACCTTATATGTCGTCCAAAATTAATAAATTGTATTTTAATTTAAACACTCACTTGATGGATAAAATAAATATTTTAATAACAATAATGCTGTATTTTCTTATTAAATTATTGTATAAATTCTCATACACCACAATAAATTGATATATGTCACATGTAAATCAATCATTAATATATTTTGTGATTCATATTGTAACACCGCGAATTTTACAATTTTGAATTATAAGATTTTATTAATATTTTTATTAATTATATATTCGAAAATGAATTTCTGAGAATTTTCGGTAAAGATATATATTCGAAAATGAATTTCTGGGAATTTTTAGTAAATAATTAGACGAAACTCTAGTTGAGTTTTAGTCTTGTAATTTTATTTCCTATTTTATGGTAAATTTTGGTAGTTTTCGGAGACAGTCGGTTCTGAACCACTGTCGGGGCCGAAATTCACCTAGTTCGGCTCAAAAAGTGGTTTTTGAGTTCCGTAACTCGGAATCAAATTCTGATTGCACCGTTGGCTTCGTAATTTCATTTCGAGTTAATATAGACCCTGAATACACTCATACCTATTTTCTAAATATTTGTCACTCGGAATGCCAAAATTCGAAATTCTAATCGGATATCAGGATCGGGTGATTTCTAATACCCGATAGAGTATTGGCCGATAATACTCGGGCATGTTTACGTGAGGATAGGATGAGGAGGAGAAGGAGGATGAGGATAGGATGTGGACGAAAATGAGGATGAACATAGGGTGAAGGGGAAAATCTGATTTCCCTTCCCTCATTAAACACTCCACACTTCACAATTCACTCTCACACTCTCTCGTTTGCAAAAAAGTTCAAGAGAAGGTAAAAATCCTCTCTTCATTTTCCTCTCATTTTTCATTGTTTCTTCCATCTTTAATCCTTGATCTCTCAACATTCAACCAATGGATGTTGATGAAATTTAAGTATGTTATTCATGAGGATGTTAAGAACATATTCAACCGTTGAAATTTTCTAAAACGCTTTCTAACTCATTTTCTCTTCAAAATCGAAAATGGTGTTGTTCTTGAACTCATGAAAATGTTTTTTTGAAACCATGAACAACTTGTGTTCATGGAGTTATTATAATGTATTACTACATATATTTTGTTGTTTTAGCCAAAGGGGATGATGATGAAATCAAAGGAACCTTTAGGAAGTGTTTTGTAAAAAATGAGAATGTATGTATTTCTATGTGTTTTTAGCCTTAAAACCATGGCTTGGAACAAGTTGGAAAAGTAGAAACTTTTTTTAAAAAGGATGTTAAGGTTTATGAGTACATGAATGTCTCATAAAACTCTTAAATGATACTTTGAATAACTTACTTTAAAGTGGTAAGATTATCAAAGAATGTCTTAAATCGGAATATGTAGTTTTAAGTATTTTGGTAACGATTTTAGAAATATCGGAAACTAACGGATTTTTATTGTGGTAGTTACGAAGATTTCGGTGTTCGAACCTTGAAACCAAACCACCCGTAGTTGACAAGTTAAAGCACGCTTCGTTAAGGTGAGAGAGAATACATCGTGACATAGTGGTGTCCGAATATGACACCCAGATCATCTAAACCATCTCAAAGGTTTTGAAGTTAACTTGGTTTTCAAAAACCCAATATTTTTATGTTTGGATGCTTTTGAATATATGTGATTGTTGAGGAAATGTATTGAATATGGTATGTGAGAGAGAATACATCGTGACTTAGTGGTGTCCGAATATAACACTCGGATCTCCTAAACCATCTCAAAGGTTTTGGAGTTAACTTGGGTTTTAAGAAACCCAATATTTTTATGTTTAGATGTTTGTGAAGATATATGTTTGTGAAGATATATGTTTGTTGAGGAAATGTATTGAATAATGTATGTGAGAGAGAACACATCGTGACATAGTGGTGTCCGAATATGACACCCGGATCTCCTAAACTATCTCAAAGGTTTTGGGGTTAACTTGGGTTTTAAGAAACCCAAGATTTTTATGTTTAAATGCTTGTGAATATATATGATTGTTGATGAAATGTGTTG
>NC_032023.1:15610170-15611202 GCF_001865875.1 Lupinus angustifolius
TGGGTTTTAAGAAACCCAAGACTTTGTATGTTTTAATGTTTTGAATATATATGATTGTTGATGAAATGTGTTGGATATTATATATGAATGTTGTTGGAAACTTTTCTGAGTGCAGGTGTTTGAAAAACCATGTTTAAATGTGTTTCGGTTGTCGAAAAGGGCAAAAGTTGGTATTCTGTCCAAGTCCCTGTCTCTTGGGCGAGCACAGTCTCGCTTGGGCGAGGACTGGGCGAGGGGGAAGTTTTGGTTCTGGAACTCCTCTCTCTGGCGACAAATCCTCGCTTGGGCGAGCAAGGGTCCCGCTTAGGCGAAAAAAGCCCAGGAATTCGATGAAAAGCGGGAACTCTCTCGCTTGGGCGAGCTAAGGCCTCGCTCGGGCGAGCAAAAGCCCGCTGGGGCGAAAAAAAAAACAAATTTCAGGATTTTAATGATGTCTCGCTTGGGCGAGGAAGACTTAAGTTTAATTGAGATTTAAAGATGAATTTTCGCTTGGACGAGAGGGCCTCGCTTGAGCGAGAGATGCCCAATTTTAAAATGGTATTGTTGATTGAATTTTTGCTTGAGCGAAGGGTCCTCGCTTGGGCGAGAGACAGGAATTGTGTTTGACTATTTGGATTGATTAGTTGAGTATGTAATAACCCTAGTATATGTATGTGATATAAAAACTACTTTGGTATAACACCATAATTGAAATAAAAGGTAAAGTATTCAAGGTGTTGGAATTAAATAGTCAAAGTCGGAAATTAATTTTAAAGAAAGTAATCCGAGAAGGATGTATGATTTAGGGTGATGCTCAGAAAAGGATACGTGATACCACGGAGCGAGATCGTCTGACCGTAAGTGGCTTGGTCTGGGACCGTCCAGGGTGATTCAGCGATGGTCGTAGTGGTAGGGACGTTACCCTTTGAGTTATGATGTGAATTGGGGCACTGCCCAGAAAGGAACCCGAGTAGGGTGTTGTGGTATAAAGTTGTGGAATGAGATCATGTCTTAAATAGTATAAAGATGATGTTGTGAAAGTATTGTTATGTT
>NC_032023.1:15611302-15611935 GCF_001865875.1 Lupinus angustifolius
GTGGCTTGGTATGGGACCTGTACTCTTGATTTTTTTCCGACTAGGTTATTGGGAGGATACTGGTGTGAGGTGGATGATCATGACATAGCATGCATATATTGCACTTGTGGAAGTGGATTCTCACATTTGAGTTACAAACATCATGCATCATTAACATTATGCACATATTATTACTTATGGTTATGATATTTGTTTATGAAATGTATGTTGATATAATATTGTTTATATTGATAAATGGTGGGTTATAATGTCGGTAATAAATATTATATGTGTATGTTATTATTTGGAGTATGATCCTCACTTATGTGTTATCTAATTATAGTCATGATATCTTGTCGATGAATTATATATTGATAAATGGTGAATTATGATATTGATGGGAATAAGTGTTGTTTACATTACATAGGTTGATTAGATAATTGTTTATGAGAACAATTGATGAGTCTGGTTATATTATTCATGTGAATTAGATAATTGTTTATGGGAACAATTGATGAGTTTGGTTATATTACTCATGTAAATTGGATAATTGTTTACGAGAACAACTGATGAGTTATAATGTGATACGTTATATACATATATGAACTGCTTTTCATGTCCGAGTGTAATATTCTGAGTAAGTCCATGCCGTCA
>NC_032023.1:15612035-15612441 GCF_001865875.1 Lupinus angustifolius
CAGTACCCTAGCTTTGGAGTTAGCCACTAGGAGTTGCTTATCATTTTGTGACTTTTGAAACACTCACGACTTCAACTTGTTCATGTCTTTGTTTAGTGTATGTTGGCTATGATTAATAGTTCCGCCCTTTCTTGTTGGATTTTGTATATGTTAGTGACGATGTAGTTTCCGCCTTTGTTGACTTAGTTGTATGAACTAAAGATGACTTAACCGTTTATATGCATTGTGTTATTCAGGAAATTGTGAATCAGGTTAAGTTATCATTCGATAACGATAAGTTGATTTTCCGCATTTGAGTTACTTAAAGTGATGTCCCGGAAAAGGAAGATTTTTAAAAGGAAACAATTTTATACATCACCATTTCAAAAAAAAAATTACCCATTTTTCCGCAATGTTTTTGAGAAGT
>NC_032023.1:15612541-15614804 GCF_001865875.1 Lupinus angustifolius
TTTTGGATTTTGTATATGTTAGTGGCGATGTAGTTTCCGCCTTTGTTGATTTAGTTTGTATGAACTAAAGATGACTTAACCGTTTATATGTATTGTGTTATTCAGGAAATTGTGAATCAGGTTAAGTTATCATTCGATAACGATAAGTTGATTTTCCGCATTTGAGTTACTTAAAGTGATGTCCCGGAAAAGGAAAGTTTTAAAAGGAAACAGTTTTATATCACCATTTAAAAAAAAATTACCAATTTTTCCGCAATGTTTTAGAGAAGTATTTTTTGGGGCGTTACACATATTACTTGTTACATTTCATATGACGTACAGAGATTTTGAAGAGAATATATCACTTTTGTTGTAATAAAATAAGCAAAATAAATTAAAAAATTAAAAGAAGTTAAAAAATTTAGGGTTTGTTGCCCTCACCTACTCTATAGAAATTCCACCTACTCTATAGAAATTCCACCTCTGTTAATGACGGTGTATAAGAATTTTTTATTTTAAATGACGTCCTAAATTATATTCTAGAATAATGAAAATGTGTTATATCATTTAAAAAATTATTATTTTTCTCTTTTTCTTCAATATTTTGGTCCGAGATATGATTTGAGACATCAATTTTTTTCTTCCAATAATGCCTATCATGAGGACAAATTAGCTCCATCAACATTGGTGGATTACTTCAATGTCATGCCAAGTCATCCATGGATCATAAAATTTATCAAAATCCAAATTGACAATAATAAAAAGTAGAAACGCATGCAACTTCAAGATGCCGCATATGCTCGATGTTGATAGGCTTTACACTTCAGACTTATTATTAAATTTACTTTATCGGAAAAGTATAGTTTGAAATATTTTAATGTAATTAATTTCACTTTTTTAGTTTCTCCTTTTTGAAAATTTAAATTAATGTTATGTTTTAAATCTTTCAATGTAATTACTGTAATTCGGAGGCAGTCAGTTCGGACCGCTGTCGGGGCCGAATCTCACCCGGTGTGGCTCAAAAAGTGGTTTTTGAGTTCCGTAACTCGGAATCGAATTCAGATTTCGCCGTTGGCTTCGTAATTTCATTTCGAGTCAATATAGACCCTGAATACACCCATACCTATTTTCTAAATATTTTTCACTCGGAATGCCGAAATCCGAATTTCTAATCAAATATTAAGATCGGGCGATTTATAATACCCGATTGAGTATTGGCCGATAATACTCGGACATGTTTATCGCACGTGTCCGCGATGTGATCTTTTCGCATTGGGATGTGAGATTTGACTTTCCATAAAGCAAACCTCACATCACTTTCTCAAATCTCTTATGAGATCATCATTAGCCACCCTAGGAGATTTTGTAATGATTTCCTAGAGGGAAATCTGATTTCCCTTCCCTCATTAAACACTCCACACTACTCTCACACTCTCTCATTTGCAAAATTTTCAAGAGAAGGTAAATATCATCTCTTCATCTTTTCTCTCATTTTTCACTTGTTTCTTCCATCTTCAATCCTTGATCTCTCAACATTCAACCAATGAATGTTGATGAGATTTAAGTATGTTGTTCATGAACATGTCAGGAACATATTCAACCGTTGAAATATTCTAAAACGCTTTCTAACTCATTTTCTCCTCAAAATAAAAAATGGTGATGTTCTTGAACTTATGAAAATATTTTGTTGAAACCATGAACAACTTGTGTTCATGGAGTTGTTATAATTTTGTTGTTTTAGCCAAAGGGGATGATGAAGAAATCAAAGGAACCTTTAGGAAGTGTTTTGGAAAAATGAGAATGTATGTACTTCTATTTGTTGTTAGCCTTAAAACCATGGCTTGGAACAAGTGGAAAAATAGAAATCTTTGCTTAAAAGGATGTTAAAGTTTATGAGTACATGAATGTCTCATAAAACTCTTAAATGATACTTTGAATAACTTACTTTAAAGTGGTAAGATTATCAAAGAATGTCTTAAATCGGAATATGTAGTTTTACTAAAAACCATACGTTTAAAATGGATGGAAATCGTAAACAAACTTTCGATGAAAAAAGATGGTCAAGAACACGCGATGTTGGACCGGATGGATGAAATGGATGTATAATCACGATGGGGAAAAAGAGAAATGATTTTAAGTATTTTAGTAACGATTTTAGAAATATCGGAAACTAGCGGATTTTTATTGTGGTAGTTACGAAGATTTCGGTGTTCGAACCTTGAAACCAAACCACCCTTAGTTGACGAGTTAAAGTACGCTTCATTAAGGTGAGAGAGAACACATC
>NC_032023.1:15614904-15615774 GCF_001865875.1 Lupinus angustifolius
AAACCCAAGATTTTTATGTTTGAATGCTTTTGAATATATATGATTGATGATGAAATGTGTTGAATATTGTATATGAATGTTGTTGGGAACTTTTCTGTGTGCAGGTGTTTGAAAAACCATGTTTAAATGTGTTTCAGTTGTCGAAAAGGGAAAAATTGGTATTTTGTCCAAGTCCCTCTCGCTTGGGCGAGAAACTCTCGCCTGGGCACGCACAGCCTCGCTTGGGCGAGGACTGGGCGAGGGGAAGTTTTGGTTCTGGAATTCCCTCGCCCGGGCGACAAAAGCTCGCTTGGGCAAAAAAGCCCACGATTTTTAATGAGTCCCTAGAACTCTCTCGCTTGGGCGAGAGATGTCTCGCTTAGGCGAGAAGAGGCCTCGCTTGGGCGATAGTACCTTCGCCTGGGCGAGGAAGGCTTAAGTCTATTTGAGATTTAAAGATGAATGGTCGCTTGGGCGACTAGTCCCTACTTTGACGAGGGACAGTGTGAAATGATTGAAATGAAATGATGTGGTGAACAATGTGACGAACCCGGGTAGGATGTGTTGTGATATAAAGGTTGTGGAATGAGATCATGACTTAGATGAGAAGCATGACTCCACAAAAGTATGAAAGCATTGTTGTGTTTATTCCGTGTTGGGCAAGTATCCGACTTGAGGACATGAACTAGGGGGTACCCTAGTAAGGATACATGATATCACGGAACAACGATCGACCGACCATAAGAGGCTTGGTCATGTGACCATCCAGGATTATTCGGTGATGGGTTGTAGTGATTGAGATGTTACCTTGAGCATGTACG
Organism: Lupinus angustifolius; assembly: GCF_001865875.1. Taxonomy (NCBI): domain Eukaryota; kingdom Viridiplantae; phylum Streptophyta; class Magnoliopsida; order Fabales; family Fabaceae; genus Lupinus; species Lupinus angustifolius. Next base: position 15,615,705 of record NC_032023.1, read on the forward strand.
ATTGACGTACTATCGGGTCCCACGAGAAGCATTCCTTGTCGGGAGATGGCTTAAGGATGGGCCGATCATG
>NC_032023.1:15615874-15700771 GCF_001865875.1 Lupinus angustifolius
TGATGACGATGATAAATGATGAATTATATGTTTAAATATATTTTATGTCTGAGTGTGATATTTTGAGTAAGTCCACGCTGTCAATGAATTTATGTTAATTAGATGTCTTACTCTCTCTGTTGTATTGTTTCTTGTTTTGTATATAATTGTTATGCAGATGGCCAACAACAACACCCACATTTGCGGTTATCACTTCACGATGTCCCTGATGTGACAATGGGATAGTGATGGGCACAGATACACATACACAGGCCCCTGCGGTCTGTCGATGCACATGGTGTGCAACGGGTCATCGATGATGATCCCTCAACCTCACACCTACATTGATGCTTCTTTCACCTTGCTTCCAAGGAGGCTGAGGTCTCCAGAGGATGGACTTCGGAACCCGCCAGTCAAGTCCCACGGTCATAGGACGTGGGCAGATTGTTTGGGTTCTCCGTCATCCAGTAGAGCCACGAGGAGTCGGGTTCTTGGAGGAGGCCCCTGCAAGAAGGCTTTGGTTTTGAGAATGTCATCCCCTCTGAATTATGTTGTGGGGTTATGGCATAATGAAGTGGAAGAAGAGGAAGAGGAGGATGAGGTCGTTGAACTCGTAAATGTAGAGAGTTCGGTGGTGGTGATCGACCTCGTGTCTGACTCGGAAGAGGAGGAGGACCCTAGTGAGGGGTCCAGCATTCCTGGAATCTTTTGAGTCAGCTTGCGGCCAGTCGATGCCCCTTTTGTTTTTGATGGGGGGCTTTGTTTCTTTTTTATTCTTGTATATGTTAGTGGCGATGTAGTTGCCGCATTCGTTGACCTAGTTTGTATGAACTAATTATGACTTAACCGATTATATGCATTATGTTATTCAGGAAATTGTGAATCAGGTTAAGTTACCATCCGATAACGATAAGTTGATTTTCTGCATTCGAGTTGCATAAAGTGATGTCCCGGAAAATGAAGGTTTTTAAAAGGAAACAATTTTGGTGTCACCAATGCAAAAACAAATTTACCCATTTTTCTACAATGTTTTTGAGAAGTATTTTTTCGGGGCGTTACAACTTCCCCAAACCTCAAACCCTCACAATTGAAAAAAATGAATCTCATTCTTGTTACGGTAGGATTTCGGTTTCCCTAATCCCGCTTCTTTCCCACATTATAATACCTTCGAGGACTCCGTGCTTAACGATCTCGAAGTCAATATTTTCAGGCTCCGTGCCTAACCTTTTAAAATTTGAGGGCCTCGTGCTTGACGACCTCAAATTGTGCTTTCAAGGACCCCGTGCTTGTCGACCTCGAAGTCAATCTTCTTAGGATTCGTGCCTGACTTTTAAAAATTTGAGTGCCCCGTGCTTGACGACCTCGAACAAAATCTTTCGTACCTCACTCTTTATCTCACCAACAAAAACGTATTTGGAGCCTCAACAAAATCATCATTCATTTCTTTACTAGTTACTTATTAGGACAACACCCCAAACTTCAGTTTGCGTAATGCCCAATAAGCAACAAGTAAAGAGAGACAGTTGTGAATACCCAATTTTGTCCGGCCCAAAATACATTTTTTCAAAAAATATAACAATAAGATAAACATTTTGGGGTTATATAAAAAATAAGATTTTTATGTGTTCCAAAATAAAAATGATTTAAATTTGAATTTTAAACATCATAATAGCATAAATCAAATTTTTGAATTTTAATTAAAAACAAAAATCAAAATCTCCTTAACTTTCTCCTTGAAGTTAATAGGAGATTTTATTTTATTTTCAACATGTGTCAAAATTCAACTTTAAATAGGCATATGAGACATGAAATCAAAATCCTTGGAAACAAATCACCATCTTCTAATAAAATCATTCATCTAAAAAACTCCTCCATCAAATTTCATCTAATTTTTTTTCATTCATCACCTATTCCCAAGAATCCTCAACCAAAAGATAACCAGAACTATCCAAAAAGTATAATCTACTACATCATAACAATCTTCTCAATCAAAAAAATTCATTTTTCAATCATTTCTCTCTTCTCTAGACATTATCTTTCACACATATTCATCCAACCAAAAACCAAGAAATCCACAATAATTCAAGATCTCCCATACACAAGAACACCGCCCAAAAAAATGAGAAAAATAAAATAAATACAAAGAAACTCAAGAGGAATTATAATTGCATTAGTATACATTGTAGAGAAGCTTCATATACATGTCAAGTGATGTCTCTGAGTCTGTGCTACACAAAGTCCCTACCTCTACTATATGTTTGTTTGCATTGGTTAGCCTTTTTTGCACCTTTTTCGTGTTGTAGCATTTCATTGTTGTTGGATTCGCTATGAGAGGTATGTCATTTTCATTACTTTCTTGTATGATTGTTTTATTTTTGTTATCAATAATTGCATTAGTAATAATAATTATCACGATTGTAACATATAATCATAACTACATCAAAAAGGTAAATGTATAAACAATACATTCTTTGCCTACATACTACAACATTTTTTTAATAAATATTTAGTTTTGAAGCAAAATATGTAATTAATTAGTTTCTCATTATATATCAATTTAAAACATATTAAAAAAACAAAAAACAACAAGCATCCATGAGTCAACAAAAAAATGAAATAATATTTAACTTAAAGATCGTAAGGTATGATGCGGTGTCGGACGTAAGTGCTACACTTCACTTCCTTATGATTAATAGGACTAATTATATTTTCACGTCTTAAAAAGATTTTATTTTTTAAATAAAAAAACAAAAATTCGAATTTCTTAACCAAGTTTTAATATGAGATGCGGTATTGGACGTAAGGGTTATGCTTCGCTCATATCTTTTTTTCAAAAAAATAATTTAAACTTTACTATTTTTAATAAATAAAATTAACCCAACCAAATAAATTTTTTCTACCTAAAGAACTACATAGTATTGATTCCCAAAAGGGGATACGTAGGACCAAGATCACTCTTGTCAGACATAATAATAAAATAAAGTTTTTTTGGTAAAAATATAATTATAACACAATTAATAATCCATGCAATTTAGTAGCGTACCGTTCAAACGGACAACTGGGGTGTTAATACCTTCCCTAGTGTGTAATCGACTCCTGAACCTGGATATCAAAGTCCAAGGCCTAATGCGATCGGGCCAAAAGATTTTTCTACATTTTTGACTGAAAAAAATGTAGTAGCGACTCAAATGAGGTCGTGCAACCGAAAATCGGGGCGCGACAGTGCACTTTATATTATATTTGTTTGTTTGTATTTTAATTGTCAAATTAAGGTGAAATAGTTGTTAATATGTTTGTGGTGATTATATATGATTATATATTTTATGTAGAAATTAAAAAAGGATTAAGAGCAAAATAGAAAAACAAAAATTATACCATGGTGATAGTTATAACATGTTTTCCCTTTATATAGATATAGAAATATAAAAGTATAGACATGGGAAATCATTTTGAGTGAAAACATTTTTTATTCTCTGAAATGAGAATAGTTGATATAAACCATTAAATCTTATTTGAACGACTAAGATTAAAAAGTGATCATGTGTTCTACAACTAACTTTTAATGATAACTATCAATATATAATTGTAAGACTCATGTTTATTTTTGTCACAATTTTTATATAACAATTGTTCACACTTGAATCACTCCCTATACATTTATCATTGTAACGCAAATCCGCTCAAAACAAAATGCATGCTATGAAGACCGACCAAAAGAGCTTTCTATTAAAATGTTAAATAACTTAAATCACATTTTACAACATATTTATGCAAAAAAAATTATAATAAAGTAAATAATTATAACTTTTACATTATACCAATAACTATGATTTTATGTATATTTAGATTAATAAATTATGCATCATTAAAAATATACATATTTTAGCTTTACAACCATAGCTTTAAAAATATGACATAGAACTTCATTGTGCCTTTTCACTACAAATAATCCTCTATAATCTAGCAAGTTATTATTGTGTCCGGTTAGTTCAAAATTAAACCTCAAACAATCAAATTACGAAATAACTAGCAATTTCTCCTTTTAATAAGTATTATATAAAGATACTTCATGGTCTATATTATCAAGTTTCTTTAGGAACAGAACCTACACTTTCCAACATACTAAAGCAACATTGACAACTATTTTTTAGGGATAACAAAAAAACTCAATATATGAGTACAGGTAAAATATCCCCAATGAATATCCATAATAATAACTTATGGGTGAGAATGAGTTTTATGATATCCGCCCCATGATATTTATATATTTATAAATTTATTTGTAGTTAAATTTTTATATATGTTATATTTTTTATTATTTTAAGATTATATATTACCAATGATTTGACTATAATCATAAATTTATTATATAAACATCTTATTATTAATGTAATAATTATTTTTATATATTAATTATTATAAAATATATAAATATATAGTTAAAATTAAAATTTCATTGGGTAACCGCTAATTGTATAGGTACTAACATATAATGCGAGTTTAGAAATGGGAAAAATACTAATCACACTAGCCCTAAACCAGTTGTCATCTCTATATTTTCCAACTCAACCAACATACTTACCATTAATGTGTACTAAATAAGGCCACTTTCAGTTGTTAAAAAACACAGGTTCATGCAAAATATAGTATATGATTTCTTTGGTTCCAAAAAAAAAAAAAATCAAAAGGATTATGACACTCAAGAAATTAAGTGGATATTGTAGAAATTTTAAGATGAAATATACATGATGTACTGCACCTCTCCTATTTTTTCTCTTTCAATCTTACTTATACAAACAAACTTGCCTTCTTACTTGATAATTGTCAATATGTAAAACTATTTATACCACAGCATAGGCGTTTAGCTTTAGCACAATACATATTACTTTCTCATAATATTTATCCTAATCCATATAATTCTTTTGGTTCTGATCTATTATGTTAGGAAGGTAACTTTTAGTTGCTTCATTTTAGTTCATGCTCATTTTATGACATTCTCAAATAATCATTGATTTCTAATAGATATTTGTAAATAAATGCAAACATATTGTCTTATTGATGTATTCTAACTTTAATTAGTTTATATGCCGTTGTATTTCACTTCGAGTAATGATGTACTTACTAATAAAATTTAATTTCTTTGATTGCCAAAAGTGGGGGAAAATGACCAACCTTCAACATTAATGTAAAAGTATTATCTCCTCTTTACACAAAAACATGTAAAGTATCATCTCTTTCACATTCTATACTAAGATACCATACATTGTAATGCATGCAAAAAAGAACAATGGATAAAATAATGAAATACAACAACAAAATGGACAGAAAAACATAAAGATATAAGGCAAAGTGAACAGAATAATTGAATTCAATAAACATTAATAGAGAATGTGGTTATAGTAAAAGACAAATCACTAACAAAAACACCTCAGACTTGACACATACTCAACCAAATGGTACATGTTTGATTCCCCTTAAGTAAGAACCCGGATTCGAGTCTTGTGGATGGAAAAAATGTCCATTGGTAGAGTTAGCCCCACTTAACTGTGGATGTTCCCGCCTCGTACAGGATTGCCTCCAGTGTAAGGATACATGTGGGAAACCAAAAAAAATACTCCAACCAAAGGCATAGACTTCTCATTGCTTGCCTATTTCCTTGAGGCATTGCCGAGACACGAAGGCTATCATATAGAGGCCGGTGCAACGTCGCACAATAACGATTGTGAGCACCTGAGCAGTGAGACAAGGTGGCTGAGACGCTAAGTGGTGACTTGTGTGGTGTATGTTGTGCTTGTCTTTCTCTCTTTACTGTGTAGAAGGGGTGGAGAAATTGAAAGCAAAATGGGATGGGAAAAATATGACTCGCCAATGAGAACAACCTAACATGATATCCTCTTATCCATAAAAGCGATAAGACCAAAAGTTGTATGTTGACTTGAACGGGTAAGCCCAACCTGAATTTTTGTGTGGCTTAATTAGACATGACTAAAAAGCTCAGTTTTAGCAAGTTACTCGAAATTTAATACTAGACCCTAGACTTTTTCGGGTTGTGGCGGGTTTGCCCGCTATACCCGACCCATTTGTCAGGTCTAGTCTTATATCCAAACCATGTCTCCTTATTTGATCTACTTTCTTTACTGAGGTTTTACTAGTCTCCTCTACACCACACATGTTCAAAACACATAATGCACAATCATACCATATTTTATACGGTAAGGATTACTCTAACTTTCTCCCTAATATCTATTTATAACAATATGTTATATTATGTGTCCACTCATCCAACGTAATATATCATCTATACTACATGAAAACTACTTTTTTTTTACATTCCATCGCCCAACATTTACTCCTATATAATATTACAAGTATTATAGTCGTATGATAAAATTTTCTTTTAAGTTTAAGTAATACATTTTTATCACATAAGACACATGAAATACTCCACCATTTCATATAATCCACTTGAATCATAGGGTTGACATCTCAATCAAGTTGTCCAAAATCTCGTACGATTGACATGATATACTTAAATCTAATGAGTTTGTCCACCTTTTGTTAAACTCACACTCAATATATCCCATCTTAGTTTTACTTATACTAACTTATAAAGTTTGTTTCCACATTTCTTACTTTCTATTTAAATATTCTTCCGAGACTCTTAGTAGGACAATACTGACACTAATTCTTAAATATGCAAAACCAATGTATGTTTATAAAGTGATATAGTAAAACCTTATATTTGTATATTATCTTTATATGTACAACTTTTTTCTAACTATACATTTTACATCGCATCATTTTTTTATTACCCTATTTCTTTCACGTTATCCATTTATGTATAGGGACACATATTTCTTAATTCATACACTTTCTAGGTAGAGGCACGTTACCATGAGGAACTCAATATTAACTATTGGTGTAATCCTATATCTAAAAATTGTATGATATTCTATCTTATGATTATAAAAAACAACATCCATATATAAATAAAAAATATGAATTTAGATTTTAAAAAATAAGGGATATGAGAAACTAAAAGAATATCAACCTTTCTATATAAAAAATGAAGAAGGAAAAATATGAATTAGAGATTAATAATTGTCAACAAATATTAGTTGATTAGTAAGAAATTGACTTAAAGTTCATAAGATAATATTGATATGATGATTTTATTGGTGAGTAATTTACAAGTATTTTGGAAGTGCTCGTAAAAATATGAAATCTATCCTCTTTCATGGGAGACCCAACTTATCTAGATTTTGTATACCAAAATCTTGAAATTACACCCTTATACAAAAAATAACATATGTAGTGGGGCACATGAATTTGAATTTGAATTATTGATTATTTTTTTTAACAAAATATATCCGACTGTGCTAGTAGTCATATACCACTCAAATATGATTGTCACTTAGTAATAATCAAATTTAATATTATAAATTAATCATATGATAAATAAAATTTATATGTTACTAAAAATAAAATGTAGATATTAAATTTATTATGAGTAATATAATAAAATTAATTTTAAAGAGATAATGAAATGTAAGTTGAAAGTATAATTATCTGAGAGAAAATATTATACAAACTATGTCCAGGTGATATATAAATAAAGAGGAGGGATTCACTTATAGTAAAAAATTTAAACTTACTTCTCATTCTAGTCATCAATTTTAGGGAAATACAATGATTTAAATTAGTGAATAAATCTAAACAATTAGATGTCCATAGAAATATAGAATTGATAGTGAAGATGAGGAGTAAGTTTTAAAAAACTTACTTTTAGAGTAAGTGAATCTCCATTCATAAATAACATGTATAATGGGACATATGAACTTGAATTGGAATTATTGATTATTTTTTTAACAAAATATATCATACTGTGCTAGTAGTCATATACCACTCAGATAGGATTGTCACTTAGTCATAATCAAATTTAATATTATAAATTAATCATATGATAAATAAAATTTATATGTCACTAAAAATAAAATGTAAAGATATTAAATTTATTATGAGTAATATAATAAAATTAATTTTAAAGAGATAATGAAATATAAGTTGCAAATATAATTATCCGGGCGAAAATATTATACAAACTATGTCCAAGATATATATAAGTAAAGAAGAGGGATTCACTTATTCTAAGAGTAAATTTTTTAAACTTATTCCTCATTCTAGTCATCAATTTTATCATATCTAGGGAAATTCAATGATTTAAATTAGTGAGTGAATCTAAACTATTAAATGTCCATAAAATTGATGGTTAAGATGAAGAGTAAATTAACAAAACTTATTAATGGAGTAAGTGGATCCCCACTCATAAATAATTATTAGAAATAATAGTCACAAAATAGTAATATTTGAAAATTAACCTTAGTGACAAAATTATATTATATGAATTTGTTTCAACAGTCCATAATTAGAAAATAAAATTTAAAATTAATATAAAAAATAAAAAAATATTTATAAAAAGAAATCATTCAGATATTGATACTAAATTAGTATAATAGATATATAATAAATAATAGAGTAAATTACACTCTGAATTTTAGTGAAATTACACAAATCACCCCTTCATTTTTTACACCTATCAAAACCCTTAATTTTTATACATACATTACATCAACTAACCCTCTATAGAAACATGTGTGATTTTTTTAACAAAAAATGGTGATAAGTGTAATTAAGTCGAGCAAAATACGATATATTGTGGAAACAAGTACAAATGATATACGAGTCAATACATTTTCATTATCTTTTGTTCATTACAATATAATATAAGAGTGATTTAAATATATCTTTATAATTATTGATGAATCTTGTAATGAAAATATATTAACTCGTATACTATTTAGATTTGTCTCAACAATGTATCATATTTTGTTTAACTTAATTATACTTATCATATTTTTTGTTTAAAAAATCACACTTATTTCTCATGTATGAGTGTAATGTATGTATAAAATAAGGGGTTTCTTGTAGGTGTAAAAGTGAATGAGTGATTTGTATAATTTCACTAAAACTCATGGGATGTCAGTATAGTTCACTCTAAATAATATAATATCGTATTTACTTATTATAATAATATAAAATCATACATAGACAGTGATACATTAAAATTAATTATTTGACCTTTTTGGGAAATATTTTAAAAATATATTAATATATTATAATCCATAAATTTTGTAAAATACTATTATTTGGTATGGTATCTTGTGGGGTGGCCGAGCCTGCTTGAGAGGAAACCCTAACCAGAAAAAATGACGGCGGTGGGACCCAAAAGTAACGGTTGTGGTATTCCGCATATAGACTGAGATACCATCTCACACGTGGCCCATTCTCTGTAGTGCTCATGAATCTGTTTAATTATCTCGTTAACAAAGGTGTGGACTCCTCTAATTGCACATTAATTCACACGGTAATTAATTATTATTCATTTACTTGTTCCACTATTTATTTATATTCACAGTTATATATAATTAAAAAAAAGTACAAATATTAAACTAATTTAAACTTCTTTATCAATTTTATTGGTAAGACATAAATTGTGCACGACCGTGTAAATATATTTTATGTTACATATATATATATATATTAAACTATTATTAGATTATCTATTCTATCAATATCTATACTTCTATTCTATATATCTATATATAAAGAAAAAATATAATGTAACTACCATCATGATATAATTTTACTATATTGTCATTAACGATTTTTAATTTCTACAAAAAAATCATATAATCATATATTAACTACTCTCTTACCTTAATTTGATCATTAAAATAAAGACAACATATATAATATAAAATACATCCAATAAAAATTACAATATAAAATATATTTAATTTTAAAATATATTTTAATTTACCAAAATAAAATATATAAAACTTAAATATTTGATACCAAAAAGTAAAAATGTAGGTCAACAAGTAAGAAATATATGTCGATGCGCTAGTTAGATATAAAATGAATTTTAGAGCAAGTTAAACTGAAACCTAAAATGAAATTTGGAGTAAGTTAGACTCAAACCTAAATTTTAGTAATTTTATATATACATGAACATCCATAATTTATATGCATACATTATTCTGGTATATGTCAGCTAGAGAAATTAACACCTTAAGTGTCAAAGTCTCCTTATTATTTTGATATATAAAGTGATTTAAATAATATATTATTAGAATTATTAATTTATTTTGTAAAAAATCAAAAATAATAAAAAAAAGTAAACATATCTTTATTATATATCATATTTTATTTTATTTTATTATACTTATCATATTTTTTGTTTAAAATATTACTATCATTTTCTCTATGAGATGATAATAATTTCATTAAAATTCAGAGTTGTTGATATAATTTCATCTAAAATTTAATATAATTCTAACTATAATATTCTAAATTTAAAATTGAATTAAAAATGTAAAATTAATTACTTATAGTTTAAAGGGAGAAGATTAAAATTATGTCATTTTTCCGATAATTTCAATGTTTTTCCTTGTCGCTGAAAATCGAAAAAAGAACCACACTCCATATTCTTCCTATAAATACAACGCTAAAAATGAATCTCAAACGAGAAAGTGAGAAACCATAACTGTGGGCGGCGCTTTTCTCTGTCTCACTGTTTTGAATCTGAAACTGTTAACTTCTTCGTGTCTTTTTAACCAGCCACACGAACTTCCTCTCCTTCTCAAATCCCACAATACGCCACCGTTTTAGATCCGTTATATTTAAACGGAACGTGAAAATCCAAACACCAAAAAACAAAAACACAGATTCACAGATTCTTCCTTTATCTCTGAAATCTGATTCGAAACGATGTCGTTTTCTCGTTCGATTCTGACTTGTTCGTCATTGATAGGAGGGTGTACACTACCATCCACCACCACAAACAAGAAACCGCACCTCAATGCGATTTCTCGCGTTAACGTTGCGAAGAAATTTTACGGAACACGATTGCGTTCAATGAAGCCTCCTGGATCGGAGAGGCTTCACATGTGGCAATCGGAGGGGCCTGGTAGGTCACCGAAGCTGAGGGTGGTGGTTCGGTCGTCAATGACGGCGGTGCCGAAGAAGAGTCTCGGACTTTACGATCCCGCCATGGATAAGGACTCATGCGGTGTTGGGTTTGTAGCTGAACTCTCAGGCGAAAGTAACCGCAAAACGGTACCCATGATTTCACCGTGTGAATATATATGAATGAATGAGATGTGTTATTATGAATGTGCGTTTTGATTGGTTGTGATGTCGTTTTGGTTTAGGTAACGGATGCATTGGAAATGTTGGTGCGAATGACGCATAGAGGAGGGTGTGGGTGCGAAGCCAACACGGGCGATGGAGCAGGGATTCTTGTCGCTCTGCCTCACAACTTTTACAATCAGGTATCTTTTTTTTTTTTTAATTCATTCATTTTTTATATTTTATTTTTGGTAATATCAAGTTTATCCTCATCTAAACTACATAAATAATCCTTTCAACTAAACCTACACTTTGGTTCATTTTTTATATTTTTATGATACATAATTTATTTTTGTCTGACATAGATATTTGATTCTCTTTAATTTTTTAATAAATTAATTGCCAAATTCATAATATTTTTACTAATTATGTCGTTTACCGTAATTTATTTATTAATTTTATGTCGTTTACTGTAATGCGTTTTAAGATTCAACGGTCAACTGACGGGAGTTTAGCTGTCTTTCCCAACTTTTTATCAACCTTTTTACAGTTTTTTTAATTCCGCCTTTTGTGTTTGAATTTCTCTACCTGCTCTGATTTTATAATATATAACAGGAATTAAAAGCTAATTTTGTCGTCTCCTATTTTATCTGTATTAAAAAATTGTATTTTCGATCTATTTGTGATTTTTAGTGTATCTCTAAAATTAACCTATTACAATAAGCAACAATGAAGTTTATATATTATATTTTTTAAATTTTAATATGTATTATTTGTATTTATACCAATATTAATATTAATATATATATATATATATAATTAAGGTAGTAAATATATTAGAATAAATTATATTGAATAAGTGAGTTTTTGTAGAATTGCACATAATTTCCATTTTTTTTAAAATATAATTAAGGGAAAGAAAATTAAGATAATGTTATCACGATGGTAGTGAATATAATTAAGTTAAATCACACTGTAAGTATAATTTAGTCAATGGATCAACACAAAATGCTAATTTTAAGAATAATGATGATAATAGCAATAAATTGTAGTAAATCCACATGTCCATGTTTGTAGAATATAGGAAAAAATATTTAAAATAAAATTGTTTCCTTAAAAACCCTTTAAAATGATTTTTAGCTTCAATAGAAAATCAAATAGATTGAATATTTATCCATGTAATTCCTAAAAATGGATTCACGAGTGAATTGAAATCTATCTATTAAGTATGAAAATGAATAGATTGAATAATTTAAAATATGATTTAAATAAATTTATATAAAATGATAGATTTCTAACTACCCATTCATTAGGATTCAAATACATGAATTCATTTTGACCATTTTAATGTAGATAATGTAATTTACTCTTAATTAATTATTCACAAATTAGATAGAGAAAATTGATCATTGATAAATTTGCGTATAGAATTTGATAATGAAATTACTCTTATTTTTTATATTTAAACGATATTTCTTTAGAATTATTGATACATTTCATAACAAATAAAAAGTAAAGAATTTGATTCATGTACTATTCGAATTTGACTTCATAAACATTATATATTGTGAAAATATTTTGTTCTGTACGACTATTGTCATTAGCATATACACATAATTGCCCTGATCGTCGTAACATTTTGGAGGCCTAATGGGAGAAAAAATGTGGGTACCTAATTTAACTATTTGAAACTTGACTATCAAAGTTAGAATAAAATTGATAACTTAATATAAATTGTGATGACAAAATAAAAATATGTATATCAAATAGTTTAATTATGTAAATGTTTTTAAAATAAATTAAAAAAAAAGTTTCATACAAATTATAAAAACTTCACATATTTTTATGGATCATATTCTTAATAACAATTACAAATGGTTTCATACTTTTCTCATTACATGTTAGATATTTGTTTCAATTATATATGAATTATATAAATATAAAATAATTAGTATCACAATCAATAAAGTATTAATTATAGATAGGAGTGATAATAGTTGACAACAGGCAAATTTAAAAAAAGAAAAAAGAACTATAAAAGACTTGTTATATAGAGGTAAAATTGGTTGAACATCTAAAAGAATTTAGGTTCCCATTAATTATGGGTCGTGTGGTGCACACTTGCTGTGGACCCTCACAGGCCGATAAAGTGGTGCGTTGGCATGGACTGCCGAGAACGTGACAAAGTGATGTTCTAACAAGTGCCATTTAATTTCATCCTCTTGCAGAATCAAAATGTCACCCCATTTAATTCTTAGCATCTCCTACTCCAACAAATAAAATCTTTATTCTTATTTCATCCCATATATTATTTTATAATTTTTATTGTTATTTGTATTATATAATATCTATATTTTTTTATTATAATATCTATATTTCTTCTCACTCTAAGAACATATTCTTATTTATAAAATCAGAAAATAAAAATAATACGATGCATAATATATAAGAATATTCTTATTTCATTAATAACAATATTAAACATAACCATTGTGGACTCTTACCTCATCCTTTATTTATGTAATCCATAAAGCCTATGACACAACCTATATATTTTTTTGTTCCGTACCTTTTACCACGAATTGGATTCATTTGAAATTTCCATTCATCTTGAAGTTAATATCTATGAATATAAATTACCAATTTTTTGTTTGGTTATATATAAATTTACTCAAATATATATATGGTCTTCACGATAATATCATAAAACTCAGTGGAGTTAATGCGCAAGTCTCACTCTTTCTTGAGTTTCTTCGATGAAGTAGGCGGAGAAATCGACTTGTCCTTTTCTCTCTATTCCTTTCTAACTAGATTTCATAAGCACTTTTTTAGGAAGTTTTTATTTGTGAGTAAAGTTAATGAGCAGAAGAACTACCCTGTTAAGTGGAAACAAACTTTAAATAACACTTAAATCCGGAGGTTTAAACTTTCAACTTTCCTTACTCTAACTTCATAATGGAGCTTGATGCATGGAAATATGGATAAGTTTTCATTTATTTAGAGTTGTCTGTGTTCTTCATTTTGTATATGAAGGTTGATCAATGTAATGGGTTTGACTAATTGCAGGTTGTGGATTTTGAGCTTCCGCCCCCAGGAAAATATGCAGTTGGCATGCTTTTCTTGCCTACATCCAGCAGTCGTAGGGAAGAGAGCAAAAAAGCCTTTGAAAAGGTGAACTAAATTATGAAGTTATTATTTAAAAATTTATTTTGGTGGCTTTTGTGTTTAATTTGATTCCATGACATAGTTGTTGCTGCTTAAGTTATCATTGACAAATTTATTTCACTATTTTATGCTGTTTGTATTTTGATATTAAATCATAGTGATATATTGATTTTAAATCTGCCATACTTTTGTTTTTAAGGTTGCTAAATCTCTGGGGCACTCTATTCTTGGTTGGCGTTCTGTGCCCACTGATAACTCAGGATTGGGCAAATCAGCTGTGCAGACTGAACCAGTGATCGAACAGGTGTTTCTTACTCCAAGTACTCAAGCAAAAGTAGATTTGGAAAGACAGGTACTTTCTCTACATAACAAGGCTGGTGTTAGTTTTAGATTGAAATAAATCTACATATGATTCAATATAAGTTCTTTTGAAAGAAATGAAGTCCCAAATGATTTGGTTCAATATATTTGAAATATCATTCAGTCAAGCTAAATAGATATTTCGCTACTTTCTTGCAGATGTATATATTAAGGAAACTTTCCATGGTTGCTATTACATCTGCATTAAACCTCCATAATGACAGCATTACAGATTTCTATATCTGTTCACTTTCATCAAGGTGTGCTGTCAAGAAGGAACATTGTTATTTAAGAGGACTGAATTTTTTTTACTGCCAATCTACTCAGACTTTGATTTCACATGGTTTTACAATTTGTACAGGACGGTTGTTTACAAAGGTCAGTTAACACCAGCTCAGTTGAAGGATTACTATTTTGCAGACCTTGGCAATGAAAGGTTTACGAGCTACATGGCCCTGGTAAATATTTTATCCTTTAACTTCTCTTCTTTCTCCACTAACTCTATATACTCTAACAAACAGCATAGGAACAACCAGTAACTGAAGGGATGCAAGGTTGGGGAATGACTTCTGAGGTATTGAGGTTTGAATGATCTCTTAAGTTCTTCCACTCCCTTGATTACTTTTTGAATTTGGATGCGGATTGGATGCAATGGGTGAGTTGGTATGACAGTACATTATCAAGATAATCATGTATGCAGAAATATCTGCTGATGCTTTCTGTGGTCAGTTGGTCTGAAGGACAATTTCATCTTGTTGGTGGAGTAAAAAATCATTTTGGTGAATATGGAGTAGGATTTTCAGAAATTTTACTGGCACTTGAGCATATGTTTATGTTGACGCACTTGGAGGAAAATTTCATTTATGCAGTTTTTTAAATTATGCAATAAGAAGTAAGCATAAATACTGATAATTTGTTATGTACATGAAATGTGCAGGTACATTCACGGTTTTCTACAAACACTTTTCCTAGCTGGGATCGTGCTCAACCTATGCGCGTACTGGGCCATAATGGAGAAATCAACACTCTTCGGGGCAATGTTAACTGGTATGTCTTGCATAAGCATTATTGTACATAGCTTAAGAATAAAAAAGAAGGAAAACTATATTGCACTTCTAATTTAAATGGATGTTTCAGTAAGCTGATGCAGCTGAAATGGATGAATCAATGAGTAAATATTGTTGATAGACTTAACTTAATTCATGATTTATTTCCTGCTTTGTTTTGTTTTTTGCGGCTGCCATGCTGCAGATTTTATATAGTTGTAAACTTGTAATAGCGTTGAATTTTGTGCTGTATGGTACTCACTGCATTTTGAGTGAAGTAGAGCATGTCAGCTAATGTGTTGCATTTGTAGGACGAAGGCACGTGAGGGCCTCCTGAAGTGCAATGAGCTTGGTCTATCAGAAAATGATTTAAAGAAGCTTTTGCCCATTGTGAATGCAAACTCATCTGATTCAGGTGAAAAATTATCTAACTTATTTCGTTTGCCAGAATATATTCGTATGCTGATGATTTTTCTACTCCAGGAGCATTTGATGCTGTCCTTGAGTTTTTGATTCAGTCTGGAAAAAGCCTTCCTGAAGCTGTCATGATGATGATTCCTGAAGCTTGGCAAAATGACAAAAACATGGATCCTCAGCGTAAAGCATTTTATGAATACTTCTCAGCTCTCATGGAGCCATGGGACGGGCCAGCTCTTATATCATGTGAATTTCTTGGATTCCAGATTATTACCTTCTATATTTTGTCCTTTTGGTTTCAAGATTCGGTTCACTGACCTAACATTATTGCAGTTACTGATGGTCACTATCTTGGAGCAACATTGGATAGGAATGGACTGCGTCCAGGCCGCTTTTATGTCACCCACAGTGGACGAGTAATAATGGCGAGTGAAGTTGGGGTTGTAGACATACCTCCTGAAGATGTGTCAAGGAAAGGAAGATTAAATCCTGGCATGATGCTTCTTGTGGATTTTGAGAAGCATATTGTTGTAAATGATGATGCCCTGAAGGAACAGTACTCTTTGGCAAGGCCCTATGGGGAGTGGCTCAGAAAGCAGAAGATTGAACTCAAAGATATAGTTGACTCTGTTCATGAATCTGAAAGAGTGCCACCAAGCATAGCAGGAGTTGTTCCAGTAAGTATAATATAAAAACCCACTTGAACCTGTCATGATTTTCTCGTACATTACTTACTATTTCAGTTATAGGCGTCTAGTGATGATGTGGATATGGAAAACATGGGAGTTCATGGCTTACTTGCTCCTTTGAAAGCTTTTGGGTATGCAACATCCATCCTGATCATTTTTTCATTTTATTAATTGTAAATGTATTTACAAAGGATGTGTTTTTATATTCTGCTATTCTCATGCAGCTATACAGTTGAATCCTTGGAGATGTTATTGCTTCCCATGGCAAAAGATGCAACGGAAGCCCTTGGGTCAATGGGAAATGACACTCCATTGGCTGTCATGTCTAATAGAGAAAAACTCACTTTTGAGTACTTCAAACAAATGTTTGCCCAAGTGACAAACCCACCAATTGATCCTATCCGAGAGAAAATAGTCACTTCCATGCAATGTATGGTTGGTCCAGAAGGTGACCTGACAGAAACCACCGAGGAACAATGCCATCGCCTCTCACTAGAAGGCCCCCTTTTATCCATTGAAGAAATGGAAGCCATTAAAAAGATGAATTATAGGGGATGGCAGAGCAAAGTTATTGACATAACATACTCAAAGGACTGTGGTAAGAAAGGATTGGAGGAAGCCTTGGACAGGATAAGTGCAGAAGCACATGATGCAATCAATGACGGTTATAAAATCCTTGTGCTGTCTGATAGAGGTATTTATATTTATACTTGTATAGCATAATACTCAAATATAACATGTATAGTACTTTTCAATCTAATGTGTATCTGGCATTGAATCTTATAGCCTTCTCAAGGAAACGTGTTGCTGTGAGCTCTCTCCTGGCTGTTGGTGCTGTCCATCAACATCTAGTTAAAAAACTTGAGCGCACAAGAGTTGCCTTAATGGTTGAATCTGCAGAGGCACGTGAGGTGCACCATTTCTCCACACTTGTGGGTTTTGGTGCAGATGCTGTCTGCCCATATTTGGCTGTAGAGGCAATTTTGCGACTGCAGGTCGATGGAAAGATCCCACAAAAAGCAGGTGGTGAATTATGTTCAAAAGATGAGCTGGTGAAGCAGTACTTTCAGGCAAGCAACTATGGAATGATGAAGGTGCTCGCAAAAATGGGAATATCTACTTTGGCCTCTTACAAAGGTGCTCAGATTTTTGAAGCTCTGGGTCTTTCATCAGAAGTAATTGAAAAGTGTTTTGCTGGAACCCCAAGTCGAGTAGAGGGTGCAACCTTTGAGATGCTTGCTCGTGATGCTCTTCAATTGCACGAATTGGCATTTCCTTCTCGGGTTTTCTCTCCTGGAAGTGCTGAAGCTGTAGCATTGCCAAATCCTGGGGATTATCATTGGAGAAAAGGTGGTGAAGTTCACCTGAATGATCCACTTGCCATATCAAAGCTTCAAGAGGCTGCCAGAACCAATAGCATAGATGCATATAAACAGTTCTCCAAGCTCATTCATGAGTTAAATAAGGCTTGCAATTTGCGGGGACTTCTGAAATTTAAAAAGGCATCAGTGGAGATTCCCCTTGATGAAGTAGAGTCAGCTAGTGAGATAGTTAAACGGTTTTGTACTGGGGCCATGAGTTATGGGTCAATATCTCTTGAGGCACACACAACATTGGCAACTGCTATGAATAAACTTGGAGGGAAATCCAACACAGGTTTGTAAAACTTCATGGCCAAATCTTATTTTTTGGAAAAGATGTCAAGTTTGTTTCCAAGTTGATAATGTCTTTTGGGGATTCCTTTTCTATAGTCTATAGGAGTTTAATTATTCAAGGTTAGTGTCTACATTAATTATTATTTATTTTATGGGAAATTTTACCGTAGGTGAGGGAGGTGAGCAACCATCTCGTATGGAACCTCTTCCGGATGGTTCAAGGAACCCGAAAAGGAGTGCCATCAAGCAGATTGCTAGTGGAAGGTTTGGAGTTTCGAGTTACTATCTTACAAATGCAGATGAACTGCAAATAAAGATGGCCCAGGTAATTTTCAAAATTTGCACTTTTGAAATTCGAGGTTATGGTTCCCATCCTTATAAGAAATCTTACAAAAAGTTACTTATATGATTATATAAATAAATAAAATTTCAATAAATAAAAAAATGGTATATAGCCTGTTTTACTGCTGGATTTAAGGTTTTGTTTATGAATTTTATTTGTGGGATGTGATGTTGTGTAAGAGACCTCCAGATGCTCTTGCATCTTTAATTGATAGCTACATTTGACCTTTCGTATCGTTGATAATAGTAGTTTTTCACTAAAATGTGGAATGTTAGATTGATACCATTTTAACTTTTGATGTTTTCCTCAGGGAGCAAAACCTGGTGAGGGAGGTGAACTTCCTGGTCACAAGGTTATCGGAGACATTGCTGTCACCAGGAATTCAACCCCTGGGGTTGGTCTTATCAGTCCACCACCTCATCATGATATTTATTCCATTGAAGATCTTGCCCAATTAATTCATGATCTTAAGGTATGTTCATATCTAGCTCCTACTATTTAACAATGGGTGCTTTTGTTGGATTTTATTCTGTTATGCCTTCTTCCTTGTTAATCATTTTGTTAATTCTTAGAGTGCCAACCCTGCTGCTCGAATTAGTGTGAAGTTGGTATCTGAAGCTGGAGTTGGTGTAATAGCTAGTGGAGTTGTTAAAGGGCACGCCGACCATGTCTTGATCTCAGGCCACGATGGGGGTACAGGGGCATCCAGATGGACTGGCATAAAGAGTGCTGGGCTCCCTTGGGAACTTGGCTTGGCAGAGACCCACCAGACTTTGGTTGCTAATGACCTCCGTGGGCGGACAGTACTCCAAACTGATGGGCAACTCAAAACTGGAAGAGATGTGGCCATAGCTGCTCTTCTTGGTGCAGAAGAGTATGGTTTCAGTACAGCTCCGCTAATGACTCTTGGTTGTATCATGATGCGGAAGTGCCACAAAAATACATGTCCCGTTGGCATTGCTACCCAAGATCCAGTACTTAGAGAGAAGTTTGCTGGAGAACCTGAACATGTCATTAACTTCTTTTTCATGGTGGCTGAAGAGATGCGAGAAATCATGTCCCAGCTTGGTTTTCGGACTGTCAATGAGATGGTTGGTCGTTCAGATATGCTTGAACTTGATAGAGAAGTCATTAAGAGCAATGAGAAACTAGAGAACATCAACCTCTCTCTTCTGCTTAAACCTGCAGCTGAATTGCGGCCAGAAGCTGCTCAATACTGTGTACAAAAACAAGACCATGGTTTGGACATGCGCTTGGATAATAAGCTTATAAGTTTGTCCAATGCTGCTTTGGAAAAGGGTCTTCCAGTATACATTGAAAGTCCAATCCGTAATGTAGACCGATCTGTGGGAACTATGCTTAGTCACGAAGTGACTAAAAAGTACCACTTGAATGGTCTTCCTACTGACACGATTCATGTCAGATTTACTGGCAGTGCAGGCCAGAGCTTTGGTTCATTCCTCTGTCCAGGCATCACCTTGGAACTTGAAGGTGATGGCAATGACTATGTTGGTAAAGGACTGTCAGGTGGCAAGATTGTAGTATATCCTCCAAAGGGAAGTACTTTTGACCCTAAGAATAATATTGTAATTGGTAATGTTGCCTTGTATGGGGCCACAAAAGGGGAGGCATATTTCAATGGGATGGCAGCAGAAAGGTTTTCTGTGCGTAATTCTGGGGCTAAGGCAGTAGTGGAAGGTGTTGGTGATCATGGATGTGAGTACATGACTGGTGGGACAGTTGTTGTGCTCGGAATCACTGGTAGAAATTTTGCTGCAGGGATGAGTGGTGGAGTTGCCTATGTTCTTGACATAGATGGGAAATTCCATTCTCGGTGCAACCATGAGCTTGTAGATCTGGATAAGGTTGAGGAGGAGGAGGACGTTGTTACTCTCAAAGTGTTATTACAACAACATCAGCGTCACACAAATAGTTTGTTTGCGAAAGAAGTGCTTGATGACTTTAACAATCTTGTTCCAAAATTTATAAAGGTCATCCCCAGGGAGTATAAACATGTTTTGGCTAGTATGAAGTTAAAGGAAGCCTCTAATGACGCAGTGGAGCCTGCTGCTAAAGATGAAGCAGAACTGGTGGGGAAAGATGCATTTGAAGAGCTTAAGAAACTGGCTGGTTCATCTTTGAATGGGAAACCGAGTCAGGTAATTGTGAGCTTCACCACTACCCAACTATAGACATGTATAATTGTATATTTTGTGAAGTTTGCACTCCTTAGTTTTGCGATTGACTTTATGGTCTTATTGTTGCATTTGGATTCACACTAATGTTTCTTTAGTGGGACCTCTTTCTTAAGTTATTGGAAAATTTGATGTTTATGTTATTGGAAAATTTGATGTTTATGAAGAAAGGTAATTTGTGTAATTGGCATGAATTGATTATCTTCATTAATTATAGGGTGGGTTGCCTAGAGGTTTTACTTTAATCACAGTATCTTCCATTGTGTAACAATGCCACTATTGTGATTCACAACAATGGGGCACTTGCCTCCACAAACTCTTAATATTTGTCTATAACTCTATATTATACATGTATTTTAGATTTTTTACCGACTATTGTATGAATAAATTACTTGTAAAAGATGTTCAAAATTTAGAAATTATGAACTCTTTATTTTATTCTGTCATTTCCAAAGTCACAGTACAAGGCAATACTTTTACAGTTCTTAGTCATTCATTATTATGAATACACAAATGCTACTATCAAAAGATTTTTATATGTAATTTATATTTTTTAAAGGTTGGGTAGTCCTTAATTAATACACATTAGTAATTTATATATTTATAAAAAATATATTCAATTTTTCCACTATAAATTTATGTTAGTATTGCCCCACAACCTAATTTTTTTGGGTCCATCCCTGTTGTCAGTTGTTAGTTCACTATTATCATACCTGCTTAGGAAGGTCTTGTTCGCATCCTCCTAACTTTAGTTCTTATACATGTTAAATGATTTTAAAAACAACCTTTTGAATACTCTGCTGAATTAGCAGAAAATAGACTTCCTCTCTTGCTAGGACAGAAGAGTGGTATAGTTAACTTCTTAACTAAGAAAACCGACTTCGTTGCAAGATATTAGTATGTAGATTATTCTTGTTGTTTTATGTTCGGCTGATATCTTTGAATGTGTTCTGGAAATACAGGCTGAGTCATCTAAGAGGCCTAGTCAAGTCATTGATGCTGTTAAACATAGAGGTTTTGTTGCTTATGAGCGTGAAGGTGTTCAGTATAGGGATGCTAATGTTCGAATGGCTGATTGGAATGAAGTGATGGAGGAGACAAAGCCAGGTCCACTTTTGAAAACCCAGTCAGCCCGTTGCATGGATTGTGGTACTCCTTTCTGTCATCAGGTGTGCATTGCCAACTTCAAGAAGTTTTCTTTGAAGTACTTCTTATATTTTCATTTTCCAATTTCTTCATAACTTTGTTTCATGTTTAAACTAAAGATGCATAAATAAACTTGCAGGAAAATTCTGGATGTCCTCTTGGAAATAAAATTCCAGAATTTAACGAGTTAGTATACCAAAATCGGTGGCGTGAGGCATTAGATAGGCTTCTCGAGACCAATAACTTCCCAGAGTTTACTGGTCGGGTGTGTCCAGCTCCTTGTGAAGGTTCTTGTGTCCTTGGTATTATTGAGAATCCAGTATCTATTAAAAACATTGAATGTGCTATCATAGACAAGGCTTTTGAGGAGGGTTGGATGGTGCCACGACCTCCAGCCAAGAGAACAGGGTATGAAAATTCCCCCCTTTCAACATGTCTTCAGTTTCATTTTGTTATTTCTGCTGTTTCAACTGAATAGGTATAGTCCTCGAGTTGGTGTGTAGTGCTTTTCTGTTTTTAACCTGCACAGATTAGTTGCAGATATGAGTAGTGCTACATTGGGCCATATCAGTAAACTGTTGACTTTTCTTGAAATTACCTGTAAGATAAACATTTTTTTAAATTAATATGTTTACTGACACAGGAAAAAAGTTGCCATTGTTGGAAGTGGACCGGCTGGTCTTGCAGCTGCTGATCAACTAAATAAAATCGGCCATATAGTATCTGTGTATGAAAGAGCTGATAGGATTGGAGGGCTTATGATGTATGGGGTTCCCAACATGAAAGCTGACAAAGTGGATACAGTTCAGCGGCGAGTCAATCTTATGGCAGCGGAAGGAGTTAATTTTGTAGTGAATGCCAATGTTGGGCATGATCCTTTATACTCTCTTGATCGGCTCAGAGCGGAAAATGATGCTATTATCTTGGCTGTAGGAGCCACAAAACCAAGGTGAGACCTAGTGCAGGAGTCCTATATATTATTGTTTGCATTTTGTTTAATTTTGCTAGGAATAGAAGTATTTTGGAAAAATGGAATAGTTCTTGAAAGATGATTCATAGGAAGATTTATTTTTTAATGCAGGGATCTTCCAGTGCCTGGGAGGGAGCTGTCAGGAATTCATTTTGCCATGGAACTCCTTCATGCGAACACTAAAAGCTTGCTTGATAGCAATCTCCAGGATGGTAACTATATATCCGCCAAGGGCAAGAAAGTTGTGGTCATTGGCGGGGGTGACACGGGCACAGATTGCATTGGGACATCCATCCGTCATGGGTGTAGTAGCATTGTAAATCTGGAACTTCTCCCTCAGCCACCACAAACTAGAGCCCCAGGCAACCCTTGGCCACAGGTCAGATCCTTTGGTTTTCAAAATTCGAAGTATCAGTTATGTTTCTTCTTTGCAGTCCATATTAGAGATTGTAGACAGCTTGTGTAATATGTATGACCTTTCACTTGCTTTTACTAGGATTATACACTAGTATTAGCCTTTTAGAAGTCAATTATGGCTAATGGTTCTCTTGCAGCTTTCCATGTACATTAACTGATTCTTGGACTCTTCTATATTGGCATGAGATCAGTTAAAAGTGCTAGCAGTGATTCCAAATGCCCACCTGTAATTAGTTTACCTTTTTCAGTTCAAACTTGGAAGGGAATTGCTAAAGATGCTTTTATTTATTTATTTCATGTTAGTTGCACATGACTTTTGTTTAACTTCTGAATATTTCTGGAATGCAGTGGCCTCGCGTATTCCGTGTAGATTACGGGCACCAAGAAGCTACAGCTAAATTTGGCAAAGATCCAAGATCTTATGAGGTATTGACTAAGCGGTTTATAGGAGATGAAAATGGAGCCATGAAGGGGCTTGAAGTGATACATGTTCGCTGGGAGAAGGATGAAACTGGAAAGTTTCAGTTTAAGGAAATTGAGGGATCTGAAGAGATTATTGAGGCTGACCTAGTTTTACTGGCCATGGGATTCCTTGGCCCTGAGCCTGTAAGTATTTCATAATAGCTTTATTTCTCATGCTTTAAGAAGTTAGTTGACTGAACTTCATATTTGGTGGTGATCACTGTAAAATGAAGTAAGTTATAATGATAAGTTTGATTATAATTCATGTGCTGACATTTTGGTGCTTTTACTTCATCCATTGATAGATGCCTTCCCACAAATGATATTCATCTGTGACTGAGTTGGTAATTACTTATGTTTCTTCTTCTTTTTTTCTAGACAATAGCAGAGAAACTGGGCATGGAGCGAGACAATAGGTCAAATTTCAAAGCTGATTATGGTCGCTTCTCAACCACTGTCAAAGGTGTGTTTGCAGCAGGGGATTGTCGCCGAGGACAGTCCCTGGTGGTATGGGCAATTTCAGAGGGACGACAAGCTGCTGCACAAGTTGACAGTTACCTTGTAAAAGAAGACTCAGATCACAATGTTTCTGGGAAGCGACAGTATCAAGAGGCAGCAGGAGCTCACTAAGAGGCAGCAGGGCAAACACACAGTGGCAACTTAGAAGTCTTGTGTGATTATTCCTTTAATACAGTACCAGACAGAATAACAATAGATGGTCCCAATATTCCAGGTTTTGATGGAATTTAGGGTTTCCATAGGCCATTTATTTGTTGGCAGTGGAGTAAAATAAGGAAAAAAAATAATAAATTAAAGATGTTTTAGTGTAAGCAAAGCTAGGTTTATCTTGCCCAGTTTGGTGGCTTTTTGGCATGAAAATCTTGTCATAGTTTGAAATGAACTGTATAGTTTGATCATTAATATTTGATTCACAGCTTTGAATGAGTAGTATTTTTTTTAATGTTATATTTTTGTTTTCCTTAATGAAAAGGAAACAAAGTAGTTTCTCATCTGCTTCATGGTAGTTGCAGTTAGCACTTGGCAGAATTTGGTCTTTGGACACTTGACACTTACTACATCTCTATTTATAGAGATAGAAAGTGCATATGGGAATATACGAGTTAGCACTAGCAGAGAATGCGAGTGTTAGATGAAGTGAAGAAGGCCAAACAATTCCCAAACTTCCTAACTCAGGAAGAGAATTTATCATCAAAGGAGCAAACTATGTCACACAACAAATATAGTTGAATGACCCCAATAATTGTCTCTCTCTAGTTCCTCATTTGATTCTGTTTACTACAAAAAATTCACCTTCTTTAACTGCAACTTCAACTTTGAGCACCTCTCATACAGGTACAAGAGTTTTGAATATCAATTTTTTGTGACAGTGTATCACATGTTACATCATTGGTATATGCATTAGGGTACCTGCATTATTGTCCTTCATTGCAATATTGTGTTGCATATTGGGACATGGTTGGGCTTGGAGCTATGAGGTTGCAGCAGATTTGGAACCCCTTATTAGCCCATGGCCCACCACCTCAGGCCTTGATAGACCCACAGTTGAATCCTTCACAAAAATTGTTGTAGCTGAAAGTGGAGGCTTGCAAAGCCCGATGATGAGACATGCCCAATATGCTTGTGTGATTGCTGACCCAAAGATACAGTGAAACACATACCTAGATATTGCTTTTATGCGTAAGCAATGGTGAAAACATCTCATACTGCCTAGTAGGGTCTGTAACAGGGTAGGTTAGATAATATTTTTTAGTAAGAAGATCACATTTAAGCATTTTAAAAAACCTATTTAGTTTAATAAGAAGTTTTAAGTCAGCTAAAAAATATAGTAAATTTAATAGACAAATCTATTTAATTATATTATACTATTTTAATATAAATAACATTATTACATATCAAATTTTAATATAAAAGTATATACAAAAAATATAATTTAAATGAACCTAATTAAAAGTAAGTTTGTTAGCAGCCTTATAATATAAATAGACCTTTAAATAGACAAATTTTTAATAAGTCAAACATAAACTTTATTTTTTTAAAACAAATCAAACTCACATTCCTATATACTTAACTTATGTAAGGCAAAGTCTGGTATTTTTCATCCTTATATACAATGCATACATGAATTGCTTTTACTAAATGCATCATGCCCAATTCAACTTACTTCTCCCTAGATGTTACTATAACCACTGATCCATCATGACCATAATATACTAATATTAGTGCTTTTTATCTCCCTAACTTTGCTTCCAAATTTGTACATGACCAACTCGGCCAAAGTTTAGCATCATAGTAATATTAGAGTTAAAGATGGTGATGAACATGCTTTTATTTATATATATATATATATTTCAATTCCTTGATACTTTACATGTCTACTTGATTTAGGTATAAAAATGATAAGTTTAAATATGTGAAGAATATGGTTCATATTACTATTGACTAATGGTATTGAGTAATGGACTGAAAGATTGGAGCTGGCTTCTAAAATGTTTCATTCCAAACAATAATGTTTCTACTTCTGTAAAGAGTAAGGACTAAGGACATGATCAAACCAGTTAAACTTTGCTTTTACTTTCCTCCTAATGTGGATATTATGTTGAACTCATATAATTCTGGTTTGATATTTATGAATGGTAAAAACATGTATACTGTAAAACTCAAATGTTCTATATTGCTATTCCCAATAATAGGAATCCCCTAAGTTTACAACTATGAAATACAATACTGAAAGCCTCAAACCTATCTAACAACTAAATTAAAATTTTGCATAAAAATAACCATGGTACATATATATATAGATATATGTAAGTCACTCTAACTCTTGAATTACTTCTAAACCTTGGTTTAATTGCATAGCAGCAATACCTGCACTACCAAATTTTCTTTTTGTACCTGCAGAAGCAAAAGGATTAGGGGGTACTTGTAATCTGTCTTCAGTTCCTTCCAACATTTGAATCACCATTTGCATTGATGGTCGATGTGCAGCGTGCCACTGGATGCAACAAAGTCCAACAATTGCAAGTTTCCTTGCAATTTTTGCATCCCCTTCATCATCAATATGAACTCTCATTTCATCCCCTTCTTCTAAAAGATTATGAATCCATTCCGGGTAGTAAACATGGCTAGTGTTCTCCTCAATGTCCTCTGTGATCTTCCTCCCCCCTATTGTTTCGAGCATCATCATTCCATAGCTATAGACATCTGACTTGTAAGATACATTTCCGAAGTTTCTTGAGAAAACTTCGGGTGCAATATAGCCCAATGTTCCCCTCGCTGTTGTCATAGATACCAAGCTTTGTTCCTTGGAACACAATTTGGATAGACCAAAATCACAAATTTTTGGACTAAAGTTGCCATCTAATAAAACATTTTGAGGCTTGATATCAAAATGGACAATGCGTTGATCGCAACCTTGGTGAAGATACTCGATTCCTTTAGCTATGCCTAATGTAATTTCATACAACTTCTGCCAACCAAGGAAGCTTTTCTTGTTGTTTGGTGAATTCTTGAAGTTTTGTAGTGAACCATTAGGCATGAACTCATAAATAAGAGCTCTTTTAAAACCATCAGCACAGAAACCAACCATACGAACGATGTTAACATGGTGGATTCTACCCATTGTATTAACTTCATTAATGAACTCTTCTCCATTTCCTTGAGAGTTATTCAGCATTTTCACAGCAACAATAAACTCTTTCGAAATGCTTCCTTTGAACACAACTCCATAAGCTCCCTCACCTAACTTGTCTGTAAAATTGTTGGTGATTCTCTTAAGCTCGGTATGTGAGTATCTAGTAGGCTTGAGAGCTCTATAGTCTTCTAGAAACTTATCAAAAATTGCTTGCTTTTCTTTTCTGAGTGTGTAAGAATCGTAGAAATGATAGACTGCACAAACCAAGAAGACAGCAAACAAAGATCCTAGAACTGATCCTGCAACAATCAAAACCATATTTTGAGAAAACCATCGTGTTACGGCAGGTTTGTAACCAAAAAGCACAACTAGACTTAAAATCTGACCTGTGGTTACTAGAACTGGTGTTGAACCTGCAAACCAACTAATAAAACTCAGTTTATGTGATCATTCTGATAATTCATTAGTTGTATGAAGATTTTTTAAGTGGATGCTATGTGAATTTTATTAATGCAGTCAATTGTTATTTTTGAATGTGGATGATGATTAGACATGATTAGCATCAAAAACCTTTTAAGGCACATTTTCACCTAATTAGCTGAAGCAGATGCAGGATCTGAAGTCATTTACTCAGGCTCAGACGAATCGAGAGTCCTTTATATCGTGTCCTATCCTTAGTCACAACACTTCCTAATGGATTTCTTTTTAAACGGAAGCTTATGTATCAAATCCCAGTTTTTCCAAGGGAGCTACCTCATTTTCAACCTTCAATCGATTGAAAGCTGATTTCTTTTTTTACTTATCGTGTCGGATTAGATCCAGTGAGGGTCTCTGGATGACAAGAAACATAGTAACCTAGAGTTTAACCTCTTCTTAGACCTAATTCAACTAGCTTTCTAACATTCAAGATATCATGTATATGAATTGAGCATGGAATCTCCAAGATAGGAAGCTCAATGCTTAACCATGAGGTCGGAGGAAAACAACTAGTAGCAGTAGATTAGTAGTCATGCAACAGAATAAAAAAGGTTTACCTTTGTGATTGACAAAGCATCGAGTCTCATTGTTGTCACCATAATTCTTCCACCCGCATCGGTTCCGATGCCTTTCACAATCTTTACAATTTGGCTCAGACCATAACAATTCAAGAATATTGTCCTTACCAAGAAAGTCTGAAGGAAATGATGAAATATTAAACATTTTGGTGCAAAGTGACAGTGGCAGGCTCTCTATCATAGTATAAGATGGAATAGCATAAACTTTGGAATTTGGTGTGGTTAGGCAAGGAACCATATAGTTGGAATATAAATCTCTATCAGCTAATGAACAATTAAAAAAGTTATAGTCTTTCAGAATCTTCTTATTGAACTGAAAATTGGAAGAAAATAAAGTGAGATTATGGAGTTGACTTATAAGGCACTCATGTGTATCATGTAACACAATTCTTTGCCTTTTGTAGTCAATATTGTTAACACTGAGCTTCACTGAGGAAGGTAGTTCAATCACAGTTTCATTATTTGCAGTACAAACTAAATCAAACCCAGGATAGCCACAGTATTGTGGAGTGTTCTTCCCTTTGATTTTGAAAGGGAATTTGATATCCTTATTTCCACATGATAAAACTGGACAAATATCAAAGCCTAGTGCAAGGTGTAGATTAAAACAAAGCATGCAAAACAACCCAATTGAACAAGAGATTATTAGCAATATAGTACTCATGGTCTTAACTCTATGGCTATTGGCTTGGCACCTTTTGATTGTGTGGTAGTTATAGACAAATGAAGCAATGGCTTATCTTAACAACCAAAACCTTGTTTTTGTTTAAAGGACATTTAAGAATAGAGATCACATGTTCCATTTTTGTGTTCCAATGGTGTCCCAATTCATTTAAAGAGTGTCACCTGATCAAAAAGAAAAATCATAAAAACAAAAATATTTTTTTTATATTACTTGATGCAATGTGATTGGTTTTGAACATGAGAGCAAAAGTTGTTTAGGACATGTGATCCTTGTTCAGACTTTTAGATAACGGGGAAGTTTCCTCATAATATCGTGATACTTGACCAAGTCAATGAACTACGTAGCTTGAGGTTTCCACCAAGTGAAGTCCAGAGAAGATAAAGAGCTGAATTTGACCTCATTACCACCCCATGCCACAATGCAAGTAACCATATGTTTGTGTCAAGAGATATATGAATACGTTTCTGCTAGACTTTAAAGTCAAGCAGCATCTATGTGTGGAACATGTGGAGAAGAATGCTCCTACAAACATATCCACACAATATCAGAAGCCTCACTTTCTAGGAAACTTGTCGTTCTTCTTGTTTCATTTTCCTTAAGTTTATGTTTTCTAAAATCAGCATTAAATTATTTTCTTTGCCTTAAATTTCAAGCGGCCTTTAATTTCAAGCAACCCTACACAATGTATGCCACAATTTTAACATGTCTTAGACCAATTTATTACAAATTTCATCATCATTAACTCAATGATGAGAATCTCTTCAAATCAACAACTTAGATTGTCCATGAGAGTTAAACAAATTAGGTTGGCTGGTTTATCAGTATAAATTGGATCTGTAAGAGCTTCTATCTTTTTTCATACTTAGTGAGATGAACAAAGTTTGCATTTGAGCAATTTAAGTACAAAATACAAATTAATATGGTACTTACTATCAATAGTATATGACAATTTTCATGCCTCACAATTTATAAGATATTATAGAGAAACAATCATTCATCATTGTGTGATAGTACTATACAATTTAATATGTAACTGCTCATAAATATGCACACCCTGAACATCATGTAAGAACTCATCAAAGAGAAGATGAAAAAAAGGCCAACTTAGCAAAAGATGACACCATCCATCAAGTTCTAGCAGCTTGAAACTCATCAAAGAATATGACCAATAAATATTTTTTTAAAATCCTCGCCTGGAACACATTCTGATACTAAATTTCCGTAATCGCGAGCATATTTTTTTCGTCTCATACTTAGAGCTAGCATTTGATTCACGTTGGTTGATTTAAGAAGAGTGATAGCTGGTGTTTCTGCAAATCCTCATGTTGGAAACTGGCCACAACCTTGATAAAAATTGTTCATCACTTCAGATTAGGATATTCATTGTCTACCCTAAAACTGCTACACTCTGCCAGAGCTTTTTCATTGAGATCTCTACTATATCTCCAAACATAATTTAGACCCACAAGAAGCTCAGTGATTGTTTCTTCTATCTTTTCTTGATTTGCGAAGTAAAGGGTTTGTACCAGCAGCACATTTGTCCGCGAAACAAAGCTATGCTGCTCAAAGCTTCTCTCAGATTGCCATCTTATCATGTTATGAGCAAGTGGTGCCAACCATTCCAATATAGTTGACATTGCTTGAGTCCATTCTTCCGCTAGACTTGTGTCGTAGACTGATGTCTTGGTATATGGCTTTAACTTTACCCTAAGGGTGGCTCTCACACGTCTCGGTAACATGTTGTACAAGTCATCTTTTGCATCAAGGCCAATCAAGTGTGGAGAAGTTGCTAGCTTCTCAATCACAATGATAACATTTGCATAGTGCAGTGCTAAAGCAGAACCTCCAAGGGTTTCAGGTGGAGGATTTAATAGCCTGCACAGAGATTTGAAGACCGATTGAGTATGGTGACGAACTACTTTTCCAGGACAAGGATTTGAATTAGCATCTCTGAGTTTCTGAATTCCTAAATGAACACCATTTATGTTTGAGTGGCAGTGAATAACAGAAGAACTGTCCATAGCAATACATCCTTTGAAAGGTCCTACTTGAGTCGGCCGGCTGTGCCTTGTGTGAGATCCCTTACCATTTGGGGCTGCAGAGTGTCCATAAAACTTCCAAAACTTGCTCTTTTTATTTGTTCCAGTGACTGGGACTGATTGTTTTGAAGCCCTTCCAAGAGGCCCTGAGTAAAAATTTACAGTTGTATTCTTTCCTGAAATTGGACCCGACTTAGTGGATGAATCACCAAGAGGACCTGAATGAGAAATGCTGGTCTTAGTTGTTCTACCAATTGGACCTGATCTATCAATAACAGCATTAAGGGGTCCTGAAGAATATCTACCAATATTATTCTGTGACTGGTGGACTGAAGGTTGCAATATTGCAGAAACAGATCGACTTCTATAAATAAAATCCGAACCCAAGGCACTTGAGTTGTTGGTTCCACCAACATCTACGATCTCCTGAACTCCGAATAATTGATTGATCTTACAGAATATTGTGAATAAGGATCTTGCTAAAAGAAGTACAATGTAATCATATGTCCTGTTCCAAAGAGAAATATCTTTCAAGTTCTTCACCTCCTGCCTCTTCCATGCAACCTTCTTGTGGTGCTCGAGTAAATTTACACCGGCTGACTCACCATTAGCCCTCATTCTTGTAAAATTTTGCTCAAGATCAGCAAGCACTTCCATCTCTTGATACAAGCTTGCATTACTTGATATAAACTTTTCCATCTTTTTAATCTTTCCTTCCATCTTCTTGTAATTGAATTCCCACCCATACGCATCAACACCTGTTGTGATGAACTCATAAAAGGCATTCTCAAAACCTTTGAAACACGGATTGCTGCATTTCTTCCCAAGCCTAGCCACAGATTCAGCCACATGTGCCATATTCTCAAGTATCTCAACACAGATCAAACGTTCAATGAAATGCTCATCATCTGAAACAAGCTTTCTTATGCCTTCTGAACTTGTGATCTCCTCTTTCAACTTAGCAATTTGTTTATCACTTAAAGACTGCCATAAACTAACCAGCTTGGACATCAAGCTTGCCACTTCAAATGCTAATACTCTAATCAACACCTTCTCAGAATTGGCATCATGCTTTCGAGGAGGCTTCCATAAACTTCGAAACCATGATTCTGCAACCATCGCTTACCTAAGAATGGCACTAATAAAATACTATTCTCTTTAAGACAAGTCCTCAGTCATGGCTCTGTAGTACACAGAAAATAAAACACAAAATAAGATTGTTAAAAGGATGTTAAATATCTAATACAGTTACCGGAATATTTCAACCTGTGTCAAATCTTCAGATGCTCAACGTAAATATCTCAAGAACTTAAGACTAAATAAGCTCTTACACAGTAAATATCTCAAGAACTTAAGACTAAATAAGCTCGTACACAGTACTAATTTTCTGAAGATGTGTGAAAGGGAAACAAAATAGTTTATAATGTCACTAGCATCAAACAACATATGTATTGTATCTTTTCGGTCCTATTCTGTCTTGACATCTCCCTTTGAAGTTATACTATACCATCATCCATAGTGTTGAAAATTTCTCATGTTTCAAGAACAAATATAGATGATTTTGGAAATTAGAAGCACCGGATTTCCATTCAAACCAGTCTACCTTTGTTCTCTTTTTTTGTGGTACAAATTATTCCCCATATTAAGCATTTTAAAATGAAGGATAAATGGGACTTAGATTAACTACTGCAGCATCTTAAATATTACTGATTTAGTTCTTAATTTGCCTAAGTTTTGGGTTATTTTAAAAAAATACAGTAGAAACAAAATACTAGAAGTTTGAAATCCACATTTTACAAAAAAATTGTGAAGAGGGGGAATTAAGACGGAATTAAATGGAGATATTATGCCCTAAAGTTCTCAATTTTGACTACAATTCTAGTTGGAAAACTTTCATAGACCACAAAATACATTTGAGAAAGTTAAATTCTATAAATTAAATAAAAATTTGTGTTGCAACCTTTTTTAAGCAGATAATTCTTGTGGATGTATTAATTCCTTGCATCAAATCATAAAAAAACCAGTATAAACTGGCTCTGATGCCTTTGAAAAACCTTACATATATTCAGTACAAGCAAAACTAGCTTATATTCTACCTTGTTACTATTTTTGATAGATGGAAATGCTTAAATGAGAAGCAACAAGGAATATAAATTTCCATGTCTGGCAAATATTGCTGTAGAATATATACTTCATAAAAGAAGGTGCATGCCATAAACCTAAATCTAGATCCTCTTCTCTGTTTATTTCATCCTTTAAATCAATAATTAACTGAAGTTCAAAGTTGAACTGAACTACATTTTTGTAGGTAAATAGTTCCATGTCAATTGAGAATTTCACACTGCAATTAGAAAGGAAAATGACATGAATCTAAAACCCCATAACTAAATCCAAATCCTAGCATCAAACCCAGATTCCAAAACCCTTATTCTTTTTAGGAAAAAATAAAAAAAAATCTCAACTTTACATACTTTTATGGTAAAGAACATACTTTATATCACTTTACTAACTTGTTTGCTTAAATGGGCAAAAAAAAGTTTACAATTCAAAACTCAAATCTTACTTCATAACATAAAAAAAAGTGATTTTGTAAAGAAAAAAGCACAGAAAAAGGGATGCAATAGAATCAGAGAAGAAACATGATGAAGCAGAATGAAAGAGCAGAAGCTCACCGATCAGAAGAAGCAGAAGCATGATAAGAATGGTTGAAGTGAAGGAGAGAGAAAGAAGAGAGAGAGAGAGGGAAGTAGATTGGAAAGTGCAGTTGAAGTGAGAGGAAATAAAGTGCACATGGGAGTGAGAATAGAAAGGAAAGAAAAAAATAAACAGAAAAGAAACAGAGACAAAGGTAGTAGTGACTAGTGAGTGACACATACAAAAATAACTTAGAGCCCCTACACTCACATATAATATTTTCTTTTTTATTTAATCTCATACATCCTTCTATAATTTTATTGTAACACCCTATAAAATAAGAATAATATTTTTTTTTCACAATCACAAACATAATTCTTATTTGAGTCTTATAGCATCTACATTTTTTTCATAACATCTACTTCTCTCATCCCTTTCTGTTGGTTAAAAATAACAAAAAGTATTCTTATTTAATAAGAAAAATAATAAAAATCAAAAAATAAAAATGAGAGAATGAAAAACACTAATTACACCATAATATTTGCCGTAAGGATATCATGCTAATTTATTACTTGTTTTTTCTTTTCAAATTGCCCCTTTTTGTGTTTCATTTACTGCTCTCAAATTTCAATTTCGTGATTTTTCTATTTTAGACAAGTAATGATATTTGTTAGTAGAAGAAGATGTACACATTTATAATGTAAGAGTTTTTAATGATACACTAATTATATATAAATTTTTATACCGTTAATACATAGATATTATACTTATTTATTATTAGTCATTAATAAATAAAGTATATTTTGGATTCACATTAAGTTTAGAGTTTAGCTTCAAAACTTTCAATCAATCATATGATGCGCATATAGCACATTGAGAATTTGAGATAGTCATTATTACGAGGGATATATATTTTATACAATCTTGATAGGTGTACGTACATCCAAAAAATATTGAAGTTTTCAAGTTTATAGTGTAAAGTATTGATATTTCAATGGGAGAAATAAAGAGCAGTTATGAATGATGAAGAATTTTGTAGATTTAAATAGAAAGTAGCATAAAGCAGACAGACTTATTGATTAGTAAAAAAAAGTAGGACTAAGTCAAATTCTTGATAATGATGAATAGAGAAAAGGATAATGTTTTTTAATATCATATGATAACACATGACTAATATATAGAAAATTATAGACTAATTATGCATTCGATTTAAATCCTTAAATTTACACGTTGTAGTTGATGGATGAGTACTAAATCATTTTTTTGATGCTGAAATATCTTATATATATGAATATAAAAGAAGTGTGACTTGATATTTGAGAGTTCAAATAATGAAATTTCATTTCGTGTTTAAACAACACAAATAATTTAAATACTTAATATACACGTAGAAATTAAAATTATTATATAGGGGTCCAAATTATTTATTTTAAAATGTGTTTGTCATCGTCACATTGGGTACAATTTCCCTAATTTTCTAAAAACAATTATAAGGATATGGAGTAAAAAAACATTTTTATCCCTTGAAGCCATTTAACTATAAATAATAATAATAATAATAATAATAATAATAATAATAATAATAATAATAATAATAATAATAATAATAATAATAATAATAATAATAATAATAATAATAATAATAATAATAATAATAATAATAATAATAATAATAATAATAATAATAATAATAATAATAATAATAATAATAATAATAATAATAATAATAATAATAATAATAATAATAATAATAATGTATGACGCATCAACCATTTAAACAATATTACACTATTAATACATACTCATTTACCTCATTAATATTATAGGCTTGATTTTACATCCCAAAATTTATTGTAGGAAAAGAAAATGTCCTAACATATATGATCTATATTTTTTAGGTATATGCTATCTATTTTTAATTTATACCATTAAAAAACTATCATAATTAAACAAATAAAATAAACACCTTTGGAGGAAAAAAACTTGGTTGAAAGAATTCGTTCATTAGAAGAAGTTATAAAAAAAGAGGGTCAGAATGCAAATAACATAAATTTGAAGGACTGAAGTTTCGCTCCACAACAAACAACGGCGAGAACCCCGTCACAATCATTAATGGCTACAACGCGGAATTGCATCTTTTACCAATATACCCCTCCTTTCTTTGCTGCATATTTTGCTGTAAATGATCTTTTCCGTAACAAAGACAAAGTTATCATTTTTATATTTATCCATATGGATAAAAATATAATATCATTATTTTCTAAACAAAAAATTATTAAATTAATATTATTATTTTCTAAACAAAAAATTATTAAATTAATATTATTATTTTCCTCAGTGTTTTTTATATGCTTATCAATTCATCACTGGACAGGATCTCATTACATTTTTTTAGTTTTTATATTTGATTACTCGTTTGGGTTAATTACTTAATTTAGTATTATCATTTTTTGGGGTCACAAAAACAATTGGGAGCTGGATAAAGTGATTGGGGTGTCTCACCTCTTCCACCTCCTTAATATTTATTATACCTCATGTTTAATGTATATGATATTTAAATAGTAGCATTAATATTATATAACACATTACTCATTTATTAATATCAGTTTTTGCTTATAATTAG
This sequence comes from Lupinus angustifolius, assembly GCF_001865875.1. Classification (NCBI taxonomy): domain Eukaryota; kingdom Viridiplantae; phylum Streptophyta; class Magnoliopsida; order Fabales; family Fabaceae; genus Lupinus; species Lupinus angustifolius. The sequence goes on from NC_032023.1 coordinate 15,652,597, forward strand.
TGTTGGCAATGATTAGCATACAGCTGTTTGATTAGTTTTGACTACATTTGTAATGAGATAACTGAATTATTTTCATTGATATATATATATATATATATATATATAATTTTATAAATTTCATTATAAATTCTCTTCTATCTATTTACTATATATAACAAAAAAAAACTCATAGGGACACATATTAAACACCTTATGCAAAGTTTTCCTCTAAGGGACACATGTCAATCCCTTATGCAAAATTTTCCCTCCAAAAGCTCTTTATTTTTTACTATACAACCTTACATACATGATACAACATCAAAACTACCATTTACTATTTGTTAAAAAATCTGAACATAATGACTCACTAAATCAATAATAAAGGAGAGACAAAATGTTCTGTATTTTTTCTCACAATTGTTTCGGTTGTAGTTTCCTTAGGATGTCTCTTCCTTTCTCAACACATCTACCATCTTCAACTCTCAAACTCACTTACAACTATGATTTTATATTCTTCTCACATGTATGATTTTCTGTTCTTTAAATTTTTGTCTTTGTTGATAGATATACTTTATATTATTTCTCAAATTGTGTTGAACAAATTTATGATCTCACTTACAACTATGATTTTTTATTTTTCTCACATGTATGATTTTATATTCTATACTTTATACTATTTCTCAAATTGTGTTCAACAAATTTATGATCTTCAACTCTCAAACCAACTCAGATGTATGATTTTATTTTTATATTCTTTCAATTTTTTTCATTTGTGGTAGATATAATTTCTTTATCATATAAATTTCATATATTTTATTCAACAAATATATTATCTTCGACTCTCAAACTTACTGACAAGTATAATTTTATATTCTTTTAATTACTGTCTTTGTTGGTAGATATACTTTATACTATTTCAGTTTTTCATTTCATATGTATAGTTTCTTATTCTTTTAATTTATGTTTTTGTTGATAGTCTGTAGATATACTTTATATTATTTCTCAAATTGTGATCAACAAATTTATCATCTTCAACTCTTAAAATCAACTCACATGTATGATTTTATTTTTATACTCTTTCAATTTTTTCTTCATTTGTGGTAGATATAATTTCTTCATCATATAAATTTCACATACTTTATTTAACAAATTTATCATATTCTACTCTCAAACTCAATCACATGTATGATTTTCTATTCTTTTAATTATTGTCTTTATTGATAGATATATTAGACATTGTAATTACTATGTGAGTGTACAATAATTATGGGTTGGTTGTGTTATTTATGTCAGCATTTATAGAAGAAAAACCCATATCCTAGAATATAATGATTAGAGATTACCAATTACTATATGAGTGTAGAAAAATAATGTCTTTATTTTTATTATGGGTTTATTGTAATTCATTTTTAATATAAAATTGTTCTGGATTTTTGGCATTTCCATATATGGACAAGAATAATGTCATATTTTTTTGTATTTATAATTCGTATAAATTATTTGCGATTTTCCAATTTTATGCAATTTCATTATGAGATAAATATGCAGAATTATAACTAATAATTGTTGATTCTATTTATAACTAATGAAGAAATAATATAATCAACCATTATAACAGTTTTGAATATATATTAGTTATTAGAATAATTTATTACCTATTAAATGACACTAATGAATTCATCCTTAAATAATATAACAGATGAGATCCATATTTTTTGAATATATATGACTTAATATCAGTGTATTATTTAAATATACAAAGAAATCATATTTAAAATAAGAAATCAATTATAAGTATATTCTTATATTATATTAATAATGGCCGACGAATCTGGTGGAAAAGTGGAAACTATTACGTCTGTTACAATTGGAACAGTAAATGTGAATTCAATGGGTGAGCAAAAAATGACAAGTATTTTGTTCAAAAGTAATTGTAGGTTTATGAAAATTGGTTGACTATTACTAGAAAGAAGGAGAAGATTTCTAAGAAACAATATGTCAATATTAATAAAATTAAATTGAGAGATGTTAATTCGTTTTCCTCCTTGGCCAACGACGAAGAGAATAATTCGATTTCAACTTTAATGCCTAATTTTAAGGCGACCTACAAAATTAAAAATCTAGGCAACCAAAAACATGTTACAAATGAGGATATTTCTAGCATTAATAACAATAACTACAATTCTTATAATAATTATATTATCAATTCTCGTGGGAGCAGGAACATGTCATTAATGACACGATGATCGAAGGAAATAATCACTCTTTTTTCATCAAGGCTATTCAAGTAACAAATTTCATTAAGGCTATTTCATATTTTGAAATTACTAAAGAATGTATTATTAGCATTAACAACAATAATTTTAATTCTCATAATAATTCTATTATCAATTCTCGTCAGAATTGGAAATATGACATTAATGACATCATGATTGAAAGAAATACTTACTCTTCTTTCATTAAGACCATTTCATGTAACAAATCATGGGAAAATAATGAGCCACAATATCAAATTAATATAATAATAGTCTTATTTTTATTAAAATTACTGAAAAAATATGTCATTGATTTGATTTTATTGTGATCATGTAATTAATTCTTCTACCTCTATTTTATTAAAAGCAATAATAAAATATACAAAGTTGTGTGCATTATAATACGTATTGATTTATATTTTGTTTAAATTATTTTTTTATTCTTTAATTTTAGGCAATGCTTATTATAAATATACTTTGTTCAGGGTTTGGTGTTTTTCTCTACTATTGCAATGTTACTTTTACAATATCAAGATAATAATAATAGAATTTATAACATAAATAGAATATTCAAGATATTTTATTAAGAAGATTAAAAATCATAACAGTTTTTGAATATATATTAGTTTAACATATTGAAGAGTTTTTATAACCAAAGACAACTAATGGATAACTAATAGTTTAGATCTACTCACTAATTCAAATCATTGGATTTCCTTATAATTGATGGCTAGAATGTGAATAAGTGAATCCCTCCTCTTAATTGTGATGATTTAGTTTATACTTTAAAATTATGTATTAAAGTTGTTAGAAAACTTTGAGAACATATTTTAAATATAGTAAATGAAATATGTAGTAATTACACGTTTAAATAGATCTTAAAACATTCTTAACTAATATCATTTAATCATTTTATGTGTCATCTAACATTCCTTGCATATCATTAAAATATTCCTGTTCAAAAATTGTATGGATGAAGACATATAATCAAGACAATGATACAATTTTAAAATATTATAATAAACTATTGTAATTGTTCATAATTTCTAGCACACAAAATATAATAACATTGGTCTGTATTAGTTAAACTATATTATTTATTTTTTATTTACAATTTTCATAACTACGTCATTCCCTACCTAATGACATATACATTTGTTAATTTTAATAACCCAATAGATGTCATAGTTCAAAGTACTTATCCAAATTTACAATATTGCTAAAAAATGAAGGATTTTTATAATCAAATACAATACTTGCATCAACTATTGAAATTATTGAACAAATAAATGACTCTTTTTTAGTTTAATTCAAAGTAAAAATATTTATAATTCAATTCAATCAGTTATTAAGTTGAAGCAAATATTTTTAAACTTAATAATATTAAGTGATGAAAATGAATACAATAATTCTGATTCTATTGATATGTGTAATACTAATGAGGTCCAAAATTCAACCTATTAACTCATCAATTTATAAATGCATTTAAAAAATTTGGTCTTTTGGATCATAAGATCAAGTTTTTTAGGACTATGATATTTAATATTTGTAAGGTTGAACAATGAGTGACATTGAATTTTGAAAATATATCAATTTCAAAATAACAAAATTTAAAGTTGTTCCTTATTTTTAAAGAAACAATATAGATATAATATATATGTTTTTAACCATGGGTAAAAAATATCATCTCATGTATTCGCATGAGTAACTTGCTAGTACACATATAAAAAGATTAAATGATCATTAGATAATACCTTATATATTAATGATGATATGTGTTACCTTTTGTATTTGAGGTTTATAAAAAAAATTTAGAGTATATTATTGCTGTTTTATCAAATAAAATATTGATGTTTATATTTTGAATTATAAACTGACAATATTTAAGTACAATTTTTTTGGAAAAAGTTATTACAAGCAAAGAAAAAGAATGATATCAATATATTATATAGGTTATTGTATAGAAAAACCAACTACAAAAGTACATTAAATTTTTATATTTCTTATCACATTAAAATGAATACCACCGACCAACAAAACATTATTAGTTTAGTAGTGTAAGGTCTCTTAAACACCATGGAGGCCTTTCCCTATTTACTTTTTTCTTTAATTTCCTGACCTCTTCCGAGGCAATATCAATCTCTTTCTATTTAAGTTCCAAAACTACCTTTAACCCTATTATTCGGTGGGAATTGGGATAAAAGGAAAAAATGACATAAATATAAGATAAAAAAATATATATAAGGTATAGTGAAAGTGGATGAGGTTGTTCCTCTTTTGTGCACTCCATTAGTGGTGAGCATAGATCAGGTAAGGTTTGTTCCTTAACCAATCTTAAATATTGTTTTATCATTTTTTTAAAGTTTGGACTTGACTCTAAACCCGAAGCTAATCTAATCCTAAATGTCGATCAAATTAGCCTATGACTCATACTACAACACTAGACCCGATTAAATATAATGTATAATTTTTTTAAATAAAGTCTTCTCCATATTATTTAGTATTATCACTACGCCAGAATAGCAAAACAACAACGCTTAAAATTGTCATTTAACAACGCTTTTGTGGTGCTTTTTATGTGAGCGCAGTAGTATATAAAGTTATATTAAACGTTTTTTGTAGCGCTGTAGAAAGTAGACATTTAACATCACTCATTGAAACAATCTGTTAAATGTCTATTTTCTAAATAAGACAATATATTTCCCAGACATTCTATCAAACACATGACAAGCATGTTCAACTACATTCAACCTTAACAAATTCCAATATTATAAAATAACATATGAGTAATGAGATCTTACGCAAATTGTTCATTCTTTCTCCTCCAATGCTCACCATAGTCAAAAACCTAGAACACCATAGTTGCATAACTTCACAACAAATAAAAATCACACTATTAGTGAAGAGAGAAATAAATGAGCTAAAATAAGATAACGATTTACCTTATGTTTGAATAGAGAAACCAAAAATTGATAACTTCACAATAGCTGCATAACTTCACAACAAATAAAGATCACACTATTAGTAAAGAGAAAAATAAATGAGTTAAAAATAAGATGGTGATTTACCTTATGTTTGAAGAAGAGAATAACCTAAAATCGATAACTTGTTTGAAGAGAGAAACTAAAAACAAAAGAGAAAAAATGTAACTTATGGAGAAGAAGAAAGGTAAGAGAAATAATAAATTGTGTGATATGTATTATTGTGTGAGGTTTTGTTTTTGAATTTGAAAAGATTTCCGCCCACTAAAACAAACGTTTAACAACGCTTATTAAAGAAGTGCTATTAAATATACGAAGCTTTAACTGCACTTATTGAAGAAGTTCTGTTAAAGATAACACATTTAACAATGCTTATCGAAGAAATGTTGTTAAATATATGAAGGATGACTTTTAACAACGCTTGCTTCAATAAGCACTGTTAAAGATTGAAATGTTTATATATTTCCTTGAAGTTATCAGCTAGAGATACATGAGTACATATAGAATTACAAGATCCTTCGAGTAACTAATTTAATCCTACAAACTAGGAGTAGATGCCAATCAATCAATGCTGAAATCAAGCAATCTTAACCGCATGCGACAACTTGAATGGCTACAGAATATGCGGAGGATTTGTTGGAGAATCATTGCAGAATTACTGCATTGACGTTGGTTATCTATTATGCTCCCTCAAGATGGTTCACCATCAGTGACAACTAGCTTGACACGAAGAGGAACAAACCGAGCTCGAGATAGTGGCTTTGTGAGTATATCAGCAAGTTGATCCTTAGTTGAAATGTGGGATACTCGGATTTTGCCGAGTTGCACCAACTAACGAACAAAGTGGTAGTCCAATGCAATATGTTTCATGCGTGAGTGAAACACTGGATTGACACTCTGGTATGTAGCATCAATGTTGTCACAAAACACTGTAGGTGTTGGAGTTGAGATACCAAGTTCCCCAAGTAAGTGCACAACCACATGACCTCTGCTGAAGTATTGGCAACAGATCGATATTCAGCTTTAGTAGAGGATCGAGCTACTATCTTTTGTATCTTTGATAGGCAAGACACTGGATTCCCACCAAAATAAATAACAAATGCAGACGTGGAAGTCATGTCATCCAAATTGCTACCCCAATCCGCATCACTGAAAGCATGTAAATGCAAATGAGGTGGTTTCTTGAGCTGTAAGCCAAAGTTGAACGTAAGCTTTATATATCTAAGGATACGTTTCAGTTGCTGAAAATGGATTTGAGTGGGTTGATGCATGAATTGAGACAACTTGTTGATGGAAAATGATAGATCAGGACGGGTAAGGGTCAAGTACTGTAGTGCTCCTATAATGGCACGGAACATTTTTGCATTGGCAAGCGCTGATCTGTCAAGTAGTTTGAGAGGAGTTGTCGTGCATAACAGGGTGCTTGTAGGCTTGGCTCCAGCCATATTGTACCTGTCCAAAATGTCATGAATGTAACCATGTTGAGTGAGGAGCAAATCATCTGCAACTTGGATAAGTTCAATGCCCAAAAAATAGTGAGGAAATATGAGATATTTGAGAGAAAAAGTAGTGGATAAGTTGGTCATGAATTCTTTCATGAATTGAGAGTTGTTGCTTGTCAATAGGAGATCATCAACATACACCAGAAGAAACGCTTGGACACCATCTTTGTTGTAGATAAATAAGGAGGTGTTACTGAGGCTTGTGGTGAAACTAGAGGTGAGGACAAACTTCTTGAGTGAATCATGTCATGCACGGGGTGCCTGTCTCAAGCCATAGATTGCTTTCTGTAACTTACAAACATGGGTGGACATGTCATTGTGGACAAAACCTGGAGTTTGTTGCATGTACACATCTTCAACCAAAGCACCTTGTACGAAGGCATTATTAACATCCAATTGATGCATAGACCAACCATGGCTTAAAGCAATGGTAAGAACAACTTTGATTGTTTGTGGTGTGACTACGGGGGAGAATGTTTCTTTGAAGTCAAGTCCAGGTGTTTGAGTAAATCTTTTTGCAACCAACCGCGCCTTATATTTGTCAATGCTACCATCTAGGTGTCTCTTGATCCAAAAAAGCCATTTACAACCAACAACATTTTTGGCTTCATCCCTGGGAACCAATTTCCAAGTACCATTTTTCAACAGGGCATCAAACTCAGCAGAGCATGCCAACCTCTAATGAGGAATTTTTAGTGTTTGGATCACTGTAGTAGGTTCAAGGTTATCATGGAGAGTGTGTTTAGAGGTTGTCAAAATTGTCTTTGGTTTGAAAATTTTATTTTGAGACCCGATTGTCATGGAATGACTTCTAGCAGGGGGAGGTTGGGTGGCATGCGATGGAGAAGATTGATTGTCTTGAGTTGAGGTGTAGTTAGAGGAAGAAGTAGGGCCTATTGTGAGGTCAGGAATAGTTGGTGGAGGTATGGATGGCCGAGGGGAGATTGAGTTAGTCACCAAAGGGTCAAGGGATGAAGTAGAACTAAGGAATGGTGGGTTGGAAGATGGTGTAGTTGAGCTAGAGAGGACATGAATAAGAGATAGCAGAATAGGATGATTTGTACTAAAAGGAGTAGGTGATGTAGAGGTTATAGTGAGAGTCATATAAGGATAGGAGTCTTCAATGAATTTGACATGTCTAGAAGTATACACCTGGTTGGATACTGGTTCAAGGCATAGGTAAGCATGTCGAGAGGTAGAATATCCCATGAAGATGCACGAAACTGACATAGGCTGAAGTTTATTGATGGCATAAGGTCGTAGCCAGGGAAAACATAAACAACCAAAATAATGAAGCTTATTGTAGTCAGGTGCTTTGTTGAACAGAGTTGTAAAAGGAGTTTGCATGTTTATGGTTGGTGTAGGCATCCTATTAATCAAGTATACTGCAGTTTTAAATGCATAGGACCAGAACTTGGCTGGTAATGTGACATGGTGCAATAAGGCACGACCTGTTTCAACTATATGTCTGTGCCTTCTTTCAGCAGTGCCATTTACTTCAGGTGTGTGAGGAGGAGTGGTTAAATGAGAGATACCATTTGTAGCTAGAAAATTTTTAAGTTTGACAAATTCACCACCATTATCCGAAAAGAAAGAAACTATTTGAAGATTGAAAAAATTTTCAACTATGGACTTGAATTGAACAAATATGGAGAAGACATCAAATTTATTTTTCATAGGGCAAAGCCATATATACTTTGAAAAATGATCAACAAATGCTAAGTAATAGAGGTAACCATCTATTGATCTAACAGGTGATGGCCCCCAAACATCAGAATAAATGAGCTCTAAAGGTCTACTACTAGTAAGGTGATGACTTGAGAAAGGCAACTTGTGACTTTTAGCACAATAACAGGAGCTACATTCATGTGATGCAGAGAGCTTTATTGGTAGGTTATGATGAGCAGCCATGTGTTTAAGTATTTTTGATGATGGATGACCTAGTTTATGATGTCATTTTGAGAGAGATTGAAGACTAGTGGTGAAGACTTGAGGAGGAGTAGAGAAGGTGGTGAGGGATGGTAGTTGATAGAGATCTTGCTTAAGGGGCCCTTGGAGCAGAGTTTGGCCTGATTTCAAGTCCTTCACAATAAAACAATCAGGAAAAAAATTCAACAGAACAATGGTTAGATCGGCACAATTGAGAGATAGACACAAGGTTGGATTGAATAGCTGGAACACATAATACTTGATTGAGAGTGAGTGATTTTGTTTTTTAGGGATAGAGGAATGACCAATATGAGTAATTTGCAAACCTGTTCCATCACCAATAGTGACTTGATCAGTGCCTGGATATGGATGAGCCAAGGTCAATTGTTGTAGGTCCTGAATGACATGATGAGATGCTCCAGTGTCCATAACCCAACTAGAGTGTTGGATAGGGGATGAATATTGAGCCATATTGACAGAAGGTCGAGATCCATTCTTTTTAGGATAACCATTAATCCTGTAGCATTTCTTGGCAATATGTCCAGGTTTTTCACAGTACTGACATACAACTTGATTATCTGATGAATAGTTGGAGACAAAATTTCGTCCTGACAATTGTGGTTTTTGTCTTTGCGGACCTCTGTGGCGATTGACTATATTGGCAGTAGCAAGCAAAGGATGAGCTATATTGCTTTGTTCACAAAACAAAAGTGTCTCAAAATCCATGAGTTTTTCATGGAGATCAGCATAAGTTACCGGGGTTTCTCTACTACAAATAGCAGTAGAGATGTCTTTGTATTCACTACTTAAGCCATTTAAAATGTGAATAACCAGATCAATATTGTCAAGGGGGTGATCAATGATGGAGATTTCATCTGCTATAACCTTAATTCCTTGAAGATAGGTAGCCATAGTCTAATTACCCTTGGTGAATATGGTGATACGCTGCTTTAGGGCCATGATGCGAACTCTAAATCTACTGGCATACATGTTTTTAAGAGTATTCCAAGCTTGTTGTGCAGTTTGGACAGTGCCAAGGTGTGTGATCATGGTTGCAGTCACTGATGAGATAATGCCATGTAAGATGAGTTGGTCCTAACGAACCTAGTGAGTGAAGGCAGGATTAAGGGCAGTACCATTGGGCTCCAACATTTTGGAGGGATATGGGAAGTTGTCATCAATATAACCTATAAGGTCATAACCTGTTAACATGGATAAGAACTGAAGGCGCCAAGTTGGATAACTGGCACCATCTAGTTTGATATATAATTGAGACCCAACATTGAGAGCAATAAGCTTATCAATGGAGGTAGTGAAAGAATTGTTTGAAATGAGATTAGTTTCAGAAGTAGAACTCATGATGTGGAAGCGGAAACAATAAGAGGATCAGAAAAAAATATTGCAATTATGCTCAAGTAGCTCTTGATACCATGAAATGTTTATATATTTCCTTGAAGTTATCAGCTAGAGATGCATGAGTATATATAGAATTACAAGATCTTTTGAGTAACTAATTTAATCCTGCAAACTAGGAGTAGATGTCGATCAATCAATGCTGAAATCAAGCAATCCTAACTGCCTGTGACAACTTGAATGGCTACAGAATATGCGGAGGATTTGTTGGAGAATCATTGCAGAATTACTGCATTGATGTTGGTTATCTATTAAAGAAAACACTTTTAACAACGTTTTCTTCAATAAGCATTGTTAAAGATAACACATTTAACAACGCTTATTGAAGAAATGATGTTAAATATATAAAGTATAGTCTTTAACATCACTTTCTTCAATAAGTGTTGTTAAAGATAAAACCTTTAACAACATTTGCTTAAATAAGCGTTGTTAATTCTCTTCTGCCTTACATTTAACAACGTTCAACACATAAGCGTTGTTGAATGAGCGTTGTTAAATACCAATTCTGGCGTAGTGTATGTATATGTAATTTGACATATGAAATGATATGTGTATATATATTGTTAATCATGTATATGATGAAAAAATTAGATAATCTTCGACAAAAAATATGTCATTACTCTATACATAATTGAATAGAGACACGTAGAAATTCATTGGTTACGTTGTCACAACATGGGTCAGGTCGAGATGAAGTTATATTTGCCCCTTACCTGACCCTAAATATTGATTGAGTCTAAATTTTAAACTCAAACTCGGCCCTAGACTCGACGAGACCTGACCATATTTGGTCCGATTATGATCAAGCCAAACTTAGTGAACGGGTAGGGTCGGGTTCTGCTCACCCCTACATCCCACTAATCATGTTGGATTCTTTAATTATGAGACCTTGGTGATTGGGATAATTATGAATAAAGTAAATTACACTAACACCCCTCAATTTTAGTGAAATTATATAAATCATCTATCTTTTTTAAACTTACACAAATCACTCATAATTATATATATAACACTAACTGTTATTGTAGGAGAGATAAATGTAATTTTTTAAACAAAAATAACAAATGTAATTAAGTTAAACCAAATATGATATATTGTGAACACAAATATAAATAATATAAGAGTCAATATATATTCATTATTTTGATTAGTTACAATATAGTATAAGAGTGATTTAAACACCTCGTTAGAATTATTCAAACAATTTGTAGTGAACAAAAAATAATGAATAAACATTGACTCTTATCTTATTTAGATTTGTCTTCATAATATATCGTATTTTGTTTGACTTGATTATACTTATCATAATTTTCTGTTTAAGAAATTATATTTATCTTACATGGGTAGTCAGTATATATATAATTGAGGGTAAATTGTATATATTAAAAAAATGGAGAGGTGATTTGTGTAATTTTATTAAAACATATGAGTCCAATTTATTCTTATGAATACTAAATCCTAAGTACTATATATTTCTTTACAATGTTCCCTTGACTCTCCCTTCAGAAAGCTGTTGGATGAAATTATTTTCCTCAACAACCATGACCATTAGGAATTGTTCATTGCTATGATATCCTCCTCCTTTGTTAAAAACCAGATAATGATTTTATGTTGGAAATTTCAAATTCATTGGTTAAGTTGTCACAATATGCAAAGGTCAATTAATTGAGTAAACTGAAGATTATGAGATAAATGAATTAGATATAGTATTTCAAGGGAAATGAAAACTTCCACAAAATTAGAGGATAGGGAAAAAATGAGCAAAACTTTGGTGATGTCTCTATCTGATGTTGCTTTTCAATAAAGATACGTGAAACATTTCACCGATTAAAATCAAAAGATCACGACAGAAACTGGTGTTTTGGAATTTTCTAATTATGTGGGCAAATGAATTAACGTGTTAACTGGAATTTCAGTTATGCGTTTAACACAAAACAATGTTACTGGATATTATTGTGGGACAAGCCCATTTGAAAATACTAAAGTTGAAAATGGAGCCCTATGAAAAAATATAATATACATGCATGATAAGTGTCAAGATTTATATTAATTTTTTTAAAAATTAATAATAATAAAATATAAATGATGGATGATAATGTCTTTATATAAAAAACATATTGTCAATGCTTATTTTTTTCATTGGAAAAATAAAAATTGCATGTGAAATGGTGGATATGTAAAAGTCGTGGCAATTTCGTATACATTTTTGTGTACTAGGCTGCATGAGGAAGACAAATGTAAGCATTTTGTTTATAAAAAAAATATGGTTTGAACATATTGATTGTGACGTTGTGAGTAATGAATGAAATTATTCTAAGTGAATGATATAAGATAATATGTAGGTCGTTTTTTAATGAGAAAAAGATGTATACACTGACAATATATAAGATTTATATATTATCATTGAGTTATCTATCATTGATGTTTAATTATCGTTGACTTTTCAAAAAAAGTAATCCAAATGAAGGGTGGATGATATTGTGCATGTGTATAAATCTTTACACTGTCGATGTACATATTTTACACTATTTTTGAATAATTAATATGATTAAATATGAATAATAAATGATATATTAATAGTGTGTAAAACTTATATGTAATTACCTATTGTATACATCATTTTCTCATGTTATAATGTAACAAAATTATTTGATCGGTCTAAATATATACTATACATAAAGAGTTTAAAATCTATGAACCGACAATGTAAAATTTTCATACTGTCAGCATATCATACATCATTGATTTGTATTACTTTTGTTTGAGAGTCAATGGTAGATGATTTGCTCACAATGTACAAAACACTAATATACATAAAAACCAATAGAGTAAATAATATATAATATATTATGATGCAAATAACTTTCGTTATACTCATAGTATAAAATTTTTTACACAGTCAATATATTAGTAAATAATAAATAATACATGATATTAAAAACTGTTATATTATTGGTATATATATATATATATATATATATATATTTCATGACTACGAGGCATGAACGTTAATAATTTAAGACATTGAGTAAAAGGAACATATACTTGAACCAAAACATTTGAAGAGGTAAAGATTGTTTGAAGTTCAGCCTAGTGAGTAAGTTATGAAGGAGAACACTGATAGGGTCTTGATTAGGGAAGAAGAAAACGGTGAGCTAAGATAAGGAATAATAAGAAAATTAAGTGCAGAAAAAGATAATTCATAACATTCATAGTCTCCATGTATCAGCTGGAGCAAGATTAAATACATGAGCTAGAGACTTTAGGGTTTCCACTACTAGATATGGGCTAACAACATAAGGCCCTATATGAATTAAAATAGATATTGCACCATTACTTTACCACCACATAATCAGATAGCCATAAGGGCCTTTGCTTAGACCGAATGGGCCTTTGTGCATTTCCAGTCCTATCATTGCCCAACCCATGGAGAGACACCTTGTCCTCAAGGTGTGAAATAGAGTCAACCGCGTGGGGACCACTTGAAGATGAAGAACAACGGCCATAATTCGGTGGAAATGGGAAACAGCTGGTTGGAATTGATGGGAAGATGTGAGTTGGCATTGGGGATTGTGAATTTCCCTTAATTTCTCCTCGAGACGTGGGAAAATCTGAAAAGGGGGCAGAATTGTGTAGGGCATCTAACGGGGGAGAATTAACTCCCTCATCCAACGGTGCATTTTGAACTGGGTGATGTGCACGAGGTGCACTTTCAAAAAGAGTGTTCAGATTTTTAACACCCCCTTTAATGCCCTTTACCTTTTCAAAAACAATTTCACCTTGAATCTCTCCTTCATTTATCACCTCATTCAAAACCATTTTATCACTTTTTTTCTGTGTTGGTTCTCCCAAAGGGTTCCCTTCCTCATCTCCAACCCCACCGTGGGCCTTCTTCACTGCCGTCTCTCTCTGAGCTATATGGCTCACACCCTGATCGTCCACCGAAGGTTCCAACAGGGAGGTGTTTTGAACACCGCTGGAGCGCCGTGGTTGGTCTGGTGGTGCCACGGTTGGTTGGTCTATGGAGTCTCGCCGGAATCCGATTAGGGATGTATCTCTTCCGTGCACGTGAGGGTCACCGTGGAAACGTCTTAGGAGAGAGACGTGGAACACGGGGTGGATTCGAGACGCCGGTGGAAGTTCCAGTTCATAAGCCATCGTCCCCACCCTCTTAACAACTTGGTATGGTCCAAAGAAACGCCGGGACAATTTTTGGGAGCGGCGTTGAGCTACTGTTTGTTACCGATATGCTTGAAGACGGAGGAGAACCCAATCCAGGAAGGTAGTCCCGAATTGTTGGTGGGGTTCTTCCATAAAGAGCTTCAAAAGGAGTCATTTTAATAGTCGAATGATGGTTGGTGCTGTACCAATACTCGACAAGAGGGAGGTGAGCAAACAACCGGTTCGGTTGAGACCCTGTGAAGCACCGAAGGTAAGTCTGTAGACCATGGTTCACAACTTCTGTTTGACCGTTGGATTGAGGGTGGTAGGCGGTGCTGTAGCATAAGGAAGTACCAAGGAGCTTAAAGAGCTCTTTCCAGAACCCACTGAGAAACAAAGGGTCACGATCAGAAACGATGCTTTTTGGAACACCATGTAACCTGCAAATGTCATTCAGAAAACGTCGAGCAAGGGTTTCAGCGGAGAACCGAGTCGGTAGAGCAGTGTAATGGGTGTACTTGGTGAGCCGGTCCACGATAACCCAGATGATCGTATGGCCCTGAGAAGAAGGTAAATGTGTTATAAAGTCCATAGATATTTCTTCCCATACCCTGTCGGGAACTGTTAATGGTTGTAATAATCCTTGATATTTTTGTGGTAGGTACTTGTTATATTGACATATAGCACACTGTTGAACAAACAACTTAACATCTTTGGTGATGCCCGACCAGTAGCATGAAGCTGTAAGACGAGCCAAAGTCGGTTTCCATCCAGAGTGGCCCCCAATTGGTGTTTCGTGGAATTCCTTCAACAAAATCGTTCGCAGGTCCATTGTACCAGGTATGAAGATACGGTTTTGAAAAAAAACCAGTCCTTGTGATATATGAAATTTTGATCTGCCTGGTGTTTCTGATTCTAATTTGGTGATAAATTGTTGACCCACCGAGATATTGTAATATGAGCGGACCCGATCCAGTATCTGTGGAAAAGATGATGACATGGAGTGGCATGTGGCTGAATCTTCATTGTGGCATCTGGACAAGGCGTCAACGACTCTATTAAAGGTACCGGTCCTGTATTTAATTTCATAGTCAAATCCTATGAGTTTTGTTGCCCACTTTTGCTGTTTTGGTGTGTGTAGACCTTGGGTCATTAAGTGTTTCAAGCTTTGTTGATCTGTATAAATATGAAATTTTCTACCGATGAGGTATTGACGCCATTTTTTTTACAGATTCGGTAACCGCAAACATCTCACGGACATACGTGGAAGAGTGCTGCATCCGAGAAATCATTTTCTTGCTGAAAAACGCGATTGGATGTCCTTCCTGGGAGAGAACAGCCCTAATCGCAACGGCGGAAGCGTCCGTTTCCACAACAAAAGGCTTGGAAAAGTTGGGTAGTTGTAGGACCGGGGTGGTAGCCATAGCTGTTTTTAATTCTGTGAAGGTGACCTGTGCCTCATTTGTCCATGTAAATGTCTGTAATTTTAACAACTCGGTGAGGGGAGCGGCGAGTGTGGCGTAGTGCTTAACAAACTTCCGATAGAATCCGGTGAGGCCCAAAAATCCCTTGAGTATCGTGAGTGAACGTGGCCTTGACCATTCCAGCATTGCTTGAATTTTATCCGGATCAGGGGTAACAACCCCGGTTGAAATGATGTGACCTAGGTAACCAACTGTAGAAACCCCAAATTGACATTTGGATAACTTGGCATAAAACTGGTGAGTAACTAATAGGTCCAAAATGATTCTCAGATGCACTAAATGATCAGTCAAATTAGAACTGTAAATTAGAATATCATCAAAGAACACCAAAACAAACCTTCGCAAATGAGGTCTCAATAGGTCGTTCATTGCTGCTTGAAAAGTGGCAGGAGCATTGGTTAGCCCAAACGGTATAACCAGAAACTCGTAATGACCATCAAAAGTTCTGAATGCAGTTTTGTGCGTATCATGTTCTTGCACTTTAATTTGATGATAACCAGAACGGAGATCAATCTTGGAAAAAATGGTAGTTCCACCTAATTCATCCAACAATTCCTCAATAGTTGGAATGGGAAAGCGATCACGGATTGTGATTGCATTTAAAGCTCGATAATCGATGCAAAAACGCCAAGTCCCGTCCTTCTTTTTGACCAGTAAAACTGGGGATGAAAATGGACTATTGTTGGGTGTGATAATGCCATCTTTGAGCATTTCAGGAATCATAGAGGTCATAGTGTCTTTCTGGGAATGAGGATAACAGTAAGGTTTAATGGAAATGGGGGCAGAATTCGGTAGTAATGGAATTGAGTGGTTATGAGGGCGGTCTGGGGGTAGGCTATGTGGGGTTTGAAAAATGTCCTCATATTTGTGAAGAAGAGTTTGTATTTGTGGGTTAATTTTGTGGTGTGTTTGTTGTGGTAAGTGTGGGGTGGGTAGTATGGGTAGGAAGGTTATTGTGTGAAGAGAAGCGATAGAATCTGTGCTTAGGAAGTAGGTGAGTTGATGAAGTGATGAAGGCAAAATGGGGCTGGCATTGTCTCCTTGGAGGGTTATGGTGTCATTCCCCACTTTAAAAGTCATGGATGGAATTGCAAAGTCCGAAGTGACTGGACCTAGAGTGCGCAACCATTCAATGTCGAGAACAACATCGGCTCCTTTAATTGGCAGTAGATAGAGTGGTATGTGAAACAACTGGTTTTGCATCCTGACCGGTGTATTAGAACACACGCCTGTACAATAAATGTGAGCACTATTTCCCACCATAACTGGAAATGTTGGAGTTGGGTCAATCTCCAATTGCAGATAGCTTGCCAATCGAGGCTGAATGACATTGTGAGAACTTCCGGTGTCCACCAAAATTATGACTGGATGGCCTGCGATGGATCCTTGAAATCGCAATGTCTTAGGAGAGGGTTGTCCCTCAAGAGCTTGTTCAGATAATTGAAAGTGTATAAGGTCATTTATTGCTACTAGATCCTCCTCTGCAGGTTTGAGAGAGGAAATGTGAGTGTCATCTGTTGGCTGGAAGTCATCATCCAGCAGCAACAAAACACGTCTGTGTTGACATTTGTGCCCGTTGTGAAACTTTTCATCGCAGTTATAACAAAGACCTTGGGCACGTCTTTCTTGCATTTGGGCCATAGTGAGAAGACGTATAGGAAAAGATGGTGAAGTTGATTGTGTAGTTGGAGGGGGGTTAGGCAGTGTATTGGGTCGGGGTGTGATGAAGTGGTGAGGTTGGTTTGGGGCAGTTGGGTAACGAAAAGGTTTGTGTGGTGTGGGTTTTGAGTCTTTGATTTTTGATTCAATAAGTTTAGCAAGGCCCAAAGCTTCAACAATATTTGAGGGGCGGAGAACAGCCAGCTCACGCCTAATCTCTGTCGTAAGCCCAGAAATAAAACAGTTTAGAATTACCTCTGGGGACAGACCCCAAATTCTGTTGCAGAGTGTTTCAAACTGTCGTTGATATTCAACTACTGTGCCCATTTGGCGCAGCTTGAAGAGTTCTGCTTGATGATTTTCATAGCAAGTGGGGCCAAACCTTGTCTCCAAGCATCTAGTGAAACTCTCCCAATCAGTAAAAGTAGAGTTATGGAAAGCTCACTTGAACCAACTTAAAGCTTCTCCTTTCATATAAAATGAAATGATATGGAGACGATGATCTGGAGGGACTTGGTAAAGTTGAAAAAATTGCTCAGCTTGGAATAGCCAGTCTAGGGGTTCTGATCCGTCAAAAGGAGTAAGTTGTAGTTTGGGGGGTCTTGGTTGGGTTGTGGGTGGGGGCATATAGGGAAAGTTGGGGCGAATGTAAGGGTTATTATGAGTGAAAAACGGGGAAACAGGAGATTGTGTATAGTTGGGAAAATGGGTAGGTGATGGCTGTTGAGGTGGAATGGGGGGTATAAGGGCTGGTTTGAGGATAGTTGTGGTGGATCTGGTGGTTGAGGTGGTAAGGTAGAAATATTGGCCAGTTTTTCAGTGATGGTGTGAAGAGCTTCTGTAATAGTTGCATGTCTGGAATCTTGCTGTTCTTGTTGTTCATGAAGTTTATCAGCAAAGAGTTGTAACAATGACTCATTAATATCCTTGGTAGTAGTTTTAGGAGGCATAGTACAAGAATGAACTCACCAAATGATAGGGTCTTGATTAGGGAAGAAGAAAACAGTGAGCTAAGATAAGGAATAATAAGAAAATGAAGTGCAGAAAAAGATAATTCATAACATTCATAGCCTCCATGTATCAGCTGGAGTAAGATTAAATACATGAGCTAGAGACTTTAGGGTTTCCACTATTAGATATGGGCTAACAACATAAGGCCCGATATGAATTAAAATAGATATTGCACCATTACTTTCTCACCACATAATCAGATAGCCATAAGGGTCTTTGCTTAGACCGAACGAGCCTTTGTGCATTTCCAGTCCTATCAAACACTATTGATAATCAGAACACAGTTTTGACTTTTGAGATGCATAAACAAATCTTACATGAGTGTGTTAGTTTAAAGATATATATACGATCAATATATTATTTATCATTCATTTGTATTATTTTCCTGAAGAGTTAATGATAATTGAAAATGAATTACAGGTAGTAAACTGACAATATATATAATTCTTACACTGTTAGTGCAAACATTTTTTCTCATTAAAAAATTTCTTAATTTGTTGGGGAGCTGCTCCCCCACTCTCTAATCTCTATGGGCATCCCCCAATACCACTTTAAAAAACCATTAAATATATATTTTATTCTTATCGATTGATACTTCGTGATTATCAACTTGTATTTTTGTTTTTTTATATGTATCATTTTCGTGTTATATTCATTAAAGAAAAATAATTTAGTATAAGAAATGTTACATAAAAACTCAATAAAAACAAAGATGTAAGAAGATTAATCAAATATAGAAATGAAGAAAAAAATATAAATTTGAAATCATGTAGAAGAATAATGATATATTGTGAAAAATAATATTTGGAAGTTTATAATGGTTATTAATGGAAGAGTTGCATACTAATAATTTTGGAATATGAAAAATTATGTAATGGTATCACAATTGTTCACAAACTAAACAAAACTATAAAAGTCTTGATCTTCATCACTTATATCTCTTTGGTTTTGGGTATCACAATTATTCACAAATTTTCAGTGCATAAAAATGACTTACAAGGGGAGGAGGATAAGATAATGAAAAATGGTTAGAACAAGCTTTTGAGTGGTTAAATTTGAATACTTATTTCATGTCTCTTGTAACCAAAAAATTATATACACAATATGCGACACCGACATTGGAATAAAACAAAAGAAATATAAAATATTTGGAATATGATTAGGAGTGTGCAAACATGTCTGAATTTGTCGGTTGTTTTAAATTATTATAGCAACTCTTACTTTCAATGAGATCAATACCTCAATTTTTTTTTAATATTTTAACTTGTCATTTTTAAAAACACTTTAAACTTTTATCTTATTTTCTCTTATACTCGTAGAGTATTCTACGTTCATCCTATGCAATGTAACATTATTATTATTATTTTGCTTGTTGTCCTTACAATAACTTGTTTTTATTTGGATTGTATGTATTTGTTTGCTTATAATTCTACCAACCATTTCAACCAGCTTATCTCAAACTTTTTATACACACAAATGCATCACATAACAATTAAAGTATTAAATATCATACTAAATTTTGTCAAATGCTCATTTATGAGTGACACGAAAGACCATATGCAAAACATGTGAAGAGATACGATTACTCTTAACAAAGAGTATTCTCATCATATAGTTAAAGAATGAATTATTTTAGGGTGTGATTGTCCATATCACTATAGATGGCAAAACAAGTATTGTCTGTGGGCGCGCACGCATAGCTTGCATTTTTTGCGAGCATGACATACAAATTTTGACTATTTGCCCGTTTTGTCCGTCAAATTCATGGGTATATCCATTGGGCAATGCGGGCGGTCCATAAACATAATTTAAGAAAAAATGTAAGAAAATTTTAAATAAGTTATGATATAATGTAATTTTTAATCTCTGAAAAAATTGTGATTTGTTAAATTTCATACAAAATATCAAAAAATTTGTTAACTTTTTATCTTCAACTACTTTATTTTATTTATTATATGATTTTTATTTTTTTAATTACTCAACAATTTCCGCGGACAAAATATTGAATTTTGTCCATTAAACAAATATGGTATACCCATACCCGCTTAACTTTTTGGACGATCCATTTGCCATCTCTGCATATCACTCTAGAAATTAAACATCTTTAATATTGTAGTGTTTGTGGAAATTGAGTGTGACTAAACCACTAGACTAACAACTTCTATATAATCCAAGGAAACTCTTTTGATACTGTTAGGACATTATCCTTAACCATGCCCACAGACTTTAAGTGAAAACAATGTTCATAGAGTTAAAAAGGGAAAGTGAAAAAGAACATGGCACGTGGACTCCACTTTCTGCATACAAATGCGCATTTTTTTCACTTGATTCTCTTTCCTTCTTAGTCTTACTCACACCATATTCCTTTTCTTCCTTTCTACTTCTTCATCATCTTCATATTCTCCTCTCTATAACTTTTCAACCAATCTCACAAGTTTAGTTTTTGATTCAAAAAATGCAGTCAAGTCCTTTACTTCTTGAAGAACCCATTAGGATGTCCTCCATCCTTGAGCCATCAAAGCCTGTTAAGTCCACACCTTATTTTTTCTCTCTTTTTATAACTAATGTTTGTTTTTTTACTTGTAGTACTTTCAAGCTCTTTCATTTTTATGATATATAATCCGATTACTATATCTGTGCCTTGTTTATTCATTCATGCTGCTTTTGTTTGCTAACAAACTGATGCATCGGACCGCAATTGTGATAGTGAGACTTCTCTCAAAATCTTAACATATCCGCGTCTATAGTGGTCGTGGATAAGATTTAGAACACTGATTTTGAATGTAATGAGATTTCTTTTTTTTCTTTCCATTCTTAAACTGTAAAATGGTGTTTTTGATGTCCTTGATGATCTGGGTTGGGTTCGAATTTCCTTGTCAATGTGATTTCAAGCTCTTTCAACCGTGCCTTGTCGATAATTTGACTTATGACCTTTCTTTTATGCTGCTAATTCTTCAAGTATTTGAGGAGAGTTTGCTGAAAACTTCACAAAGTGAATAACTGTTTTTTGTTTTCTCTTTGTTTAATTGTTTTCGCCTTTATTGTTGTGTATGTGGAAAAATGAAAACATTAGCCTTTTCTAGAGAATTCATGGGTCTTTTTTATTTGAAGATTTTGTTAATTTGGATTTTGATTGAAGTGGTTAAAATGCACCCTGCAGAGTTTCTTTCCAGCTATGACAAAGATTGTTGGCACGCTTGGTCCAAAGTCACGATCAGTTGAAGTCATTTCCCGTTGTCTCGAAGCTGGAATGTCTGGTATTCATGCTTAACAATTCATTGCAGTTTTGTTTTTTTTGTCACATTAACCTCACTATTTCTCCATTTTTAGCAAAGATCACTTAGATGGGGACCATTTGGTTGTTTTTGTTTCCTTATTGATAGGTTGTTACTAAACTAGAATAGCTCAGTTTATTAGAATCAACTATTTGTTCAAGACAGAATTAGAAGGCCAAGTACATATCATGAACAATTTCTGTTTTTATTCTTTTACTTCAGTTTTTTGTTAGTTTGAGTTATCTATTGATGATCTTATTCTTTGTTCTTACCATTTATTAGTGGCAAGGTTTGATTTCTCATGGGGTGATCCAGAATATCACCAAGAGACATTGGAGAATTTAAGGGCTGCTATCAAAAGTACCAAGAAACTCTGCGCGGTAAACTTCTCTTGTTTTTTGTGACTATTTATTTGTTTTCGACTTTAGCCTATTTTAGCTAGCATCCTATTTCTGTTCAATTCATGATCTAAATTCAAACATATCAAATTAATGGAGATCTTTCAAATGAATAAATACTCTTGTCATAATTTCTATCTGTCTTGTTTTTATCTTAGCTAGCATTCTATTTCAGTTCAATGCATGATCAAACATATGAAGTTAATTGAGATTTATCAAATGAGTAGTACTCTTGTCATAATTTGCGTCGACCTATGTGTGTGTTCTGCTTAAATGAGTACTCTTTTCTACTTTTAATTGTCATCAACTGATACTACTTCAGTTGACTTGTCGTATTGAATCTCAAGCCTTGTAGTGACTCTTACTCCTTACAGACATGCATATGATATAACGAATCGTAGCATATCGTCAAAAGTAACTGATTTTAATAGTTTAGCTTCATTCATATGTGAAAATAATCATATGAAGGTTAATTAATGTAAAAACGAATATGCTTCTTTTTTGTCCAACTCCAGGTTATGCTAGACACTGTTGGTCCAGAACTACAAGTTGTCAACAAAACTGAGCACCCAATTTCACTTGAAGCTGACACATTGGTCGTCTTAACTCCTGATCAAAACAAAGAAGCTACATCAAATCTCTTACCAGTAAATTTTAGTGGACTATCAAAGGTCAGTATACCTTTTGTTTTTAACTCATTTTTTGGGGGTTTGTAATATATTATGCCGAATGCGTCTTTAGAGGTTTGCCAACTTAACTGTAACCCTCCCCAGATTCCACTAGGTGGGAGTGTTGTGCACTTGGCCACTGTTTTTTTGAGTCTAAGTTAAATATCACTGGCATGTTTAGTTTTTTGACACTTATGAATCTGACTGTTGTGTTGTGGCGTGTGGCAGTCTTCAAAAGTTCATCATACTCATTAAAATGTCAATGTAGAAGTTGTGAGGAATATTGGAATTGATAGATGATTTTTCCCGGATTGATGAAATTTTGCAATGACATTCTTTTATTGATAATTCCATATTTTTCATTCCTTTGAGTAGTTCATGACCTCGAATTTCTAAATTTGCAATGCCTTCGTTTAAAATTTCTTTCTGTACCAATTGTTATTTTTGATTTCTGTATATACCCTTAATTTTGAAAAAGATTGTCATGGGCAAACTCTCCCTGTCTCCTAAAAGCTTAAGCCAATGGGTGTAGGCTTGAGTTGTGGACATGTACAGACCCATTTTTAGCATGTGTTGAAGAACGGGAATGGCAAGGATCACAGGCATGATCACATCGCCATAGAAGCTCTGATATGATATCAAGGACCAACTTTCGGCAAGTTTAAGATGTTAGGTGAAGGCTCGTGAGTGGCTTTATTACATTTCTAGCAAGGAGAATAAGTAAAATCTTGTTCTCCATTCTTTGTAGAAGATAATAGTTCAAAAATTAATAAATTTTCATCATAATTTATGGACGTCAGATTTCTTTCAACTCACAGATAAGCATAGCTAATGAATTAATTTGTAGTATTTTCGGCATTAGAAAGAGACATACTGACAACCAGTTTTGCTTTTAAAATACACTAATCATAATTTTCTATAATATAGTAATTAAGGGATTCTCACATTAACATTAGCTCTAACTTTGTCTGTATAAGATTGTTAGACCTATAAGAATTTTTATTCCTCTACAAATGTTATTCATTTTCTGTCTTTTGTTCTTCATACAGGTTTGTTATGTAAGTTTGTGGGTTTGAAAGTTACCTTTTTTTATTCCTCATATTGTACTTCAATTGTGTATATCATGTGGTTTATTCCTAATAAGGTGTAATTTAATTTTGTAGGCTGTGAAGAAGGGTGATACTATTTTTATTGGTCAATACCTGTTTACAGGAAGTGAAACAACTTCTGTATGGCTAGAGGTAATGCAATAGAGGGTGGAGTGGTTCAATCTTCAATTCTTGAGGGAATGGTTTAGATTGACTATTTTAACCATTTCCATTGCATATTTTTCCTGATAAACAGAAATGTTTATCTAAATGAATTATTCTTATTTTTTGAAGTATATATTGTTGTTATGCAGTCCTTACATTTTTGGTAAATGACCACATGGTGCATATCAATGAGAAAATATTTTCTTTAGGCACAAAATTTAAGAATGAACTACATCCATTTTCTGAGGTAGCATTCAGTATTTTGTTCTTGAAATATCAAAAGTTACTGAGATGTTACATGTACATGATATTGAAATTGATATATTCAGGTTCCAGTTTTGCATGATTCATCATTTCTAGTAGGTATTGCATGAACAAACGTTACTTAGATAATCATGCTGTACAGGACAAGATCTGTTTGGTATCCGATAATAGTTGCCACATGCCCACGGCCTTTTGCAGTTAGCTTCTGATACACATTATCAAGTTCGTCTATGTATTACTGTCACTGAATTGGTTTTATTTCACAATGCAGGTCGATGAGGTGGATGGTGAGGATGTCACTTGTGTCATAAAAAATTCTGCTACACTTCCTGGATCATTGTATACTTTAAATGTGTCTCAGATTCATATTGATCTTCCCACCCTCACTGATAAGGATAAAGAGGTACCTGAGAAATTTGTATGCATAAATTAGCGAGAATCACATCATGTGATCACAAATTTCCATTCTACTTTTGCTGCTTGTGAATGTGTGTGTCAATTTTTATTTATATTCATGCAGAGGTTATGGTGGTGGAATCAAATTATATTTTGGTAAACTTTAAACTTATTACATGTTTTTATCCTAAAAATGACTTATATTTACATTGTTATGCGAACATGGTTATTTATTTGGCAATCCAAAAGATTTGATGTGTATAAACTCTATAGTCTATACACAACAGATGTGGTAAATTATTTTATCTGCATCGGTCGTAAGACTAAAGTATCTTGGTTTCTTGTAGTTGTGTTAACCTTTTGATATTTCACTGACTAATTCAGGTGATAAGCACATGGGGTGTTCAAAACAATATAGACTTCCTTTCACTATCCTACACCCGGCACGCTGAAGATGTTCGTCATGTAAGGGATATTCCTGACGTGTTTTATCTTATTGCTTATTTATTCTTTACTTATTTTGTTTCTGTTAGATGTATTTCCCCTTTCTGATTTCACTACTACATTTCCTTAGTTCTAAAGACTCTAGATTAAATGAAACATTTTCTTTATCGTATTTTTCGTCATATCAATTAGAAAAATGCCAGCATTTTTATTTTTGCAGGCCCGCGAGTTTCTCTCTAAGTTAGGCGACCTCAAACAGACACAGATTTTTGCAAAGATTGAAAATACAGAGGTGAGAAGCTTCAAGATCCTTCAAATTCTATACTTTCCGTGCCTATAACAATCAAAAACAGTAGTTCAACATCCTTTAATGTATTTCTTGATTGTGATTTTGAAATACATTTTGCAAATTTTCATAGGGGTTGACACATTTTGATGAGATATTGAGAGAAGCTGACGGTATCATCCTATCTCGTGGAAATTTGGGGATAGATCTTCCACCAGAGAAGGTTAGCTTTACTTACTAAACAAAATATCAAATGTGACATATTCCTATCTCGTAGTTGTTATGATATGTTTCCGTCTGTTTAGTTGTATTTTTAGCATCATGGTTTGTGTGCCTGCATATGGCTTTTGTAGCAGTTTTTAATCTATAATATAAAAATCACAAGAATCTTTCATATGCCCGTATGGATTTGACAGGTGTTTTTATTCCAAAAAGCTGCTATTTACAAGTGTAACATGGCTGGAAAGCCAGCTGTTGTTACACGTGTTGTGGACACTATGACCGACAATCTAAGACCCACTCGTGCTGAAGCAACTGATGTCGCCAATGCAGTGCTGGATGGTAACTTTTAGTTCCTGACTTACGTTCTGTTTTATTGTATTTGGCAGGTATTGTTTTATTTTCTCTGGTGAAACTCTTCATATCTAAATGTTTTCTCCTTTTCCTTGGTTTAGGCAGTGATGCAATTGTTCTCGGGGCAGAGACCCTGCGAGGATTATACCCCGTTGAGACTATTTCCATTGTTGGGAAAATTTGTGCTGAGGTAGGTTTGTGCCTTAGTTATAAACGACATTCCTATCACAATTCTAACTCTTAATCAGTTTCTCTTTGTAGGCTGAGAAAGTTTATAATCAAGATCTGTATTTCAAGAAGGCTGTTAAATATGCGGGAGAGCCAATGAGTCATTTGGAATCAATAGCTTCCTCTGCTGTACGATTCTCTTTCGCACTACTCATTTTTAGCATTGTTTTTTCACCTTCAATTCAAATTCTTAAAGGAATGTGTCAAGAAAAGAATATAACTGGAAATAAATGTGTTGAAACATGCAGGTTCGAGCAGCTGTCAAGGTTAAGGCCTCTGTCATTATTTGCTTCACTTCATCTGGAAGGGCTGCAAGGTTTGAATTCCATCCCTTTC
This sequence comes from Lupinus angustifolius, assembly GCF_001865875.1. Taxonomy (NCBI): domain Eukaryota; kingdom Viridiplantae; phylum Streptophyta; class Magnoliopsida; order Fabales; family Fabaceae; genus Lupinus; species Lupinus angustifolius. Next base: position 15,679,092 of record NC_032023.1, read on the forward strand.
TTATCACTTTCCTTTATTAAAAGATTTTTCTCAGTTTCAGGTCATGGATGCAAATGCTTATGCATTTCTTGTTTATTAATATTAGATTAATTACCATGTGGATACTTTGGCAATTCTTGTTGAGTTAACTTATTGACAATTTGCATGCCATTGTGTTGCAACTTTGCTATCTTGCTAACAAATCATGTGCAGGTTGATTGCAAAGTACCGACCGACCATGCCAGTGATATCTGTTGTCATTCCTCAACTGAAGACAAATCAACTCCGATGGACATTCACCGGTGCTTTTGAGGTATTTAATGAATACTAGAGGTTTAAATTGAATGTTTGTCTGTACTCTTGTCTTAACTTTGCATTATAAAATTAAGCAAAGAAACTAATCAGTTCTTTCTGTTTCCTTCTATAATCCCTTTGGCAGGCAAGGCAATCACTTATAGTGAGAGGTCTTTTCCCTAATCTGGCTGATCCAAGACATCCAGTAAGATTCTCTTTTTATGTCATTTGATATAAGAATGTAAATTAGGGAATGAGAACCAATGAATGATCTCAAAACCATGAAATTATAATGCACATATTCAATGTCTAAAATATTAAAACATAATGTATCTTATATAATGGAAATCAAGTAAAACCTCCTACTAGGAAGCTTAACTCATGACTCAAGAAATACAGGTTCAAACTAGGAAATAAAATACAAAAAGGGAGACAACATGGTATATGAGACTCCCACCTAGTGGGGTCCGGGAGAGTAAAAGTATGCAGTGTTACTCCTCGCAAACAGAGAGATTATTTCCAAGATTTGAACTCATGACCTCTCCGGAGTAAAATAGTAATCCAACTAAAATAATATTCCATGGTCCACAAAACTAGACTTTTTTAAATTTCCAAATTACTAATACTACACAATAAATTTCAATTAACATTAAAACTCCTAATTCCGAAATTGAAACATGATATGAAATCAATTTCCTTTTGCATTATATCTCAGTTCATTATGTTTTAAGCTACCATTCTTCCTGCCTTTGGCATTATATTTTTATCACAAAAGCTCCTAGGATTATTCTGATGTAGGACTCTTATTCAAGTAAAACAGTTTGAATAATAATCCTTTATGCTGTTGTACCTTGTTGTTAACTAGTAAGTTTGTTTCATGGGTGCAGGCTGAGTCTACAAGTGCAACAAATGAATCAATTTTGAAGGTTGCTTTAGACCATGGCAAGGCTTTTGGTATCATAAAGTCACATGACAGAGTTGTTGTTTGCCAGAAAGTTGGTGACTCCTCAGTTGTCAAGATTATAGAGCTTGAAGAATAGACTTTGCATAATTTTCAAGGTTGCATGCATAATAAGATTAATTTTGTACCTTTCATTTTAACAGCTTCAGTTGCATGTAATAGTAATAATATAACAACAACACATGAGAGGTATATATATTAACAATGTAGCTACAATCATTTTGATGATTGAGACATGTAATCTGAATTCTGTTGGTTGAGTGAACAATCAAACTTTGCACCTTCTCTAATCATTTTATGAACAATGAGAAATAGTTATTTTGCTGAATTTTGGTTCATGTTGATTTTGATTGTTCCAGGGAGAACCTTGGAAATTGTACACTGTTGAAGACTATGGGTTTTTCTCTTGTAAAATCCAAACAGAAAATGCATTATCCATCTATTTCTTAGGTGGATTTTGCTTTCAATCTCTAAAAAAATTGTTTTGTATCCTGGAAATATGGAAAGTATCATGCTAATTGGTGCCCTAAAGGCACGTGGTTAAAAAATCAACAAATAAAAAACAATACATTGGAAATCACCACTATCAAACTTGTAATGTATTTGAATATACCATTTTGTAATGTAAGATTTCTACCTTGAGTTCTTTAACTAATACTCCTAGAGTATTAGTTAGCATTCCCCATATGAAGGATCACGCTAAAAATGGCCCTCGACACACTAGTTAAGGAAAACAAAAACAATACATTAAAAATCGTAGTTTTGAACTCTTAGGACCAGTTTGATTGAATAAGATACCATACAGTTTTTTTATATGACCTTGTATAAGATAGATAATAATTTTTTTCAAAAAATTACCCTTGCCATCAACCAAACACTGCATATTTGCTTTAAAGAATCTGGTGAAGTGAAAACACTTAATAAGAGGGAGTGGAAGTTGTGTCACCAAAACAATAGTCAAAGTTGGAGGTGGAAAAAGATCAAAGTTATTGTGGAGTTCCTCTTTGGTGTTGCTTGATCCCCCTTTTTGGTGAGGACTGAGGAGTCAGAAGTGTACAACAATGGTAACGTGCACAAATGTGACCATGGTGAAGATATGTTTGGTGGCTCAGGTAGCAGCAGTAGATGATTGTAACGAGTGGTGCCACCGTGGTGGCAAGGTTGGATGAGGAGGTGTTGGTGAGATTGGAGTGGTGGGAGATGGGAGGTTTCTCGGGTAGTATAGATGGAGCTCCTTTGGGTAGATATTTAATCTTGAAACATTATTTAACATGTTTCTTGCAACATTCAGGTCAGCTAGGGCGAAGGGATGAAGCCTTATGCCCCAAGAGTGACCTCTACAAGGGAACATGTGTATCATGCCTTACAAATGGGGATGAAGCGATAATATGTGTGAGTCACTACTCAGCAACTCTGGTACCTAAGTGAGTTAGAACAACTTCAGCCAGCTAGAACAAATTGAGCAACTTAGTAGCTTTCATTTTTGCAGTTTCTGTTGCATGCGACAACAATGGAACAACACATAAAATGTATATTGTTAAGGTAGTTCCAATCATTTTTGGAGATCGAGACATGTAATCCGAACTCTTCAGGTTGTCGAGTGAACTAAAATGGCTTTGCGCCTTCTCTGGTCATTTTATGAACAATAGGAAAGAACCACTTTATTGAATTGATTCACATTGGTTTTATGGTTTAAGAGGAAAAGGTGGTTTCAGGATTCTGCTCTAGTGAAATCCAAACCAAAATTGCACTATTCATTTCATTTCTTATTAGAAGGAAAACGAATAATACCCATTGTTATTCCTACTGTGACTTATATATGCATACTCTGCTGTTTGTGACACCAGGCAGAAGACACAGAGAAGCTAACAAGTGCAATATTCTTACACAGGATAAACACTGCACAATGACTACATGTCAAAGTAAACACCTAATTTTTATCAGAGAAGCAAATATTAACTGCATTTTTCCTATAAAATACTAACCGCATTAGTAAAAGCCAAATTGGCTGAACCTCTAACTTTGCTAGAATAGTCAGATGGCCTCAGCAAAACGTAAATCTGCGGGGCCAGGACCTAAGATCCCTTTTTGTTCGCTTATCTTGCCCAGCCCAGCGAGAGAAAGAGGATCTATATATCCGTTTATTTCATCATCTTGCCAGCTGATTCCCTGTTAAAAGAAATACCAAAGATAGTAAATACATGGATCTAAAAAAGGGTGCAAAACAATGTTTTTTATTATAAAATGAATAAAAAGCATTGTTTTAGCAAATCAAATGAGATGAAGTGGAGGGATCATAAGATGTAAGGAAGTGGAGCTGATTCCACCATAAACCTTTCCCTGTTTGAAACTCATTCTTAACTTAAGTTTGAAGACTATGCCATCAGAAGATGCTGCTAGATGGAAGGATCTCATCAACGTCCATGAATGATAAATCATAAAACAAATCAAACTAATAAGTGGAAAATTTGGGTGCTATAATATAGCTTTGTATCGACTAAATTCACAAGTTGAGGATTGTTAAGGTTCCATCTCAAAACCAATTGGCAATGAGAGGAGTAACTCAATAAGTATTTAAACCATGTCCAAGAGAATTTAGTAAGCAATGTGAGACCTAATTCCCAACACGCTCATCAACAAAAGCCTGTCAGAAGAATAAATAGCAGTTTTTGGCCCATGACAACTCTGACGCTGATACCAGCTTGAAAGGGATGAATTAAATATCTGAATTGCTTCGGTGATTTGTATGCACTAAGCCTTTTCTAATTATAGTAGAAGAGTCTATATAATTGTTGGGTTCATTCAAGTGTGAAGTCTCACATTGGATATGCGGGGAGAAATGAAAGAGTTTATAAGGAAAGGCCCATGAAACTAATGCCTTAAGGTTTTGGTTCAAGACGTACCCATGTAACAATGGAACTCCCCGGTGGTTGGAGGCTCCCCGGTCGCAGTCTGGTCCAACAAGTGGTATCAGGGCCGATGATTCGGCTGGGACATGGTGAACTCAAGGGGAGCGGACCGAAAAGTGTGTGGTATCCACACTTGAGGGGGAGATTGTTGGGTTTATTCAAGTGTGAAGTCCCACATTGGATATGCGGGGAGGAATAAAAGAGTTTATAAGAAGGAAAGGCCCATGGAACTAATGCCTTAAGGTTTTGGTTAAGACGTGGTGTCTTGTGACTCTTCACTCTTCCCATACCCATGTAACAATGGAACTCCCCGGTGGTTGGAGGCTCCCCGGTCGCAGTTTGGTCCAACAATAATAAAATCAGATAGATAAATACATGATATGATTTAATAATCGTATATGTAATCCTAATCGGATATAGAATCTTCTAATTATATCAACAATCTTCTATTTGCATCAATAATCTCAAGACAGATAAGCAGTTTCAAACCATTGACATCTACCACAAGGTAAATCACCACTTCCCAAGCCCCCAATTAACTGATACTACGATAGAGGTCAACCCCCAGCTAAAATCCCTAAGAAAAAGATAATTGGTACATCCTTGTCTGTCTAAACTAGTTTAGAGTGGGAAATTTCTTTCAAAAGTGATACATGAAGAAAAAATAGCCTATAATAATTACCTCTTCATAATTATAACTTGCATCTATCATCCTGTATCTTGGAGTTGTAATTGGGGGTGCGATATCTGGGTTAGGTTTTTGAAATATAAATGTTGTATAGAGACCTGCATTGGGGTGGACCCAGTAACCCTATAAATAATAGGTGAAAGTGAAACCAAGAAACTGATGGGCTATTAATAACATGGTAAAAAGGAAAGGGTTAATGCATCACCTAGCGCATCATATGATCGAGGAAGAAGTCTCCCCCTAGGATCCAAAAGATTTGGAGCATAGTTCATTACCAAGCCTGCTAACTGTGATCTTTGAGCAACAACCACAAAAGACAAATTGAATAAAATAGTCTTGCAAAGTCCAAAATGCTAAAGCAAAACATTATAATTGAAGGAAAAGGATCATTATCATTGTCCTCCAGAGAAGGCAAAACTAACCTGTTGTCTTCATAAAAATCAGTTAAGTTTTGAATCTCCACATACTCAAGGCCTGCTTCTCTGGCCAACCTGTGTTTCATCAAGCATAAGTCATATCAGATTCTTTGAAAGTCAAAATTTAAGCTATGAACCTAACATGTGTGGAATTTAAATTGAAGTTACAAAGCAATTGCATTTCCTTCCAAAGCTTAAATTTTACATTCCACATGGAACAAAGGCAGTTTCAGCATGACAGGATTTTGTTTATGTGTGGAACATAAACAAAGAAGATTTAAAGATTGGCAACCACACTTTTCGTTTTGGAATAAGATCTGTTCAATATCATCAGAATCAACATGACACATTGGCACCACCAACCAAATCAACAGCTTACAGTTGTCAATCTTGGGTTATGAAGTAAGAAAAGACCTGATGAGGCTTGGGAAATGAACCAAGCATTGGGTTTCAGAAGACGCATCATTAGCAAACTTCAGCTGGTATTTCTTTCCAAAGAATGGAAACCTGGAAATATCAAACAGATTCAAATGGAAAAACAATTGTAATTAAAACAATCAAAGAGAAAAATAAGCAACATGCAGTTGATCAATTGTGGAGATCTATACTTTTCTTCTTCAACTTCAAAAGTAATCATGTAATTCTCTGTCCGGATGCAGTTGGGGACAATGTTTGGCTTCATGCTGCTACTTTTGTTGTGATAGGCTTCAACATTCTTCTGATACTTGGCCCTACATGGCTACAATTTTAACATAATCTGTATCTTTGTGTACAAAGTTGTCATGCAGATGTTGATTTGATGCTCAGAAAGACAGCAACGAAGACAAGCTAATAACAGCCCAAGTTCAAAAGTATTGTGATGGATGAAATCCATATATAGAAAATAGATAGAAAAAAACTGCAAGCAGAAGCACCAAAATTATTGAATCAAAATAAGACCATCCAATACATAAACCTGGACTTTTTATGTAGATTTCATCTGAAACCGCTAGACAATTCTTTGCCTTTTCTTTTTTCTCTTCTATTGGACATAGTTTAATTAAAAGATGTAGCTCGTGACTCACACCTAAGAAGGACTACACGAAATGTCACTGGTAAAATGAGGTGTTCTAATACAGCATCATCTACCCCAATTCCAGTGGAAAATGGGTAGCAAATGCATCATTATCCAATTTAATTTCAAGTTTAAGAGATGAAACTGAATAAGAGGGACAATGTAAATGTACACCTTTTAGATGGCGCAGAGACTGCTTCCAGAACAACACAAGCATTCTGTGCTTGCAGTAAATCTCAGAGCACATAAATTGGGGAAGATTTCTTAGTTTTTTTAGTTTGAACTTTGAAGCATAACTACATGATAACATGAAAATGATTCATTCAAACTTGATTGTATAATGGCAAGTTTTGTTCAACATAAGTTGCATCAAATGTGTAAACCTTAATCAAATTCCCCAAAGTTAATTTGGACACATAATCTTCTTCCACGATTCGACCCATGGACTAAATAAAAAACATAAGAGCACATGCAACAAAATCTATGAAGAACAGGGATCTGACAATTAAGCCTCATACCATATGGTAGATGAGTCAGGAGTAATACCAACAAAATAACCCCCTGGCTTCAGCAGAGATGACACATTATGTAGCAGCCTTTGTGCTTTCTCTTCGGTTTCAAAGCACAGCTGCATCAGAGGAGGATCAGCAGGCAAATCTTAGTGGATAAATTAAAAAAATAACTGTTAGAAGAGATAGCAACTATAAACATAGCAAGAACAAAATAGTATGTATCAATAGGACCAGAGAAGAGGTGTCTCGGCACAATGATAAAGTTGTTTATCTTGTGACTTGGAGATCATGAATTGAAATCCTAGAAATGGCTTCTTTGCTTAGGATAAGACTACATACATCTACCCTCTACAAACCTCATTAGGTGGGAGCCTCGTGTACCACCAACACTGGGCCACCCAGTGGGGTCTAAGGAGGGTAGATGTACGCAGCCTTACACAAACTTACTCTCTCAAACATATCGGTTGTTTTTAGGATTTGAAACCACGACATGACCTCCGACTCATAAGGCAAACAACCTTACCGTTGTAAGAAGAAAAATTACTCGTTGAATTTTTGCTTCATAAAAAATGTCCAATCAAATTCCCTTTCTTAAATTTCAATTGTGTCTCAAAACTGAAGGAAATGTCAGACAAAAAAAGATATCTTCCAATAAATAAACAAACATCAACTACAACTTCACGTAAATAGGCAAAAAAACATGCAATGCTTAAAAAACATGATTTAAAAGCGAAAGAGAAACCTGCAAATGGTGCAAGCAACAAACACAATCAGCAGTATTAAGCTTCTCCTTCAAATGCAATTCAATATTCTCCTGTGAAAAACAAAACACAAAAAAATTGAAGAAAAAAAACAATAAACAATAATTCTAATCACTCCTATTCAACAAAAAAAAATAGGAATATGACCATGCAAGGATCAAGGTCAAAGAAGTCAGCAGTGTAAGATTTGCGAAGAATCTCCTCCCAGGCTTGCCGGAGTTGGTGAATAGAAGAGGAATGAGAATCGATTCCGATATAATGACCTATTTTGGCGTCAAACCACTTATCGGAATCAGTGCCTCCGCCGCAATATAAGTCGCAGACGGTGGCGTAAGGATGAGAGAAAATATTGATTAGAGCCATCGTGGCAAAATCGTAGACACGAGGTTGCTTAAGGCTTCCCGTTTGACTCATCGTCCTGTTGGCGTCAATATGTGTATACCAAACTACAAACTGTCACTTTTTCTTCAGCTTCGGCTTAACCCTTTCCTTAATCAGACTTTCGTCCCATCATTTTTTATTTATTATTACTGTGGGATTAAATTGAAGGACCATAATTCATTAAGTGCTTAATTGATGATATATAAGTAATCATTTTTTATTTTTTTAAAAATATACTTATTTCATGATATAAAAGTTTTTTTATATCAATAAGTCATTCTTTTGAGTTGAGATCCTTTTCAAATTTCAAGACTAGAAAATCTAGTTCGGAGTCTCTAATACTGGAGATGATTCTAATATTAAGAGTTAAAATATGTTAGATTTTGTCTTAAACATGTCGAACATATATAACATATAAGAACTTAGGTCTGACCTATTAGCTATGAAGCACAGATACGGATACGTGTATTGGATACGATACGTATCCGATACATCGACACACATTTTTTATAAAATGTAGGATACGATACGTTCAGATATACGTGTATAAATTAATAAAAAAATATGATAAAATTACAAGTGTAAATCAAAATATTCAAAGTAAAAAATATAATGGAAATTGAAAATCATTGTCCTCCAAAATTCAAAGTACAAAAACTAGAAAATATAGTAGAATTATTCATAAAATTGCTTATTGTCTAACCCTAGAGACAGAAATGGTATCAATTTCATCTCCTCCGTGACCATCATCTGTAAAGAGGACAACTTCTATTTCTGGTTCATCTAGAGATAGTGTGGCCACTTGAAGAGTTCCAGCACTATTAAAGTCTTCACACGCATCTCCAGCAATTTCCCACATCTTAGTGTCCTTTTTCCGTTTGCTCTTCACAACATACCTATGGCGGTAGAGGCAGTAACACTAAGCACCTGTCGGCGACGTTATGGATCGGAAAATACCAGCTATTCAAGGGTCAATGTGGTGTGATGGTAAGTTGGTATGATGTGAAAGTGAGTGTTTATTGAAAACAAATCTATCTTATCATAAAAATGAATCTATATATCTTATATTTTATTGAAAACGAATCTATATATCCTATATTTTATTGAAAACGAATCTGATACGTGTCTTGATATTTATTTTTATTTTTTTTATTTTTGGATACTCTATGGACACGTATCCTTCGCGAATCTAAGCGTATCCGTGTCGGATACCGACACACGAGGGTATTTGGCGAATTCGTGCTTCATAGCCTAGTAGTATGTTTAAAAAAATTGAAAACCTATGTTTAGCTTGTTTAAAAGTCTGATTTGGAATATTAATATGTGTAGAGACTTATTATACTCTATAATCTTGAAATATGACATCATATCTATATTTAAATAGGCTAATAGGTGTACTATTAACTAGACTTTTCTAATCCTAACAATTAAATCATATTTTTGTATATATTTTTATATTAAAATTATGTATGTAATAACATTATTTATATTAAAATTATATAATATCAACATTATTACATAATATAATAGATCGGTCTATTAGACTTAATTGACCTTTTGGATAACTTAAACTTGACTTATTAAACTAAATATGTTTTTCAAAAGTATGAGTCTTACCTATTCATAACGGTAAGACCTAGTCTGTTATGAGCTAGGTAATAGGGGTCCTCATAGGTAGTTTAACCTATTTTCGCCCCTACTTAGGATCCTCTCTACCCTCACTTATTACTTTCAATGGCAATTCGGGCTATGTCATTGGGTTTCCTTGCATTTATTTGGCAGACAAAGCATGATAAACCTTTCCATTACCCTAAAATGTTCACTTCGCCCATGAGCCTTTCTAACAAGTAGGCCAGCTTACTCGCGTATATTATAATATTAATTATCAAATGTTATGTTTTGATTTTGTATCATATTTAAAAAGAAGATAAAAAGATGTATGCATCGATAATAAAGTTTTTTATATTGTCATCATGTCATATATCATTCATTTTTAATCATTATTTACTATTAAATAAATGTAGTACAAATGAATGATGTATGATATATCGAGTGTTGTATATTTATACACTCTCAATACATAAATATTAGATTCTACAAAATATAATGTTAAATTGTTTGAAATACCACATTATTATTATTATTATTATTATGTATAATTTTAAAGCAATAATACATAACATTATTTATGTACTTGTTATTGTTTTCTAATTTTTTTATTTGTGTAACGGACAACCCAGAGACCCATTCTCTCTATTAGGGTGTAAAATGAACAAATACATTTTTACATTGTCAGTATACATATTTTACACTCTTTTCATAAATGGACATGTCAAAATATATATATATATATATATATATATTATTTTAGGTAAATATTATACGAACACGAATAAGAGGTCTAAATTGCCAATAATAATCATTACAAACATAACAAATTATGAGAGCAGGCGAATAAGCCTGAAACGGATCTAAAGTGGACATGTGAGTCTGTGACCCAAAGCGGTCCAGCCCGATACGGTGACGCAACCGTTTCCACAGGTGTAGACATAAGTAAGGTTGGCATATGTATAAATATAATTTGTGACAGGCAAACAAACTCTCAATTTCTCCTAATGGTTTGTTCACTCGTAAAAGTAGCAATTTAGCAAAGTCCCAAATTTTATATCCAAGGACAATGATGGGACCAGATGAAATTGAAAGCGAAGAAAGCTTAGTGGAATTAGCGCTCCGTGTTCTCAACACCGCCGATCCGTTCGAGAAGTCCCGACTCGGCGACTCAGTCGCAACTCGGTGGCTCAATGGGGTCATTACTCATCCCTACCACCCTGACCACCACCTTGTCATCCCTGACCGCCCCGCAAGGCTCTCCAACGTATATATTCGTTTATTCTTGTTTATTTTCAATTGGGGTGCCATGTGTTTGATGAAATGTCTCAGTGACATGTACAAGTTTGTTTCTTTGTTTTTTTATGAGTGAAATGCATGCAGGTGAAGTTGGTGGCGCCGGGTTTGATGCCGAAGCTGGGGAAAGCAGGAAGCTTGCAGAGCAGGATAGCCATTGTGCATAGCCTTGCTCATACTGAAAGCTGGGCCATTGATTTATCTTGGGTATTCATTCATCCCTCTTTCAATGAAAAAGCTATTACACCTATTTCAATGAAAAAGCTATTACACCTATTTCAATGAAAAAGCTAGACACACCTCACTTATGTAAGCATATGTAGCAGGATCAGAGATTCCGAGTGAACATGTATAGAAAATGAGATAATGGCAAATGTAAAGTGGTGAAAACATTCAGTTGTAGAAAATGGTAAAAACTGTGTAGATGTGAGTAGAATTGTATGTGGCTGTAGTTACTCCATTTTAATAGTTCAGAATCTTCTCATAGAAGAATGTCCTCAATGTGCATGCTTTTGCATGTACTGTTTTTTTTGGAACCTCTAACAATCATGTGGAATAGATATGAAACATTCATTACATTGTGAAAGGTCATCATTATATGAAATACTAGTAAAATTATGTTATGGAAATTAAGAGTTGTAGCTTGTAAGACAATATGTGGATTGCTAATTATAGGCTTTAACTTCCCTTTTAGTGCCATGTTTTTCATTTTTTGGACTTCCTTGCTATGCATTTGCCATTGTGTATTTGGAAGACAATTAGTTTTCCTCATCCAGTTCATAATGCTGCTACAAATATTTATTATAAATATTTATGTACAAAATACATCCTTGCAGGATATAATAGCTCGTTTTGGTAAGCAAGAGGCAATGCCTAGAGAATTCTTTACAGATTTTGTGAAGGTTGCACAGGATGAAGGGCGACACTTCACTCTTCTTGCTGCACGGCTTGAGGATCTTGGTTCTTATTATGGAGCATTACCGGCTCATGATGGCCTCTGGGATTCTGCCACTGCTACTTCCAAGGAATTGCTATCACGATTAGCAGTTGAACATTGTGTCCATGAGGTGTGTCTTACATTGCTGTTCTTTTGTGATTTATGTTTATGATGAATTGAAGCATTTAGCCTCATTAGATGCTTGGACCAGTTTGTGGAATTAACAAGATTGCTTATTAATACTGGATTTAATTTTTTTAGGGAGGAGGATTGGCATTCAATCCTTGGGATATTTTTTTTTTATCTTTCAGAAGCTCTAAGAGTTTAGTATTATTATTATTCTGTCAATGAACATGATTTATGATAAAATATCATGACGCCGTTCGTTCCATGTAACCAACTCCAACAGTGGGATTCAAGCTTGGTTGTTGTTGTATTGTTCTTACTATTGTTGTTTTGAAATGACATTGTAGCGTCTCAAGTAATTTTCTTAATACTCGAAGTGGGATGTCAGTTTGTCTTCTCCTGTGAACTTCTATCTAGTGTTGGTGAAATGCTCTTATGGAGAACAAAACAGGAAAGTTTTTGAAACCAAGTGGTAATTAAATGTTTTATGAGAGAAGACCTACATCAACTTTTAGTAAGATGTATCTCCTTTGATTAAAGCTTCGAAATGAATTAAACTGCAAGAAAATATTTTCCATCTGATATCTGTCTTATTAGATCCTCCTTCCCCTAAAGTTTTATCTAAAAAAGGACTGAATGCTTATTGTATCTTTTAGATCTATTTGGGGAGGGATTTACTAACCATCACCCTTGATCTAAAATTGCATGAGCAGTTGCAATATACCCAAAAGAAAAGAATTAGTCCCATTAGGCTTACGGTATTTCTTGGTTTTGCTGCTGTGCTAATTCTGAACAATATTTGATTGTTATGGTCTCCCTCTATGTCATGATTCTGCTTCACACAAAAAATGAGTTCCTGAATCTAAAATGTAAAACCTGGTTGATTATGAACACAGGCTAGAGGACTTGATGTTCTGCCTACAACAATATCACGTTTCCGCAATGGTGGTGATAACACTACAGCAGATTTACTAGAAAGAGTAGTTTACCCTGAGGAAATTACACATTGTGCTGCTGGCGTGAAGTGGTTCAAGTATCTGTGCCAGAGGTCTAGGAAACCAGTGTCAGATCAAGAAGAGCAAGAAATTTGTGCAGTAGAAAGTGGAACTACAACTGAGGACGATGAAGTGATCTCAAAGTTCCATGCAATAGTCAGGACATATTTCAGAGGACCTTTAAAACCACCTTTTAATGAGGAAGCAAGAAAATCTGCTGGATTTGGTCCTGAGTGGTATGAACCGCTTGCTATTAAGATTCCAATCCATTCTGGGTAGTAGTTTCTTGTTTATCTTTTAGCATTTGGGCAGCTGTAACAGAATATCATTTATTGGCTTTTGATATTTAAATATTTTAATTTTAAATTATATTTCAAAGTACCAATGTTTTATCTGGGGCAAAAGGATAGTTAAAATATGAGTTGAGCTCTTCTATTATACATTTTGCTTTATGTGCATCAATCTAGACCATTGAATATGATGAATGGTTGGGGTTATTATACTCAATGGATAATCATCATTAGAATTTGGTCTAGACTCATGCACATCAGACTCTAAAGTGCAAACCGCACAATAGATGAGTTTTGCCCAGGATCCAAACAAATGCAAAGCTAGATCTAAATATCATTTCATGTTTAATAGCATATATTTGGAAGACAGCAATTACAATCCTATTTCAACATTGAGTTATATAAGTTTGTCTAATCCTTGGATTATTTCAGAATCTATGGTGAGTTGTTTAGCAGCCATATCCCAACCCACACCAACAGAAGCATAAGAGTTAGTAGGTACTGATGATTGATAATCTCTCTGCATCTCCCTCCAACATTTTAAGCAGAATTTGCATTGATGGTTGATCCACAGCATGGCATTGGATGCAAAAAGAAGTTCCACAATAGCTAGCTTCTTTGCAATTCTTGCATCCCCTTCATCGTCATCATGAATTCTTGTTGCCTTACTCTCTTCCAAGGGATTATAAATCCATTATGGGTAGTAAACATAATGATTGTTTTTCAACATGTCTTCTGTGATCTCCCTCCCTCCCTCCTAATGTTTCAGGCAGCATTATTCCATAACTATAAACACCCGACTTACAAGATACATTACCAAAGTTTCTTAAGAAAACTTCTGGTTCTATGTACCCCAAAATTCCTCTTACTAGTGTTTAATAAAACATTTTGAGGTCTATCAAAATGGACAATGGATTGATCACAAACTTGGTGAAGATACTCCATTCCTCTAGCTATTCACAGTGCAATTTCTCACAACTTTTTCCAGCCATGGAATTTTTGCTTCTTGTCTGGTGAACTTATGTAGTGAACCGTTTGGCATGGGCTCATAAATAAGAGCCCTTTTAAAGCCATCAACACAAAAACCAACCAAGTGAACAACGTTAACACGGTGGATTCTACCTACTTTAACAACTTCATTAATGAAATCTTCCCCATTTCTTTGGGAATTATTCAGGATTTTCACAGCAATAGAAATCTCTTTCGAAATGCTTCCTTTGAATACAATGCCATACACTCCCTCTCCTAACTTGTTTTGAAAATTATCAGCGATTCACTTAATTCCAGCATGAGTATCTGCTGGATCTCAGAACTCTCTAGTCTTCTAGAAATCTTCCAAGAATTGCTTGTTCTTCTTTTCAAGGCGTGTTAGAATCATTGATGTGATAAACTGCACCAGTCACTGATCCTGCAACTACTAAAACTAAATTTTTAGACAATGATAACATTCTTGCAGGATAATATGACCAAAAAGCTCAACTAAACTTGAAAGCTGACCTGTGATCACTAGAGCTCTTGATGATGAACCTGCAAATGACAATAGAAAACTCAAAATTTATGTAATCCCCTCAAGATAGTCTTGACATATCTTAAAAATTTCTCTTAATTGAATGCAGTAACCTAACATAGAAGTGCATTTGAAATAGAGACGAGGATAGTCTCAGACTGCTAGAAATCATGGTATGTCGATTAGTTTGGAAGGTTTATGCTTTATCTTTCAAGATTCCATCTATATAATTTGAACATGGAACCTCCAGAAGGCATGGGAAACTCAATGCTTAACCATTCAGTATGCCACTGGAGGCAACTAGCTAGGAGTAGTATTTTTAGAGTCTTTAGAATTGAGAGGGTTAACTTTATTGTTGAAGAAACAGTAGGTTTCATTATTGGCAGTATTACTTTTTCACCCACATTTGTCCTCTTCTGATTCACAATGTTTACAGTTTGGATCATACCACATAAAACGAAGACTATTGTCCTTATGAAGAAAATCTGAAGGGATGGGTGACATACTAAACATTTTGGTGCAAAATGATGGGCAAGTTTTCTTTCTTTACAGAAGATGGAATGGCATATAGTTCAGAATTTGAGGTGGTTATGCACAGAACCATAAACTTGGGATCCAAATTTCTATATGTTAATGAACAATTGAAAACATTATAGTGCATATAGCCGACCCCGCTTAGTGAGATTAAGTTTTGATTGTTGTTGAACAGAAGAGTTGGCTTTGTATTGGAAATGGAAAGATAGTAATCTGAGTTTATTAAGTTGGCCTATAAGGTACCTATGTGGATCATATAACTCAGTTTTTTTCTCTCGCTTTTTCAGTGAATACATTTTACAGTGAGCTTCACTGTGATGGGGAGTTCAATCACAATTTAATAATTTGCAGCACAAACTAAATCAAACCCAGGATAGCTCCAGCGTTGTGGAGGGTGCCTTTTTATATGGAAATGGAATTGGATTACTTAATTTCAGCATGATAAATGTGGACAGCCATCAGAGCCTAACATGTTCTCTACGTTGAAGCAGACCATGAATAGAAGGCCAATGTAAAAGGAGATGATTACTAAAGAAGTAGCCATGTGCCCATGTCTCTTGAGTCTTTGGCTTTGTGCAGGTTATGAGGACATGAAGCAATGCCTTACCCATCAGCCCTTGTTTTGGTTCAAAATCAATTTTCAATCTCTTCAGTAACTTCTCAATAATTGCCTCATATGACATGTGCTTACATCAACATGACAGGACTTGTTGGGTTTGCCTTGACTTATTCATGTTAACTTTAATATGGTTTTTGTCCTTTAATCTCTATTGAAAGGTTAGTTTGCCAACTGGCCTTCATGACCATATAAATGTTATCCTCTATTCCTCTACTGCATTGCTCTTAATTCACGTCTTAACATCCAAAGACGTGGTGGGACTTTAATGTTTGTGTCCTTATCTATCAGTACTGTGATTTGTGATGTAAATTTTGATATCTTTGTTTTCCTTTAATCTCTCTTGTTGCTAGTCAGGCTAACTGCTACTTGCTTTCTGTATGACCATCACAGGAATGTCATCCTTAACTGCATTGCTTATACCCCTTTTGCTGGTACTCCCAATCCTATCCCATGCAAGTACTAGCAGCATCAAGCCAAAGGGTGCTCTTGACTGTTACCGATCGTGTGGGATTCATAACATAAGCCACCCTTTCCGGCTGAAAGATAGTCCAGACCACTGCGGTGACTTGAGATATAATCTATCTTGCCAGGACAATCAATTTGTACAGTATTGGAATTCAGGAAAATATTATGTACAGTCAATTAATTACAACAACTTGACAATTCGACTAGTGGATGCAAATATTGGCTTGCATAACTACTCTTCTCCCCCTAGTCATTCTTTAGGCACTTTTAGTTTCAGAAACCAATTTTATCCCTCCGAGCCATATCAAGATTTTCTGGTTCATGATATAGATTCACCTTTAACTTATGATGTCAAGAATTTGACAAAGCTCATGATATATTTGAGATGTCCATATCCAATGAGTTCATCTGATGGCACTGCAACTTGCATGAATGATAGTTCATTTGGGAAAGGGAGTATTTTCTATGTCAATGTTGATAACAAGTCTCTTTGGGATTTGGGGCTGGGAGACTCATGCCACATAGAGTTTATGTATCTGACATCTTGGCCTGCTGAATACTACAACCAAAGCAACATTTCATGCACAGATATTCATAATATGCTGCTTTATGGCTTTGAACTTTCTTGGGGTAAAGCTTTCTGTGATGTTCGGTCAATTGCCATCCTTGATGATCATGGCAATCCTTATTGTGAAGGTTCCTTAAGTGTACTTTCTTTCATACTTCATTTTTTGTTTCTACCATCTTTATTTGTTTCTTTAATTGGGGAATGAATGGAAGGAAAGAAAAGAAATAAATACAATGACAAAAAAGAAAGAGAATAAAATATAAGAGAATAGTGGATAAGTGGAGTTGAATCACAACTATTTAAAACTTTTGCACCACTTTCCAAAAATTATATCACTATATCTTATTTTAATGATGAAGATTAGATGATAAAATGACATGACTCTACATCAAGTGAAAACATTTGTTATGATCAAAAATAAAAATTAATACTTTACTTTACAATCTATAACTGTATCTCTTTCATTTTACCCCCTCTGTCCAAACATAATTCACATTTTTTTTCCATCTGTGAACATCCTTATTTATATGTAAAGAGCTTATCCCATTGTTTTTCAAATGCAGGAGTTTTGGCCTTCACTTTAAGGTCGTTCCTTTTTAAGGGTAAAGCAGTCTCACTTCACCCTAACATACTCTCTTTTCTTAGTTTCAAATTATGGTACTTTCTTCTTATTCATGAAGCATTCAAGGCATACAATAATACATATGCTCATAATGAAAGGAATTTGGCACTTGCTTATATTATTTTCCTTGTTTGGTCCCCCCCTCCTTCTGCACACATATTAATATTCTATATTCCTTACTCCACATGCAAGAAATATGATGGAGGTTAACCTAAATTTTGATTCCTTAACCATGTCCATCAAATGCAATATGCTAATTTAATATTGACAAAAAAAATGCATAAATAAAGTTTTTCATTAGTACAAAATTATCATAAATATTTGATGATGTAATTCTTTACTTTTTAAATTTTAATCCCTTCCCATAAAAAACCATACCCTAGCTTAAATATGTTTTAAGCTTCTAAAAAAACGATTTTTATTTTGGTCTTCATGACAAAAAGGTTTTGCATTACTGCAAAGATAAAAAGTAGTGTCTATGGACCCTGACATGAACTCCATGTTGTTAATACCATATAAAGTATTATTTTTTTTAATTTTTAGTCCCTTTTATCACCTGTCATCTATATGCCTCTTTATTTTGGACTGAAAATTCTTTATAGTGCAACATTGTTGCATCTCCCCATTCTTTCCTTTTACTATCACCTATTCCATCTCCTTTTTAATTGTGGTTAAAATATATATCTAGTTCATTTTCCTTTATAAAAGAAAGAATGTTCCAATTTAATTTCCATTATACATGTGCTCAAGTATTATTGGTTAAGTTGCAAGACATTATACATATAGTTATTTTAAATTTTGCTCTAATGTAATAATGGTGTGAAATTTCAAATTAAATTATTCTTTCTTGTGTGCTTCTTGCAGTCTTGTATGTAGTTTCGGCTTCGTTCATAATCAGTAAGTCACTAAGTCCTTATCTTTTCCTTAAGCCCCTAAGAAAATTGTTGAAACTAGATGTATAAATAACTTTGCTAGTTTTGACAACTCTGTTACCAAAGTTATGCTAAAGTTGTAACTTTGTTAGGTTTTTCTTCACAGTTTCCTACTTTGCTGTCAGATGGGTGATTACAACTCTATTCATCATCATTTTCTTATGTATCTTAAAATGTCGACGGAAGCATTTGTCTATGTATATCAACATTGAAGATTTTCTGCGAGGTGATAATAGCTATATGATGCCTATAAGGTACTCTTACAAAGACATTAAGAGAATAACAGAAGGATTCAAGATAAAGCTAGGGAGTGGTGGCTTTGGTTCTGTCTTCAAAGGACAGCTTCGAAGTGGCCGTGTAGTAGCTGTTAAGGTATTGAACAAAGCTAAAGAAAGTGGTCAAGATTTCATAAATGAAGTTGCTACTATTGGAACAACTCACCATGTTAATGTGGTGCAACTCATTGGATTCTGTGTGGATGGATCAAAACGCGCTCTTATATATGAGTTTATGCCAAATGGATCTCTTGAAAAGTACATTTTTTCACATGAAGTTGGTTCTTCCTTAAGCTGTGAAATGTTGTACTCCATTTCTCTTGGAATTGCTCGTGGTATTGAATACCTGCATAATGGGTGCAATATGAAAATTCTCCACTTTGACATCAAGCCTCATAATATCCTTCTTGATGCGAACTTCAATCCAAAAGTTTCTGATTTTGGACTCGCCAAACTTTACCCTACAGATAATAGCATTGTGTCTTTGACCGCCGCAAGAGGAACCATAGGATACATGGCTCCTGAGCTCTACTATAGAAATATTGGCACAATCTCCTACAAAGCTGATGTCTATAGCTTCGGAATGTTGTTAATGGAGATGGCTAGTAGAAGGAAGAACTTGAATGCATTGGCTGAGCATTCTAGCCAACTTTATTACCCATTTTGGGTTTACGATCAGTTACATGATGGAAAGGAAATTACAATTGAGAATGACACAGATGAGGAGATGAGACTAGCAAAGAAAATGATGATTGTGGCATTGCATTGTATTCAGACGAGGCCAAGCGATCGTCCTTCAATGAATGAAGTGATAAAGATGCTTGATGGAGACGAAGACTTACCAATGCCTTCTAAGCCTTACCTATTCCCACAAGATGATATTAGAGAGCATACCAGTTCAAAGCCATCCTCTGAAATAACAGTTAGTAATTCCAAAGAATCAACCTAATCTCTTTGTGTTCTAGGATGGTCTTGCACCATCTGCTAGCTTGTACTTGTAGCCTTAATTTTAGATTGTGTTGAGTGCTTCTGATGTATATGGTGATAACAATCTTTTTTGCACTGGCATCTATTTCTGTGCTAGACTCTTGTGTGAACTGTTGCAATGTACCCAGAAGAAAAGAATTAGTCCCATTAGGCTTATGGTATTTCTTTGTTTTGCTGCTCTGCTGATTTTGACATATATGTTCATGTTATGGACACAGGCCAGATGACTTGATATGTTGCCTACAACACAACAATCTCATGTTTCCGGCACGGTGGTGATAACCACTTGAGCAGATTTACAGGAAAAAGTAGTTTACCCTGTCGAAAATCACGCAATGTGCTGCTGGTGTGAAATGTTATGCCATATTTAATAAGATATCTCAGGAAAACAACAAGGAAATATTTCTTCTCATGCTGAATAGGAAATCTTGGGAAAGCAATTATAAGCCTATTTCAACATTGTGAGTTATACAAGTCAATCTAATTCTTAGATATTATTTCCAAATCTCGGGTGAGTTGTCTACCTGCCACACCCACATTGATGAACCTTCAGAACTGTAAGTATTGGTAATCTATCGACCTCTCCCTCCAGCATTTGAACCAAAAATTGCATTGATCATATAATATGTGAAGCATAAGTGAACTAGTGATTTTTAACTTATTATTTTATATTGGTAAAATGAGCAGATTATTTATTTGATTGAGGCTTCTATTATTTTGCACCTGTAATAATGAATGACTGAATGATTGGAATGTTGAATTACCATAATTTTGTTATGGAAAGTAATATCAACCTTCATATTCTTATAATCTCATTCTGCTTTTATTTTCAATGTAGAGGTGTACTAGTAGAGGCTTAGGTTCCGTATTTGTCATTTTTTCAGTGAAAAAAGCCAAAAGTTTATTATCATAAAAATCAAATAAAATAATAAAAGCAATCCTTTCCTTTCCTGATTTGTTATATATGATTTGATAATATATGAAGATTTTTTCTATTGGAAGGTTTTCTTGGTGCAATTGTGTTGTGTTCCTCAGTGTTATTTGATTTTGTAAGTATCATGATATGATTTTTGTGTTATGAACGTTAAGTATAGGATACTAGTTTTTTGGTATTTGGGTTCTGATTGTCAATGTTGAATTGAATTGTTTGTAATGATTCTTGTGCTTATTGAGCTAGTGAAAAAAAAGGTTATTTATGGAGAAAGGTGTAGGAAAAGGAGAGAAATGGGAATGGTTCAGAGAATGAAATTCCTTCAGCTTCTGAGTTTAAGGCTAAGTGTCACTCCACTGTTGTTTTTGGATGGTTCTCAGCACTGTTGTTTCTGGATGGTTCTTATTGCTTGAATGAAAAATTTACTGTTACTCATTACTTTCTTTCACTTTTTCCTTTTTATTACAGGGAAATATGGGAAAGTTGTTTATTTTAACAACCCAATGTGACCATGTGTGTGTTAATTTAGCTTTTGTATCTGCCCCCATGTTTCTTCATGTTTAATTACCAAAATTACAAACCTTTGAAGTGAGTGTTTTTTTATTGTAAACAATCCATTTATGACATTAGAAAAACTAATGGCTGAACTTAATGTTTGATAGTAATATTGATTAGATTATTATATATGGTTATGACTTACTTCATGTTTGTTTCACTACCACTTCAACATCTTTCAAATTCTTTTTATTTCTTTTGGAATAGCCGGGAGTGTTATTTCAATATGAACCTGAGCTTGATGCTTTCCTACAGTTTCTTATCTACACAATTTTACGATTATAAGCATGCATTTATGTACACTTACATGCATTATATGTTATTAAGGCCCCACTAGGTTTTTGAGGTCGATATTTTGATTCCCGGGAACAATACTTATTGGGATGGACAACCACAAATTTCGAAATCAAAAGTTATTTGTTTTTTACCAAAAAAATGTGAAAGATATAGTTGGTAGTACAAAATATATATATATATA
>NC_032023.1:15700871-15811495 GCF_001865875.1 Lupinus angustifolius
TATATATATAATCTGAAATTTTGAACAATCTTAATGAGGATTTGATTTGAATCAATATGTTGACAGTCAGCTAATAAAAAGTATCCATTTTATTTAGTTTCGTTCATGAAGAAAAGGATGAATATATCTATAGTAAATATGCTTACATGTGTACCATATACACACGCCTATGTAGCTAATATTCATGGCACCAAGTTTTTTAATTTTATATTTTATAATAATTAATCTATATAAAATAAGTATTACATCAACAATATGTGTATATGACAAATTTGTCACTATACCTAAACTACTAAATTCATTAATAAATAATAATAAGATAGATTATGTAAGCTCAAAATAATAAAAAGTATAATATATAAAATATTTACTAGTTGGTTGTTTTGAGGAAAGGGAGCATGAGTAGTTGGGTGCTTGATCAAATTCTCTCTAACCTACATCTCTTTTACAATTATTTTTGTCTTGAAATTATCTATTTTTCACTTTAAATTTATATTAAATATTAAAGGGCTTATGGTTTAATAGTTTTCCTTACAAAATAAACAATTTCCGGAAAGGATTTGAATCCTTCCTATTAGTTGAAGTGTTTTTGGAATTACACAAGATTAAGGAGTATTTGCAATGGTTCAAACCGTAGCGAAAGAGAGGCAGAAAGAATTTGATTTTATGCCTATTCCTACCCTTTGTTATTGGCATCCCTCTTTATTCTCTCTCTAGTTTTTCATTCATCACAAGTGGTATCTTCATTCAACTAATAAACTCTCCCAAAACCCTAAAAATCAAGATCATTCGCTAATTGGTGCAAGGAAAATGGTGTATTTCTTGATATTTTATTTGCTCCAGTAATGAGATTTTCTAATCTCAATCTTGATTATTCAAGAATATTTGATCTTGAAGAACAAAACTTTTAATTGGCTTCACAAACCCAAGAGTTTGATTTGGTCTGTGAAAATTGTATAGTGTTTGCAAGATGAATTCAAGTTCCCTATAATTTCTAAATTCGAATGAGATCCTAATTTGTTGGATAGCTCTATATGGAATTTTGATATGAATTATGAATTCTTTATTCATAATGTAATATGAGGATGCTGGAAAAATAAAATGGAGCCTTTGGTTACTTCAATTTAATTGCAATATGAATTGTTTTATTCATTTGTAATTTGGGATGGTATGCTTTGGGTCACAATGTCCTAAATAAGTCACGATGATATTCACAGTGTGAAAGCAGATGGTATAGATTTGGCCCATATGTCACTAAATGCTTCATTATTCATTTTATTAATACTATATGGTATAGTTAAGAATGTGATTGCTAAATGCAATTAATATAATTTGAAATCGGTTGGTATGCCTAACAATAATTGCCTATAAATTCAAATGTGAATAAGACCCTTGTTTGTTAGCTGGCCCATATACTTGCAATTGAAGTATGAATTATGAGTTCTCAATGTAAAATCTGGATGATATGCAAAGTGGATGGTATGCATGTGTTGTCCCTTAATCTCGATGAACCAAACTTTTAATTGGCTTTACAAACGCAAGAGTTTGATTTGGTCTGTGAAAATTGTATAGTGCTTGCAAGATGAACTGCAGAATCCATGATTGACAACAATAAAGCTTAAACACAAAGTTCAATACAGAGGCTTATATTAGATCTGAGCTTGACAAACATTAATGCATGACTTTCATCCATGGCCTGAGAGTAGTTGGCAAGACACTGTTGTCCATATATTTTGGTCAAAAACAATAACCCATGTGTTGTGCAGAAAAAGATACACACAAAAATACACAGCACGGATTAAGGGACAACACATACATATTTGTACAGACAAATATCATGCAAGAAGTTCCTGCAAGCCTACCTTGTTTGGCATACATCGTACTAAAACGTTTAGGCATATTGCGATCCCCTGAATGCTTGGCTAGCTCTATTATTGATGCTGCTCTTGCTCTGCCAGTAAGTATTCTTATAGAGTGGTACTTTCTAGTGATGATTTTACATTTTTACTGCATGCCATTGATGTTTCTAACTGAGCACAAGTATTGAACCAACCAATTTGTGTACATATTATTCCACCACCTGTATTTATTATGCCTTGTAAGATGAGGTTTTACCTGATGCACCATCTAACCCCTTATGACGTACCCTTTGTAATAGTAATTTAGCTTCATCTGAGCTTAGGAAACGATTTATCGGTCAAGTAACTTAGTGAGTTGTTATGTACTGATGACATAGAATTGGACTAACTAATATATTCAGGAATGAAACTGGCCCCACAAACAGAAAAGTTCTAAATAGGAGTATATATACATGTATACATGCACTCACACATATTTTAAATCCACAATTTCAAGTATAATAGATTTCTCTAAATTTTCATGCAAAGTAACTCTGGAAAGCTCTTTTGTGGAATTTTTTATATCATAAAATAGGGAAATAACAGCATGATCACTATAAGATATGGAATATTTCTTTCTTGATATTTTGCTAACACACACACATGTTCATGTTTGGGTATGATTTTTAAATTTGAATATGAAACGGTTTCTCAATTGCCATTGTGTCCTATATAACATAGGTTACTTTTATTTGATGTTTACATCATTTTCTGTCCTGCTTTTTTCCATGTTAAGTTAACTATCGTTGTCTGCTAATAGGAGGTACAACAAAATCATTGCCTTATATCGGTTGCCCATTTCTTACACTCGATTGACCTCCAATTGATGGATATACAGTTTAGCATCCTTCTGTTTCCTCCATTTACCGTATGTAATTCATCGAAAGTAAAGTTTTAGGGCCTATACCGATCTCCTGAAATATTTGAAGTAACTAGTTGTGCTCTATCATTGATATTTCTTTTGATGTTGATGGCATTTTTATGCATATCTCTCATACCTTCTCTTGCCTTTTTAATTTTGACTGCCTTTGAGATTCCAATATCTATCTCCTTCAATTCAATGTAATTATAGTGCTTGGTTCCTCCTGTTAACCAGTCAAGTATCATTGCATGTTTGCAACTAGCATCTATCAAGGATCATAGTCAAATGGATATGTTATTATCAATGCAACTACAAATGTTTCACTGGTATGTGCAATGCAACTATATATATCTAACTGCATGTATATGACACTCTTGTGTGGTAGATTTTGATCATTTGTTATAGTCATGTATGGAATATAGTAAGCTCAATATTGATTGCAGGGAACATCAGGAGCATGCTTTTTTGGAGGAAAAGGTAGGACCCTCAACCCTTAAACACTTTCAGGAAATGCCAAATTAGCACTTGAGCTTTGGGAAACTACATGCAATTTGCTATCACAGACACCTTTTGGTGTTGAAGAAAAGCAGATGTAATGAATGCTATATAACAAAGTGAAATAGTTGGCACTTGCCTCATTTAGATTGATAAGTGATAACACATTCTTCATAAGTTATGAGGTTTAGTTCCTGGAAGCTACCATCATTGTGACTCATTTTTTATAGCATTATTACTTAGTATTTTGTAGCTTTATTGGAGTATTCCAAATGTGAAGAAGTCTCATATTATATAGAAGTTGATGAATTAAAAAACATGTGGATGACCCATAGGCTATGTCGTAAGGTTTTGTATCATGCGATGTTAAATTCACTTAAATGTTTCTTTCTGTTTCTTTCGCTTTTATCATTGAAGAACACACAAATGCATCTTTTGTCCAGGGAGGGATCAACATCCCAAAGCACTCATTTACATCTTGGTTGATGATGTTAAATAGGTTACTTATTAAGGAAAGACTAAATACCGCAAGGGTTGACAGATAATGGATTCTATGCAATGAAATGGATGAGAACAAGGATCACTTGTTCTTAAAGTGCAGGTACTCTTTAGTTTTGATGTACAAAATCAAACACTAGGAGCTGCCTCATCAGTTCACAATCTGGTTTAGCAAATAAAGAAAAACAAAGGGTGTAGAGTCCAATTGTATAAGTCTAGCAGAATGTCAAATGCTTATATAGCATTCCTAGTAGAAAGTGGCTTAAAAAATGATTATAGATTACAAATAGGAACAACTAATCTCAGGTTGTTACTAGTTTATCATATTAAACATTTCTGTTGGGATTTTGTGGCAATACCCTTCCTAGAAGGTTATCATTGATTACAATCCCTCAAGTTTCAGGTAGTGAAAGCAGCATTTTCATAATACTCAAAAATAAACCTTTCAAGTATATTATTTGTAGCACTTAAACATATTAAACTATCACTACATGAAGATTGAGATTATTGTCACTAAGACAAGTCATTTCAACAAACACAAAATTGAGGAAACACACTAAAGGGTACCATGATATGCACCTTGCACTATGTGCATGAAACTATATCAAATCATATCTAAAATGTAAGTAGCATTTTCTGAGAGTCACCGTCCAATAAAAAAATCTACAAACATACCCTAGAAATCCATGCAACGAGTTAAAAGTTAACCATGGTTAAGGTTTGTGGGTCCCACTCCATCATAATAAAAATGAAAAGAAAAATAAGAAACAATTAACCCTTATAAAATGGTATATTTGTATTTTCATTTTCATTGTTGGGGCAAAATAGATTCTCTACAGTTTCTCATGGTTTGACAGATGGGCCATTTTACATGGTGACCGTCTTTCTCAGATTCAAAAAAATTTCTGAACGTGACATACCCTCTTTCTCCAATTAGGTAATTTCACTCATTTCATTATTTACAATCTTCACTGTACCATAAAGCTCGTGTTTTTTATTTTCAATTTTTAGTTAGATTCGGTATGAACCATACTCTAGGGTTTCAACTTTGAGCTACTGAATTTAATTTCAGATTTTGAATTTGTGAATTTCGACCGTTTGAGCTGTTTTGGAACTACACTCACTTCGTAGATCCATGGCGGGATTCTATTTACTTCGAATCCACAAGGTTGATTTGGGATCATTTCGCACTGTCTTTTTTGAATTATTTTTTTCGTCCGTTTATTGATGTTGAGCTTCTTATGCAAGTGTTTCTGATAAAAAGAGGTTATAGGTATTCTTAATTTCGCTTCATGTGTTTGTTTTACATGAATTTAGCATATTTTGATTAAATGGATTGTTTGGGGGTTGGTATCAACAATTCAAATTATATGGTTTTATTTAGAGTGCGAGCCTCGACACAACTGTAATTCAGAATCTTCTCATAGAAGAATGTCTGATCGCTTGCAAGGGTAAGACTGTCTACATGTATCCTCCCTTTACCATGTTAGCTTAGAGTCTCGTGCAGCCGACCACCTTTTTTTTTGAACGAATGGAAATTGTTTTAACCTCACCTAGTGGGATAAAGGCTTGGTTGTTATTATCGTCAAACTAGGCACTTTTAATTTGTGATTGATTGATTGATGCTATCTATGGATTGGAAGTCATGGAGTAACTTGGTAATTGTGTTGTGTTGAGTTTACAAATGAAAAAATTGGATTATTGAAAGACATTTACCATGTTCTAGGTGCTGCTAACAATAAGTAATATTTTAGTGATTTTTGGAAGTTTGCAGTTCATTTTTATGTATATCTGTCCTCCTCACCCTGCCTTCACCTTCCCCGTTACTAGTAAAGAGGTCATGCAGGCTGTTAGAATTCGGTCTAACTTTTAGTGTTGGTGTGAGAAAGTAAACATGAAGACAACGTAAGTTATAGTCATTTTCTTTGAGTAGGGTATTCTTGTATGTGTGGATTCACTGGATTGTCTTGTTGTGATGCTTTAAAAAAAATTAAGTGATGGAGAAAGGTAATTGAAATTACTGCTAAACATTGTACTATATTCTCTGTTTCTCTTTTTGCTGTATGAAGAAAATACTTACTATGTAGTAAATGGAACATGCCATATAAATATTTCGATTCTGGATTAACTATAATACTAGCATGGAATCTACAATGAGCCTTATCCTAGATTGTAAGTTGAAAGTGTCTTTATAACTTACCTAGCACCTACTGATATGATATCTACAATGTTTTTTGCAAAAAAAAATATTGAATTTCCTCACAAGTCGCACCTTACATTTGTTGCTATTTAAAAAAAGGTGCTACATTATTTGATACGCCTTGTAGGCTTGTAGCTATACAAGTAGTTCTTCATAAGTTTTGATGGCTTGATATTGCTAATGATAAAAGGCAATGTTGTTACTGTTTTCCACATAAATATCAGCTAAACTATGTATCTAGGATAACCTGGTAAGAACAAGTTCTGACATAGAGAATGATGCTCCTGCATGTCTTTTTTCCATGAAATCACATTGTAATCTTGACATGTACATTCATGAAGCCTGATTAGAGTTGTAGTCTATATATGTGAACAATAGGATTTAAGGGTACATGCGAGGGATAATATGTCTTATCAATTCTCTTCATTGTTCACTTGAATATGTGATGGCATTGACCCTTAATATCTTACCTCTCTTTAACAGACATAACACATGTTGTTCCATTCTTGTGACTGTTGAGGTCTTTGATGATAATGTGCAATTCAAATGAAAAACCTATATAAGGTGCTTGCATTATGTCATAAAGCACAATTGTTTCATTATTAGTTTGAATATGTGTGTGATGCATACTTAATAATGCTGGTTTACTTATAATTGTTGCTTCACATGCCTAAATCTGGGGAACTTAAGTTACATGTCTCAATTTATTTCTCCCATGTATCAGGTGTAAGATTAAAGAGTTTCATCAAGCTAAGGTGCCATGTTATAGAATCCAGTGTTCATGGTTAAATTCTTTGCCTTTTAGCTTGGTGGGGAAGCAACATATCAAGAGTTTAGACAACTAAAGAATGATGGATTGCAACAAGGATGAGGCAGCTAGGGCCAAAGAAATAGCTGAGAGGAAATTTTCAGAAAGGGAATATGTCGGGGCAAAGAAGTTTGCTCTCAAGGCTCTAAATTTATATCCTGCATTGGAGGATCTTTCCCAGTTTTTAACTACTCTTAATATTTATATATCTGCTGAGAATAAAATAAGTGGAGAAATGGATTGGTATGGTATACTTGGAGTGAGCCCCTTTGCTGATGATGAGACTGTTAGAAAGCAGTATCGGAAGTTGGCTCTCACTCTTCATCCTGACAAAAACAAGACTTTAGGTGCAGAGGGTGCATTTAAGCTGGTTTCTGAGGCATGGAGTTTGCTATCAGATAAGACCAAGAGATTAGCATATAACCAGAAGAGGACTGGAAATAACCCCAATCATATCGGTACTCAATCAGCTGCGCACAGTTCAAATGGTATTTATAATTTTAAGAAGAATGTAACTTCAAATGTGAGGACTGGAACTAATGCTCGGGTACCCTCAGCTCCAGTTCCTCCTCCACAGAAAAGGGCTGAAACCTTTTGGACTATCTGTAATCGGTGTAAGACGCATTATGAATATCTCAGGGTTTACTTGAACAATACCCTTTTATGTCCCAACTGTAGTGAAGCTTTTATGGCAGTTGAGACAGGTCCACCTCCCAATGTTTTTAAGTCACCAAATTGGTCTTCTCATCAACAGTATCACAATAATCGACAACATGCTGGAACTAATAACACAAATGTTCAGTGGGATACTCACGGATCATCATCTGTTGCTGCTCAAATTGTGCAGCAGGCAAGTGAGAAAGTGAGGAAAGAGGGAACACCGTCATTTTCTGAATGGGAGAGGAAGAGGACTGATGGTTCGAAGAAAAGGAGGACAGATGATATTCAAATTAATGGTTATCAAGGGCACATGGCAAATCATATGGGAACGGGACATGGAGCAGCCGGTGTGGGCGGTTTTTCTGAACCAGGAAAGGCTAACATGGAAACACAAAGAAATAATGGTTTTTCTGTCAAGCATTACAAAACAAGAGAGTTGTCAATGTTTGAACTGCGAAACATGTTGATGGATAAGGCAAGGGTTGATATTCGTAAGAAACTTCAAGAATGGAGATCAGTGGCTGAAGCTAAGATTACCAACAAAGACAGAGGGAATAAGAGACAAAAAAGCACATTTAATGACAAAGCCAGTTCAGAGAAGCATGTAGAGTCCACTGGTAATGGTAACAGGCATCTGGTTGTTGATTCTTTCCCTGTCACATCTGATGATGCAGTTGAGAAGAACCAAGCCTATGTTACAATTAATGTTCCGGACTCTGATTTTCACAATTTTGACTTAGATAGATCTGAAAATGCCTTTGAGGATGACCAGGTTTGGGCTGCTTATGATGATGATGATGGAATGCCTCGTTATTATGCTAGAATTCACAAGGTGATATCCACAAAACCATTTAGAATGCAGATCAGTTGGCTTAACTCTCGAAGTAACAGTGAATTGGGCCCAATGGATTGGATAGGTTCTGGTTTTTATAAAACTTGTGGGGATTTCAGGGCCGGTAAACATGAACTATCCGAGTCATTAAATTCATTTTCACACAAGGTTAGGTGGACAAAAGGCAACCGAGGAGTTATTCGCATATTTCCTGGAAAGGGAGAAGTTTGGGCACTTTATCGAAACTGGTCTCCTGATTGGAATGAACATACTCCAGATGAAGTGATACACAAGTATGATATGGTGGAGGTTCTTGATGATTTCAGTGAGGAGCAAGGTATAATAGTTACTCCACTTATTAAAGTTGCTGGTTTCAGGACAGTGTTTCAGAGGCACATGGACCCTGATCAGGTGAGAAGGATTCAAAAAGAGGAGATGTTTCGATTCTCTCATCAGGTTCCTAACTACTTGCTTACTGGTAAAGAAGCTCCTAATTCTCCAAAGGGTTGTCGAGAGTTGGATCCAGCAGCTACTCCTTTAGAACTCCTTCAGAACATGACAGAAGCTGATGAGGCATCGCTGGGTAATGTTTCGAAAACCAAATGAAGATATAGTGCCTAGTTCACATGAAAACCTGCATTTGGATTTGTTGCTTCAAAACCTTGTAGAGCAGAAATGTTAAACATGGATGGTATGCAGAAAAAGGATGATGGATGAGACACTACACATAATAGAGAAGTTGGTGTGACTGATGATGCGATAGGCTTGAGAAATTAAACTGTAGTTTGATGAGGAAAAAACACTTTCTTACGTGACTCTTGATTTTGGAAGCCTGACCCGTATTATCTATAACGCTTTTTGTTGTTATAATTGGATCAAAGGGATCCACAGCCTTTTAGTTTTTGTTGTTTATTTTTATGACATGTTATTGGTTATACTTATGGATTGTCCACGCTCAAAGGAGAACTCAGGTATTATTCATCAATCTGTAGGGAAAATGATTAGACCATAGTTCTGGTATTTCATGTTGTTCTTGTCTGGTGCTTTGATTTCCACTTTAGACATGCCTTGTATGTATGAGTTTTACTTGCATATGATTCATTTGCTTATTGCATTTTGATACTTGATGCAGTTACTCGTGGCTGCACTTTTATTATTTGTTTTAACATTCCATTTGTAATCAAATATATTTGTCCTTGCATGATCTGCAGGTATAATGTGTCTATCTTTTTTAGTGATATCAAATAGAGGCCATGTTGTGGTAATCTGACTAATCTTGATTTGATATATGCTATCTGATGTTTATACCATTGTGAATTGATGCCTCTATAGTCATGGTGGAAATGGGGACCTGAGTTTTTTTTTAGTAACTTCTACAAGTTTTGGTGGGTACATATATGGTGAGAGTTTAGGCCTAAATGCATGAACCAGGAACATTAACTTTTTGTTGTGTGTTTCATAATGGGCAATGGCATGCATTCTAAAACTTTGTACATGCATGGAAAATGATGAAGACATTGTTTTAATAAGGCACTATAGACCATATGGCCAACCTTTTGTTATGTCTGTTGTGTGGCTCCTTTGAGCTTGAGTTATTGTTCATTCATTTGCTACTCACTATAAACCTAAGTGAAAAACAAAAACAAAAAAACTAAAGGGGTATGAGAGCATTGGAATTCATATGTAGATAAGTGCATCTTCATTGAATGGGTATAAGGGTGTTGAACTTGCATCATGTTGAAGCAGTTTCACAACTATCAAAGAGACCAGGAAAAAATTATTTAAAATTTAACTAAACTTGAGAACAAAAGTTAATCATTTATGATTAGAATAAAAACACATAAATAACAATTTAGCAGATTACCATGTACAGAGAAAAAGAACAAACTAAGGCCTTAAGAGTTGGCTAACATGTTAAAGAGAACTTGTCATCATGAGAAGCTTCTCATTTTGCCAAAAAGTCAGCACAATAATTACCTGCCAAAAAGTCAGCACAATAATTACCTTCCCTGAAGATATTCGAAATGGACATCTTTGAAGGCATCCTTAAAATCAAAGATACACAACACTTTCCTATACGAATACACATCTGTTGTCCCACACTTTATGTCATTTCATGTCCCATAGACATGCGATTGGTCAGAAAAAATATATTTAAGTTAAAATTTAATTATTAAATATTTTTCTGACCAATCATAAACTCATGGTACATGGAGTGATATAAACTGTGGGACAACAGATTTGCTGAATTCCTATACCCACACACTACAAATACAATTACAAGAATTTGAATTTTCATATAGGTGTAATGTGATGACTGATGAATAGAGCTATCTCAAAGTTTTTCAATTAAAAAAGACATGGAATTGGGCTATTAAATGTAGCACCCTTAACTATAATGGGCCTGTTAAAGCTAAAGGGCTTCATTCACACTTCCTTACATTATTATTGATTTATGGTGTTTAAATTGATTATTCAACTATCCTTCCAATTTTATCCTAGGCAAAAAATACATACACCATTTACCTACAAATTTCTGTGGAGATGATTGCTCCTATGAAAACACTACTATTTTATGTTGTCTCTTCTTTTAAGACATTTATGCAAAATCCACCTATATGAGACAGAATCCTAAGGGCATTTCAAAGTTCAATTTTATTATATGAAAAGCATATGATCTCATTGACCATGAAAGTAATAAAAATGGTATAGGAAGGTTCATGGAAATTCCACTATGGGTCAGATTCAAGGAATTAGAAAAGAAAGCTGAGCAAGTTTCCTAATGATTCTTCTTGATTACTAATTTGTTCATTATTTCCCACATCAACAAAATATTGTTATTTGTTTTACTACCATATTTTATAAAATTTATGTTTCCTTTACTAGACACCTAGAATGGTAGGGTTGTTTGGGTCAATTTTCACTGTCAAATGAAACTGTTGACTCTATTCACCGATTCAGCATTATGTATGATTCATGTACCTCCCCTATTTTCCCTTCAAACATGTGGTTCTCATAATGTATGATATTTAAGTAATGTCAGAAGAATCTAAAATTTCCATTGAAACTTTAAGAATATGCATAATTAAAGAGAATAAGTATCACATGGAGTTTTATTTTATTTCTGCTAGAATTCTCATTCTCATGTTTTCCTTTCTTATATTCTTTTTTGTTAGCTTGATGATTCTTTTATGAGATATTTTTTCAGGACACATTTTATACGGATTTATGTTGGTCACCTTTCTTAATTAATTTGGAAAAAATCTTAGAAGACATGATTGTTAGATTTTTTTTCTGTCTATCCTACATATACATAGATGGCAAAGCTTTTTAGGTGAGTTAGTTCTTGAGAGATCAATTTTTTGCTGCCTATTCTCCCTCTATCACACTCTTCCCTAATGCAAATTTATAAATTTCCAGGAATTCTGTATTCTTTCAAATTAATCAATAGCTACTACAGTCATTTGATAAACAAAAAATGAATGGTTCACTTTTAAAAAATTAGCTTATAACATTTAAAAATTTAGCTTATAACATTCAAAAGTTAATTTTAAAACTACATAAGTAGAGTTCTGAAAGGAGTTTTTATTTTTATGTACTATTAAGAGTTTTGTCTCAACTTGAATGGTGACACATGTTGGTGCAATGGAAGTGATCATTGTGCAGTATTAACTACAAACAATCAAATAAAGAGCATAAAATAAATATAAGAGAAGAAATAATAAAATTTATTAACAGGGTTCAGCCAATTGTGCCTACGTCCCCGAGAGCGCTGAGCAGCTACCAAGAGATCATTAGAGAATAAGGATTACAAACCCTAACACACCTATGGGCTCACCTGCCCATGAAGTTTTTCTATTTGGTACTTATATCTGGTGCACATTATAACAAGGGACTTGAGTCCAATATATGACATTGATTACTCTACTATATTCCAATACTAGACAATGTGTAACTTAACACAATAATATATTTCAAGCATCCCAACAATCTTCACCTTGATTGAAATAGACGAATACATCGCCCCTTTTGGAACTCTACACGAGAATCTCCACCTTAGCGAATATTCAGCTCCACTTTGCTCAATGTCTAATTCTCTTTAACAACAACTCCATCTAAGAGTTTACTCCCCTTCAGCATATACCTCTTAAGTATCCTTGACGATGTTACTAAAAGCCTAGCTCTCTAAACTTGTAGTGCAGCTTCCCGTACCGCCATAAAATGGAACATGTCGCCTAGCTACCTATTGCTAGGAAGTCTTTCGATATATTGGAACATCAACACAAAAGTTCACCAACAATCGTCCTCTTCAGTACTAAGTCAAACTGAACCTTGAAGCTTCCTTGGAAAGCCTCAACTGGTACCACCATTGTCTACTTCGACAATCCTAGTTCAAAAGAACTATCATACTCCACCCTAAGGAGTATACCCACATCACACACCTTGCATCAATGCTAACTAATGTTTGTGTCATATCCTTGCATCCAAGCTAATGTCCATGTTACACCCATGCATCTCTATCAATGCTTGTTTACAACTTGCAGCAAAGCCAATGCCCATTTAACACCCTACCTCAAAGTTAGTCACTGCCTCTGTGCTTTTTTAGATCTGCTAACAATTAACATCCTTCACTATAATGTCTCAGAAACGGTATTAGGATATTTCACTTCTCATTTCAAATGAGAAAGTTCTCTCAACATCTAGAGAGATATTGTCAGCACTTGTCTCAGGGTCAAACTCAACACATGAGTCCCTATCTCCACATTGATTCTAATCCAGCACATGAATTTCTGGGATTCTGGATCAACATATATCGCCCCCTACAACAGTTTCGTCATGTTTTCTTCTCCTTCAACTCATCTATTCTAACGCTGCCACTACCTTTGACACACCTTGTTTAGCCATCATGCATTTACCTTCTTTAGCCATTATCTGTTGTTTAGGTTAAGAGACATCTACCAATTGGCTCTGATACCAATTGTTGGTGCAACAGAAGTGATCGTTGCGCAACGTTGGCCACAAACAATCAAATAAAGAACATAAAATGAATAGAAGGGAAAAAACGAGAGAATTTGTTAACGGGGTTCGGTCAATTGTGCCTAAATACCCGGAAGCATTGAGCGGCTATCAATATATCATTAGAGAATAAAGATTACAAATCCTAACACACTCATGAGCCCACTTGCCCATGAGGTGTTTCTATTTGGTAATTATATCTGGTGCACATTGTAACAAAAAACTTGAGTCAATATATAACATTGATTACTCTAGTCTATTATAATACTAGATAATGTGAGATTTAACACAAAAACATATTTCAAGTATCCCGAGCACCGCATATAAGATTTTCGTGAGCATGTTTTAGCACGACATGCCCAAACATTGGCACAACTGTGTCATTAAGAGAAGGGTCATGTCGACCTCCATATTTTGCAAACTTGCTATGTTTTCCACCACTTTTTATTATACTCCTCCTCTTTATTCATAAAATCATCTCTCAATCATGTAAACTTTCTCTGTTTTAAAAAATATATCACGGTGAAGGTTTATTTGTAATATAAAAAATTCCCACAAAAAGAAATGTTGACTTATGTTTATCAATAATTAAAGTTAAATTAGCTTTTTTTGTTGCGATTATTGAACACTTGAATAGGCAAATGAGTATGAATATGAACACAAACATGTCCGGATTGTTTTGTTTTAGGTTTAAACAATCAAATACATGAATTTTTATCTCATTGTTGTAAAATATTCTTTTGTTAGACATATATAATAACAGTCAAGTTAGAGAGTTAAGTAAAGGATAAAAATGTCCCACATATTTATCATAGTTTACCCGAACATGTTTGTTTAGTCCTTTACATAGCGTCAAAATTTTCACTATAATCAACTAGATTACAGATTTTAACGAGTTAAAAAAGACTATCTAAGCATCTAATTTATTTTCAAAACCAGCCTTCTCATGCTCCTAGTGTTATTTTTAACCTATCATCTTGTTGGGATAATCATCCATGTGTTACAATATTTCTCCATGGGCTAAGTGAAACCTGAAGGCATTAGGTCTATGAGTCTATCGACTTATATCATCTTTAACTCATTCATTTTGCCCAATATAAGACTTCTTCATTCACACTTGGACTACCAATACATCTTTTGGCTCAAACAAGTCAATGAGGCTTCTCCAGACACAAACTAGTAATTTTTGTTCACCAAATCTCATCAGTCTCATTGTTTAATATATTGTTATTTGTGTTTCATTGAAGCCATGGCAGGATGGAGATTTATACCACAAATAGAGGACAATGAGATCAGATCCACAATAAATATGATAAGGAAGATTTGTAACAACTTCCATTCTTTCATAGCCCTAATTTGGAGTGATTTATATATAGGGGTGTAAGTGGTTCCGGTTTAAACTGCAAAATCGATGGAACCAAACCAAACCAAACTGCAAAATGTGGTTCGGTTCGGTTTCGTGGTTCGGTTCGGTTATTTTTTTAAGGAACCGTTTATGTTAGGTTCGGTTTATGGTTTTAGAAATTTAGGAACCATTGGAACCGAACCGAACCGCATATTAAAGAAATATATAATAGGGATTAAAGAATAATGTTTTATTATTGTTTAAATTCTTCAACCAATTTTCTAGCTCTAAATTATCTATTTTTGTGTGAATTGTAGTGTTATATATGTTACTAAATTGTTATTAAGTTGATATTATATATGTTATTAATTACTAAATTGTTTCTTAGCGTCTTATGATTTGAAACATATTTTCCAATTTACGTGATATTGAGTTTGAAACTAACATATATCATATATTGTTATACATGTATTGTTACACGTGTTACTAATTATAAAATGTAAGGTTATAAATGTAACTATTATATATTTTACTAATTGATATATATATATATATATTACTAATCATGAATTGTATTGTTATATATGATTCATAATTTTTTATAGTAATAGTAGTAATGTTTATCCTTTTATGGATAAACAACATATCTTGTAATACATTTTGAATTTTTAATTGATGCATAATTTTTTATAAAAAAGTAAATGGGAAAATTTGGAACCGAACCGAACTATTCAAGAGCGGTTCGGTTCTTATAGTTAAATTTGTGGTTAATTGAGTAGAACTAAACCATATGTTTTTGATCAATTCAGTCACTAAAATGCACCAAAAACCAAACCAAATCGAATTTTTACACCCGTACTTACATACTTTTTGACCCATCCAATGTGTCTCGATTATGGATTTCAAGTAAATCAAACTCCATTCCATTAATTCATTTTATTCAAAAACATTTCAATTTATGTCCTTTTTATGTTAGGGGTAAATAAATTTTGGAACTATTTCTTAGTTTTGTTGGGTTGATTTAAATTTAAGGACGTATTTCAATTTCTTAATTTTTTTAATTTCAATTTTGAGACAATTAAATTTTGAGTGTAAAATCTATACACTGATAGTGTAAATATTTAAAAACTTATACACATGCGCTTCATTATCCACTCATTCTTTTGAGTTACTTTTTTAAAAGTCTAAAATAATTAAATATCAATGATGGATAATGGAATGACAGTGTATAAAACTCATACACGGTCAGTGCATATATATTTTTATCTTAAAATTTTTCCAAACATGCAGGATTTTTTTAGGAAAGCTTTCTTAAATGATTTTCCAAAAATAACAAAAATCATTGCATGATTAGATATGGTGATAGGTAGTGATTTTTGAATGGTTTGGTGGTGTGGGGTATTGGGGATGAGTAGAGGTGGTGGACGGTTGAAAATGACCTTAAGGGAAATCTACTTTTAATTTGAGGACTTTTAATGCTAAATCATACTTATTTATACTACAACTATTTAAGCCAATAACGCATTCTTTCCATTTATTTTCCAATTAATTGATACTTAGTACATTATTACTGCACCTTTTCTACTAAGTACAAATGTAAAAGTGGAATAAAGAGAAAGTAATTGGTGTAATGAAAGTCGCCGACCCAAAATTGTGTTGAGAAAGATGCAATTTTTGCATATAACCAAATGTTTGATAATATGAGCAAGAAACTAAAATCTTTTAAAATGCATAATTGTCACCCACTAAGTGTGTTGTTGTCAAAGAATTGAACCCTTAAAAGAAAAAAGTGAATGCATAAAATTATTTATGTTTTATTATTATTGATTCTTTAAAAAATTAATATAAATGAATGATAAATAATTTATTGACTATATATAATTTATGTTAATTATAGTATATAAATATTATATTATAGTATATATATTATATTATAGTATATATATTATATTATATTCATTTTGATATTTGACACCCTCGATAACTATTTAGTTACATATTTGTCAAAATGTCTAAATTAAAAACGTTACTATTATCTTAACATAAGAGAATAACTTGAGGTTAGAAATTGCTTAACACACATTTATTAATATGTATGAATTTTTTAAATACAGCTACTTCTTTTTTCGATGATTTTTTAAATACAACTACTTCCAACGTAAACTCAGCATCCCATGTCCCATTTATAAGATATTTTGAATAATTTCATATGAATTAAGGAATGAGCTTAGTTTTATTAGTGCATCATTTGGTTGACAAGAGAAAATAAGAAGAGAGAAAGAAGTAAGAAAGAAAGATGTGAGAAAGAGAAAGAGAAGAATTATAGTAAATTTTTGTCATGTTTGATATAAGAGAATAAGGAGAGAAAATGAATAGAAATAAATATTTTATTCTCTTACTCTTTTGTTTGGTTGAATAGAAAATGAGAAGAGATGGATGATGTTATGGTTCAAATGACAAAAATATCCCTAACATAAATAAAAGACAAATAAAATTATTATTTTATTATTAATTAAAAATAAATTTTATAATTTTATATTTTACTATAATTTCAATTTTTAATTAATATTTTATATTTAAAAAAGATTTACATATGTTAATAGTATTTAAAGCAAGAGAAAATATGTATGTAATGTTAGCATGTGAGTTTTCTACGCTATCACTGTATTATTCACTATTCATTTTCGATCATCATTTACTATTAAATAAAACTAATACAAATGAATTATGATTGATGCACTGAATATGTATAAATTTTTACACTATCAATCATAGATATTACACTTTTAAAACAAACAAATAGAAAAGTTTGAGGGTATATTTAACATTTCAAATAAAATAACCATTCTCTCTTCACTTTCTCACCACACTAGAGGAGAAAGAACATATGGTAGACCCCACACCTTTTTTATTTTCTCCTCTCCTTCTCCCTCCACAACCAAAGGGGAGAAATCTTCACTTTCTCTCCAATCTCTCTCTCACTCTTTTCTCTCCACTCTAATTCTATCATACCAAACAAAGGCTAAATTTCTCAATAATTAAATATAACTTTTCATATTTATCATTCATCAATTTACATATTCATCTTCTTTCTCACTCACTCAATTAATTATTAATTTTATATTTTCAATAAAATAATATCAAGATATTTTGGTTCCAAAAACAATTAAAAATATAAAAATAAAACTTTTAAAAAATTCTTATAAAAATAGTATAAATTAAAACCGAAAACAACCTCCTAAAAAGAAGAAAAAAACTAGAGGCGATATGTTTTTAAAGTGTGACATTGAACACATTAAAAAGAAACTGGTTAAAACCATGAATTCTTTATTCAAAGCCATGCAAAGTTCAAAATAGCAGTTAATGGAATCCTCCTTTGTTTGGACCCACCATTGGCACTTGGCAGTGACTCAAACCCCAAACCCTTCATCTCTCCCCTCTATAAATAACAACCCATCCTCTTCATTTTTCCTTCCCCCTTCTCCTCTTCTCTTATCTTCTATATTCTATTCTATCCCTCTTTTCCTTCTTCATTTCCGATTTCACGTACCGGGATAAAGACTCGATTATTGTTCCGATATAACACTACCCTATTCGACCAAATCAGCTGTAACCAACAACACCACCCCATCGTACCACATATATAATTTAAGGTAACCTTTCTATCTTTTCTATGTTAATGTTACTATGATTAAATGTTATTTTTTTTCTTCATGAATTGCATTTATCATTATTTTATCTCCAGCTACAGAAATGCCATTATTCTAAGAATTTGTTCATTTCACTTCCTTGCATGTCATTCATATCTCGTATCCTCAATAGTTCCGATTCCATTCCATTTTATCTGTCGTTTTCTTAAAAAAATATTAATTTGTTATTGTTAGTGAAATCATATATATGTCCTTCATTTTCAGCCATATTTTTTTTCTTTCTCTAATCGGTGTTTGCTATTTTGTGTGTGTTCCTTTTGATTCCCTTTTGGCCACGTTTCTGATCTCATTCATTGTTATTGATTCTCTTTTTTTTCCTTCCTTTTTTATTATTAATTAATGGTGATCATGGTTTTTTGGTTTCGTTGAAAAAGAAGAAAAAAAGTTATGCATGAGAAACGAGAAAAGCGGTTGGGATTCGTTTTTTTCGTTTTCCTTTTCTCTCGCTTTCTATCTTCCAGAATAACAAAGTAACAAACGCACTCTCACCTTGCCCCACGCGCTAGATCTAAGTGCTTCTTGGTTCGAAAAAGACCATGGGCTGGAGAGGTTGGGCGTCACGCGCTCTTGGGCTTTAAGTAGCTGGTGGGCCCTTTTGACAATTTCTTCGTGAGGTTATGGACCGTCCACGTGTCACTGTTTTGGACCTATGTCTTATAGATCGGGACCAAACTTGGTTTTGGTATTGGCATAAAGCCATAAAGTGTATTGAAGCATCAAACTCCAAATACGAGAATAAAGTACCAAAAATAACTTATCTCATTAAATTTATTGATTATTTGAGATGTATTTATTTTTTATAATATATTTTAAAATAAATTTTTTTAGAAATTAGTGAAATAAGACATGTATCAAATAATCAAGACATGTAATAAGTGTAACAGAGATAAATTATATCTTCAATATATTTTATTCTTTTAAGATAAATTTAAACATTAAATTTGTGTTAAATTTTGCCTATCACTAAAATAATATATATTTAATAACTCAGAAACCCTTAGTTTCTCAAATTTTGTGTGTCCGATCCATAAAATAAAACCAAAAGAATAATTTTCTGAACAAAACATTTTTTATCAGCTGAATAAAAATATATTAAACTATCAAATAATTTAGAGAAATGATGGTATAATAAAGAATCAAGTGAGTAAATATTATATTTGTACTTAAAGAAAAACTTATAAACTTTTTCCCTAGTAGCAGGAATAGGAGTAGTCAGAAAGATATGAGTGAAAGGACGTGTACCTTAGATCTTCAATATATATAACGGTTAAAGGCATATAATAACATAGAGGATGTTATTTTCTGTTATGTGTTGGCTACTTTCTTCATGCATTTTTCTTTGTCGTGTCAAGTTATTATAGTTTCCCCTCTCTCTCTCTCCCCCTGTCCTTTTCTACATATTTTCCTTTTTTCATATAAACCCTCACCATTTATTGTTATTTTTTTCTTTCAAAGCTATGCATTATGCAGTGAAAAGAATTAGATTTATATTTTGACACAATTAAAAAAGAGGTGAACTTGAACCGCCAGAGTAGATAAATATAGAGTTTGAAAGTTTTAAAGCTGTGTGTATGGTTCTGCATGGGAGTTTCGTGCTAGTTACTTTTTAGTAATATAGTAGTCCACGCTTTAGTCCATCGGATACTACTTAGTATTAGTAACAATTGTTAAGTAATTAAGGACAAGAGGGAAGTACCCTCTATTTCACGGATCCACAAGGTATCTCTGACTGAAACATGCATTGGTCCTTGCAATCAATTCATTATTATTGACCTTTCATTTCTTTCTTTATACGGTATTAGGGTATCTTTGGTTCAGCTTTTTTAGCTATGGAGAAAAGTCTCCCTCAAATAATCTTAATACACCCCTACATTTGTTTGCTGCTTTTAGAAATAATTAATTGCCATTTGTTTGCTGCTATGTAGTTGAAATTTGAATTATTTTCCTCATGTTCTATTTCGTGTCATGAGAATTGAGAAGAGGAAGATAGAATCATATTTGTTCAAGTATATATGTGTTGTAGATCTAGTAAAACTTGGTACCCGGCTAGGTTTGGAACTGCACCATGGTATGTTTGTGCTAAAAAAGAGTGTCCAACGTTGATAGTGAATCCATTTTCTTAACATGAATGAACTACACAAGGCCTTATGTTGCTACCTAGTCTTAGAATTAATTTTCATGATCTATGCATTATCATTGTAAAGTTTTTTACATTATCAACACATCAGTCACCGATGATTTATATTACTTTTATTTGAGAGTTAATGATAGTTAATATATGAATGGTAGATGATAATACTTATACTATTGATGTATAGATATTAAATCTAATTTTCATTGTGTACTAGCATTTTGAGCAGCACTCTTTAACCAATTTTTGTAGTCAAAGAAAACTAAAAAACTTCAAAAACTGCTAAGCCTTTTCATTTTCTGTTCCTCAAAAAAGAGGTTTTAGGACTACTGCTTTATTAGCCCATGGTCTTCCATTGTGTGGACCAGGTGAATCGATATAAAAACTCAATCCGAAATTAAAACAATCCAAGTTAATTAACCTCGGACATTGTTGCCTAAGTCCAACATTTGTTGTGCAGACTTGATTGGAATTTGATAATTATAATAACTAACATGTTTGACCATATGATACAAAGTAGAAACTCTTATTAATTGATCTTTCTCAAGAGACTTGTCAAAACATGCTCTGAAGTTATTCATGTTTAGATTAAAAACAGTAGCTTTCTTATGATTTAACTTGTTTGTCGTTACTAGCATGTCTGGTTTCATGGTAGACCAACCTAGTCTAGACGTGTAAACCTTACAACTCTCGGTTTTTTAAGCTAACCATTTACTTAACCGACACGTGAATTCATTTTCTCATTTTTAAATTTAATTAATAATGAGTATAATATTGATGCACTAACCGTGTAAAGAATTATATACCATCAGTGCATTATTTACCATTCATTTGAATTACTTTTTTTCTTTTTTGAAAAGTCAAATATAATTGAAAATGAATGGTAGATAATATAATGACAGTGTAAAAAACTCTTAGACTGTCAATGTACACATCCTTTTCTCATTAATAATAAATAGTTCAATACATTACTTTTCTAGTTACATTTTTAATATAATATCTATACATTATTAGTCTAAAAATTTATATATAATTTTATATATTATTAATTTGTATTAAGTTTTTTTGAAGAATTAACATTGACTAAACATTAATATTGTTTAATATTATATATAGTTGGTGTAGTTTTTATGCAATTGTGTATATTGCAATTTCGGTCGAAAAAGTCAAGAGTCTTTTTTCACTAGGTGAATCTTCAATCCCCTTTAGCTTTATTTTTTTAACTGGATAAAAAGAACTAGAGATATAAAGTCTTTTGCTTCGTAGATTACACGTGTGTTGTTCATGCGTGGTACTTGTCTGATTTTCCTTTGGTGTTTTGTTTGTTTGTGATGTATCTTTTTCGTTATATTATAAAGGGTTTTGTTCAGGAACTTGTCGTCTCGTCTGTGTGATTAAGTTCATCAACCTTGTTTTGTTTATTATGGGATGTGTGGGCACAAGTCATGTCTGATATAAAAAAAGAAAGGATGAAGGAATAAAAAAGTGAATGGAGATAGAGTCTGTGAGCATGGAAATGTTGTGACATGTGACATGACACCAAATGAAAATATGTATAATTTGTAAAATTTCTTTTGTTTTCATTATTTTTCTGGTAAATAAAGGTCACTATCTAATTTGTATCTAATTAATCTGTCTCACAGTTTTGAGTATAGCTAAAGATTTGTTTATTCAATGGCAGGTAGAACCTCTATATTCTTTCAATGGAAATATAATGCAACATTTTTCATCAAGAAATTTTTTTCCCACTATATTATGCATGTGCACTTGAAGGACAGCATGTATTTGCTGTAATTTCACTTGGCAGCTATCATTTCCTAATGTACTGTTTATATATACTATTACTACCTAGTTTCTTTTTTAATGAAGGTCAGGTTAATGCTTCTGCAATGTTTATGCAGTAAGGTTATGATATTCACCATTTCCACAGTAATAGCACCAACTATACCAGGTCTTAGACACCTCACATTTTGGTGTATTATTTGTTTGATTAGCTAGTAGTTAGTGCCATTTTGCCCTAGGTTAGTAATTACCTTGGGTATACAGGGGCAGATAAGTACTTTAGAAATTAGACTTTAGGTTAAGTCACTCACTATGTGGAGAAATTAAATCAATAGCTTATAGCATAACTATTAAATTAGTGTGACTTAGCATTATACCTAATCAAATGCATAATTTTTTTATTTTTACATAAGATTTGTAGTCATTTTCCTAGAGATCAGCTGAACCCCAAGGAATAGTTATTGTTATATCTGTCAATCTAAAGATAATATACCCACTAGCACAAGATAAGATATCCAACTATTGATGTGTCATGTGTGACAGTTGAATGATAAGTAATTAGCATATAGGTTAT
Source organism: Lupinus angustifolius (assembly GCF_001865875.1). Classification (NCBI taxonomy): domain Eukaryota; kingdom Viridiplantae; phylum Streptophyta; class Magnoliopsida; order Fabales; family Fabaceae; genus Lupinus; species Lupinus angustifolius. Next base: position 15,723,683 of record NC_032023.1, read on the forward strand.
AATCTTATATATGTATATGTATGTCTTAGGTTTGCTATATTAGATTCTTGATTTTATTAATCAAGGGGTGGAAAGGAACAAATTCAGTTAGAAGGGAGTTAGGGTGCTTGGTGTAAAGTGGTAGTTGAGTAGAGCCAAATAGGGTTGCACATAGACATTGAGTAGTTACTCCATTGATGTAGGTTTAAACTGGTATCTTTTTTTAGCTTGTGTCATTTTCATCCTACTCAGAATCGACTAAATACCCTACTTTAACACACAAGTCTGTCAAACTTTGCCTTTGTATGTAGACAAGTTGTCAAATCTTTAATGTTTCAATAATGTATTGCACCTTTTGTTTTCTTATTTTTCTCAATATTTTAATGTACTTCTGTAGTTCTGCTTAAAATATAGAAGAAAAATCTTCCATATGGAAAGTGACCTTCAATTTGTTTAGTGACTTTATTCCTTAATTACTAGGCCCACTGAAAACATTTGTTAGCTTATGGTTTTCCTAAGATTGATTGAGAGGGGCCACATAACATTTTTGTATTAGTAAATATACTCTTAAACTTGATGGATGATAATGACTTCTTGTACCTAAGTATTTGAAGCACTTCAAATAAGGTTCAACCGTTCAAGTACATGATTTTTATTGATTTTCATTAGTTATTTTTTGGTCAGTAGGACCAGTACAACAACTTTTTATTTTGAATATGTGAAGATATATCAACATTTTAATCTTAGTTTTTATTGGATGGAACTATTGGCAACAAAAAAAAACACTTGCTCCTCCTTTCAAAACAAAATCTTAGAGCCTATTATTTGGAACCAATATGAGGGTGGAAGAATTGTTATTACTTTTTTGTGGACACCTATACTAGTGTGACATGAAGAACAAGTCAACCATTTGAAGAAATCACGTTTACACCTTTTTTTTGCTTCAATTTCATACCCTGAAAACTATGCAAATACCAATCTTTGTTAAAAAAAACGTATTTACAATAATGTTTATTAATTCTATGCTTAACGCAATTTTACATCTTTCACCAAAAAGAAATGAAAAGATAGAGGCGAAAATTAGGGTCAGTGTTAAATAAATGTCAGAAGGAGTAGCTCTAGGTTTTTTGTTGGTGGACTAAGTATTTTGCTTCTAGACATTACCTCTTCATTTTCATTGTGGGCCCCACACATTTTGTGGGTTGAAATGGTCAACTTGTTGAACAATTTGACAATTGTAGATGTGGTCATGGCCCATCACAAGTTGTGGTATCCTCTAAAATTGTTAGTCAGGCTTTAAAGCCCATGGCCCAGTACAAGCCCAAACCGAGAAGCTAGTGTTTGATTAGTCATTAATAAAAAAATGTGTTATCTATTTCTTCCATTTGATTTGATTAATATTAAAAACTGTTTGGTTAAATTTTCTGATTCATTTCAATTTCATTACTGTTAAGTTTTCAGGAAATTACTGTCCGAAGGGGTGGAAAGGAACTAGTGCTGGTTATTTCAATTAAATATGAAATATATGTTTATTCTCCTTGTCACTTTTAAGGTAATTCAAAACATGTTTCTCTAATGTTTTTCTCTTAGGTTATTTCTAATGTCACAAATGTAACATTTAACCTAGCCGCATTTTTTTCATGTGACCAATTTTCTTTTCTAGATTCCTCTAATTTTTTTAAGAATCTTTATTCTTTTGGGTATGTAGATTCTCAAGAAGCTCACAAAAATACAAGAGGCTATGGGATTTCAAACCTCACATGCTACAAAACGGATTGCACAACCAATTTTCATAGCAAAGGAGGAATCAAGCGATGCCAATTCAACTCCATTTCAAAGGGCATTGAACTTGAATGACAACAATATAACCAATGCCAATTCAATTTCCTCATGCTATGATTCATGGATGGTAGGTATCAACTCATTAAGCACAGTGATAAAACCTTGGGCTACAAAGTGTGATTTTCACGGTTTTATATATAAATAGTACGTGACAATTATCACATTTTATCTTATGAAATCTAGAGTTGTTATAAAGTTGTAGAATCTAATTCATCTTATATTTTACTTTTTACTTATATCCAATCTTGGTTGGTGATTTTATTTAATTTTAACCATAACAACCATTGGACTAAAGTAAGATCAACCATTTAAGTACACTATTTTTTATTTATTAAAATAGTGTGAAAAAAATATCTATAATGTATAATTATTAATGTCATGCTTATAACATGTGCTATGTATTTGCATGATTAGGCAAAACACCCTTCTGCATTACACTCCTTTGATACTTTGATGAAAGCAGCCATTGGGAAGAAAATCATTGTTTTTTTAGACTATGATGGTACTTTATCACCCATTGTAAATGACCCTGATCGTGCTTTCATGTCAGATGAGGTAAATATATTATTCCACATATATACTTTGGTTTTATAATAATTTTTCTTATGTAACTTGTAATGTAATGTAATGCATGTGGTGTTTAATTTAATGGCAGATGCGTGCAGCAGTATCTGAAATTGCATCTTATTTTCCAACTGCTATAATTAGTGGAAGGAGCAGAGAAAAGGTAAGTTTTGAGCTGGTTATAAAGTTTTCTTATTTTATATTTGTTATGTTTCTGCTTAATTTTTTTGCTGCATATTTTTTTTTGGTTTAGGTGAAAGATTTTGTGAAATTGAGTAATTTATACTATGCGGGTAGCCATGGTATGGACATAATGGCACCATCATCAATGTCAGTTGGATCTTCTAACAGTGAGCATTGTGACATGTCTCACAACATAAATGTGAGTACCTTTGTGCCTGTCTTCATATTGTTGAAAGTTGAAACCTTTTTAGGTGTTTTTTTTGGAAATAATAGAACTATTGAGTTGTATGTGATTTTTTCATTAGAGATAAGGGTAGGATTGATTGTTCCTCAATAAAGGGTAATAATGTTCTTTTTCTAGTTTGGTTCATATACATATTCTGTTCGATCCTACCTAGTAGGATAAAAACTTGATTGTTGTTGTTTGCACATATACTGTCGTTGCTTTCTTTTTTTCGTAAATTAAATGTCAAAACACTCTTGCCTGTTATCATTAATCTAAATCTTTTTAACTTTTAGGGTAATGAAGTTCCCTTTCAACCTGCAAAGAAGTTTCTGCCTGCAATTCGAGAGGTCAGCAAATTAGAGCTAGTTTTCTGGTGTTCCATATTAATTTTTTTGCGCAATTTTGATGCATTGAGCATCAATCAATCATTTATCATGCATATGTGTACTCACTCTTGTTACTTTTAAAGTTATGCTCACTTTAGTGAAATCAAGACAGTTTTAATAATCATTCCTTCAGGAAGTTAAATGTATTGGCGAGTATAATTAAACTAAATCTTCGGGTTGGTTTGTCTGATTTCGCTTAAGCTAAAGATCTTCCTTTTCGTTGAAGTTCAAATTAAGTTAAGATGTTGTGCTAATTAGAGTGGTCAACATTTCAGCACTAATATATTACAGCTAAAGCTCAGTATTTTACTGTTTATACAAACAGCTATTAAGAAGATTAGAGAACGAAGTTAAGGAGATAGAAGGTGCAAAGTTAGAGGACAATGGATTCTGCATCTCTGTACATTTCCGGCATGTTCTAGAAGAGGTAGCCTTGTTAATTTTATTTTGTTGTTATTTTATCACTTTTGCATCAAAATTAAACTTCTTTTCTTTTACTCATGGTTAATTAACAATATTAAGTAAGCAATGTTTAATCTCCTATTGTTGTCTAAATGCAGGATTATGGCCTTTTGGAAGAGAAGGTGAAGTGTGTTCTTGAAATGAATCCACAATTTCACTTAACTGAGGGTATAAAGGTATCCAAGATCATATGCATTTAAACTATTCCTATTTACTACATCAAACCTTTTTGTTTCCTCTTCCATACTGAAAAAGGGTCTGGATATTATTTATTTGTAGGTTATGGAAATAAGGCCATCAATAGAATGGAACAAGGGTAATGCTGTGGAATATTTTCTTGACACATTAGGATTAAGCAGTTCCAGCAATATCCTCCCGGTGTATATTGGGGACGATCGAACTGACGAAGACGCTTTTAAGGTAGGCTTACTCGGTTCTATTTTTTGGCTGCAACAGGTTTTAACTTGTACCAAGTATCACTACATGCATTACAATATATTAGCTAACCAAATTTATATTTTCTCTATACCAAGAATATAAGACAAAGAAATGGTGTGTATCACGTTAAAGTTATTATGTCACATAATCAAAGTTTATGTATATATTTGTGGTTAAAATAAACTCTATTTTCATGCATTTAAATGATAAGGTATCTCAGGCATACTAATAATAGCTTATGCAACTATGGCCACAATGTTGCGATTTTTGTGGTCTCCGCAATCATACCGTGGCTGCATGTATTGTAACTGCTACTATGGACGCAATTCAAAACCATGATTAAAGGGCTTTGTAAAATTTCTGCAGGTCATACAGAGTAGAGGGCAAGGTTATCCAATAATAGTATCTTCAACTCCAAGAGAAACAAATGCTTTCTACTCTTTGCGTGACCCATCGGAGGTACTAATCTTCTTGTCAAGGCTAGCAAAATGGAGGAAAAACTCTTACTCATGCAGACCTTTAAATTTAGGCTAAGATAGAGGCAATGAAAGTAGAAGTTTTGCTCTGCATATAGTTACTACCTACAGTGGATTTGGAGAAGTGGGATACTAGTTAACTTCCTTTTAAGTAGTTGGTTTGTATGATAGTCTTGTATATATTCAGCTTGTAAATAGGTTTTAAGAATGAAAAACATGTTATCTAGAGTTATCTCATGACAACATTCAATAGCATTTTAAGAGCCAAAAAAACAGAAATATAGTTGAGTTGACACCTGCAATCATATCTGTGGTTACTGCATTAACCACATTTTATATTCTCTCATAATTTGCTTCATTTGTGGTAAATGTGATCACAACGGCAATTTAAAACCATAAACAAAATCTTAAATGAAGAACATCACACAAGAAACTTGATACCACATAATATTAAGTTATAAAGGAAACAGACTCTATAAATTGTTTTGCTAGAGATTGTTCAAGAAAAACAATTAATCTCATCATAGAGATCAAGAACAAATTCACAAGAAACTGAAGAAAAACTCATTTGCTGAAAGCGGTAAATCGTTTTGCTAGAAATATCAATTCTAGACAAAGGTTGTAAACAACAGATGATGCAATTATCTGAACTGCTAGAATCTCTTCATGCCTTAGCGCAGAGGAGGGAAATCAGCAATGTTGAATATTGAACCATCCTCATCTTGTGTCATTGAACCATCCTCATCTTGTGTCATTGAGACATCCTCATCTTGTGTCATTGAAACATCCTCATCTTGTGTCTTGTTGAATCTGATATTAAATCATCATAAAGATTACACAAAATTCTGATAAAGATTATAACACAATAATCTATAATATGCCACATTCAACAATAGCAATCCACACCAGTTATACACTACACACTATGGTATATTTTTTGTGCTACCTTCCTTTTCTCCCTTTCATGTTAAGTGTCACAAAGGCTAGTTAGCCATTGCAGGTTAGAAAGGATACTCTTATCATGCAAAGAATGTTGTTTGAAACTAAGAATGCATATCACTAAAGATGATAGAGAATATGGACTAATCGGGGAAACATGTAAAAATACATATTAGGCATATCATCAATGACATAGTTCACTACACCAAGTTCATTAGTGAAATCACGAAAGAGTTTAAGGAAAACAAACACAAATGGCAAGAAACCAAGCAAATACTAAATCAAGATACTTGAAAATAGTGTTTTATAGGCTTGAATAACTGAGTATCCAACCATTATTACCTGTGTAATCCAAGCTATGAATAGCAGCAACTGATATCAATTAAACTTCAAATTAATTTTATTTTATTCACCATTTAATGAAAATGGAAACAAGCACTGCCCTAGCAAAAAAATAAAGGAGAGAAAATACAGCCTTACTCAGGTGGATCAGATGCTGGTGGCTGATGTGGAGAAGGATCTGCAGAATCTCCTTCAACATTTTCAATCTCATTAGCAGCACTCTGTGAGTTTTCACCTTGGTTTGATGCTTCATTTGTGACTAAGTTACTCTGTGAGCTTTCACCTTGGTTTGATGCATCATTTGTGACTAAGTGGATCAAGAAAACCAAACTCAAGTCACTCATTATAATCATGACCTATTCTTTTATGGTCTTGCTAATCAATGAGTAAATTTTTGTTCCAAAACCAAGTATGCAGTTCCTAAAGTAATAGTCAGGTAAATAAAACCTTAAAATTTTCATTAATAAGTGAAGTATATATCATGTAGATAAGTGATATAGTAAAGTTCCCAATAAAAACTTGCTTTTTTCATTTCTTGATTAGTGCAGGCACCACTTAGCATCTGTGACATATTAAATAGATTACTTTCTTTATTTTATTTTAAAAAAAAAACTGGTATTGTTTATTCCTTGATCAAAAGCATTTACCTACCCTTTATTATATCGATACATCATATAAATTGAAAAGGTATGGTGGAGATAGCTTACCATCAATAAGAACAAGGGGATCCTCATTGTTATCTGGCACAATGACATCTGAATTGTTATCAAATGTAGGAGTATGAAAAGCTGCTTCATTATTGAACCTTTTATGATGTTTAGTGTTGTGATGGAAGTTCTTGAAGTGAACACTTCGGCGATACCTTTCATCTGAATGGTGATGATCTCCCTTTCTACCCTCATTCCTTTTAAATCTGTTTTTTACCTCCTCATATTTGGTAATAGAATGATTCCTTCCCATGTAATACCTATTCTGCAAATTCAATATTAAAAGCAAGTTATGCTCAACACAAAGTGCATATTATTAGACCCTTCATGTAGCACATTCACAATATATAAACAACACATTGTAGAGATATTAACCTGGTAACTCACTGGATCTAGAAGGAAAGTACCAATCCCGCCATTACTTCTATCTCCGCGAGCCAAATCAACATTACTATTATTAAGAGATGGATTGAAGCCATGATTAGGAAACTGGTTTGACAGAATAGAAAATATGAGAGGAGGAGGAACATGAGGCATGTTGTTCATAAAATCTGAAGGAGCAATATCCCAAGGAGAGTTTGCAGGCAAGGGTGGATAATAAAATATAGGAGCAGGTAGATAAGGGAAATGCCTTTGTAGTTGTGGATTCTCAGAAAGCCTTGCATGTACCAAATTATGCCAATGGTTCAAAAAATCAGCTTTTAAAATATCAGGAAATAGTCTTACAACACAAGGCTCTGAAGTTGCACCAGGGCTGCTATAGTTAGTCATAGGGAAAGGATTTTGGTGTCTGGATTTCGGAGAAGAATTCAATTTGACTAGATCAGAATTTGAACCAAATGCAGATGATAGTAACCAAGGGTTATCAACACCTTTCTGGTTTGAACCAGGACTGAACCTTGATGAATTAGGCACAACCATTGGCCATTTCATATGATTGGCTAGTTGATTATCCTTAACATTTGAAGTAACAATGCCCTTTGTTGAGTTTGGAGGGAGAGAATCATCACTAGTATCCCAATAATCTCTTGGCATATAACTAGTACCTGAACTATTCCGGAAAGATGAATTACAAGAGCTGGAACCACCATCCATGTCTTGCTCAGACCAAAGGCCTTCACTACTGTTGTCATCTTGATCTGAATAAGGCATGTTGTTGCTCCAAGAAGTGACATTTACAGGAGGAACAGCAGGTGATTTTGGATGTTCAAAACCAGGTGGTGGTGGTGCTGGAGTGAAACCAGGCAGTAATGCTAGTGGTGCTGGTGTGAAACCAGGTGGTGGTGGTGCTGGAGTGAAACCAGGTAGTGGTTCTGGTGGTACTGGTGTGAAACCAGGTGGTGCTGCTGCTGGAGTGAAACCGGGTAGTGGTTCTGGTGGTGCTGGTGTGAAACCAGGTGGTGGTGGTGCTGGAGTGAAACCAGGTAGTGGTTCTGGTGGTGGTGGTGTGAAACCAGGTGGTGGTGGTGCTGGAGTGAAACCAGGTAGTGGTGCTGGTGTGAAACCAGGTAGTGGTACTGCTGGTGCTGGTGTGAAACCAGGTGGTGGTGGTGCTGGAGTGAAACCAGGTAGTGGTGCTAGTGCTGGAGTCAAACCAGGCAGTGATGGTTGTGGTGGAGGGGAACCAGGTGGTGGTGTTTGAATGAAACCAAGTGGTGGTGAAGTAAAAGGTAGTTTACTTGAACTCATCACATTAAAGGGTGCTTGAAGATATCCATTGACACTTTGGTTCTTGGAAGTTTGTGTAAGATACATAAAATCACACTCTTTATGATGCAACCTCATTGCCTCATCAACAGATACTTGGCAATCTTGTGAAGGAACTTGATGCATGGCATGAACTTCATTTGATAGATACATAGGACCTTTATCTTTACCAATAAGTGCCCTTTTCATGTCACTAGACCTTATGCTTAAAGTTGCAGAAGATACATCAATGGTTTCAAACTCAGATTCATGATGAGTTGAACTTTTAGCATTAGTATTTCTTACATGCTGATTGTAACAGTGTAAATCCATCCAGTGACCATTCCCATGCCTATCCCATGTATTTTTGAAGAAATAATCAAACTCAGCTGTTATTTTCTCTTCTGTGCAAGTAAACAATCTCATTAGCCGCTGAGCACCTAAACCAATTGCACTCCTTATCCTATAGAAGTTTCCTGTAGAGGAGATTATAACAAAAAATCAGACAACACACTTATTTTGAGAGAAATGTGTAAAGAAACTTCTGTCAATCCAAATAGCCAAATACCAAATTTAATAGCAAAAAAATTCAACTTAAAAAAAGCATGTATCGATAATATTAGCAAAATATGCATTTTCATCCCTTATCTCTATTCCTTTTTTACTTTATACTTTATATTTTGGTTTTTGTTTATAAATTTAATATTGCAAATCATGTACCACTGTAGTTACCACATTATAAATTTGCCACTTCCCTAACAAAAGGATAATGTGTTACTAGTTGTGCTGCATCATTGCATGTCATTTTCACATTATAGCCACATAAGTGACATGTGTTACCAAATTGTTGCACATCATTGTTTTCCTTAGGGTTTGAAGTATATTGTCTGGCCTTGCAAAATAAAGAACCAAATTGAAAATAATAAAAAATATTGGGAACCAAATGAAAAAAAAATAATTAAAGATAATGAATGAAAATGATTATATTTTGCTTCAGAATATATTATATGTAGTAGGTTCTGCATTGAAGGAAACAAATTAATGAAAATTTTGTTCCTCATTAAAAAGTCTTCTTTTTAAAACTAACATATTTCAAGTGGAATAGAATCATCATCTTTAGGAAAGAGAATTGTTACAGGTAGGGTTTAAGAGATAAATACCCTTACTGATGCTGCGACCCAAGTTGTTGTTTTCACACAAAGGATCTACTATGTTCATGTGTTTAGCAATAAAAGGTTCTTGACTTCTTCGAGTAACACCATAATGGACCTTGCAAGCAATAAGAAAATCTCCTTGTAGCAGTAACTCTCGGCAATGACTGTGTGGAGGTTCCGCTGTAATGATTTTTATTGCAGAAAGAACGGAAAAAAGTTTATCAGCCACAATGAATTAGAACATGCATGTTAATGTTATTCATTTGATTCTGTCCAACACCTTTCATGCATTAATTTAGACCGTTATTGTAATGAAAACCACAGATATCATGGTTTTTTTGACATTGTGAATAGTCCTAATTATAGGCAGATGCATAGTGTTTTTAATTGTAGTAGTCATCACAATTGCGATCATGATCAAGATTACTGCAATTGTTGTTGTTGCCGCGGCCATTAAGATATTAATATTTTTGTGATTAAAATAATATTCTAAAATTTGATGTGGTCTTATGTAACCCAAATGTAATTCAATACATTGGGTTGCGACCATATTATTGTAATTTATTATTGTATTATAATTGTGATGTGATATGGTTCATCATAAGTATGCAATGATAATATTATAGCCACATCATACAACCAAGTAGTCAGTTTTAATAATAGGTACATTACTACATTTTTTTAAGTTGTAAGAGGAAGACAAATATGAGTTATTGAGGATTAGATTGTTAGAAACTCTTTGTAATCTAAGCCATATGTGAAATTGAGAGATTGAGTGTTAGTTATGATTAAACTAACACTTTCTGTTTTTAACAAGTAGAATTTTAAAATTCTGCTTAGTTAGTTGAAAGCTTACTATAAATAGTATGTAACCTTCTTCTTCAAAAATTATGAAATCCATTGATCATATACAATTCTTACCTTCTTCTCTTCTAAATCTTTCATTCTTTTCTTCCTAAAATCTAACATTTGGTATCAAGAGCACGTTGCTATCCTGGAATTACGCTTCCAAAACATCTCTTCTTCTTCTTCTTCAAACAATCTCCTTCTGCTACGATTAAGTGTGAGTAACTCAAGCATTCACTAAGTGTGAATCAATTGGAAATTCTGAATCTTTTGATCTTGGATTAAAAGGCGTGCAAGAAGGCTGAGAAATCTGTGCTAAGGACAACTAAGCTATAATGGTTGGGAATGGCAGCAATCTTCCATCAATGAGTCTACCTATTCTCACTAAGAGAAATTGGGATCGTTGGAACACACAAATGAAGGTGTTGTTCAACTTTCAAGACGTAAATGAGGCTGTTGAGAATGGAGTTATTGTACTTGGTCCTGAAGCCACAAAGAGTCAAAGAACCACGTTTAAAGAAGCAAAAAAAAGGATAACAAGTCACTATTCTTATTGCATCATTGTGTTAATGACACCCATTTTGAGAAGATTCAGAATGCCACAACAGGTAAAGAAGCCTAAGACATCTTAATTCGAAGCCATTCCGGTGGAGACAAGATAAAAAAGGTGAAACTACAAACACTAAGGAGGCAATACGAGCTAATTCAAATGGAGGAGAATTACAAGGTTGGAGATTACTTCACTAAGGTAATTACAATTACAAACCAAATGAAAGAGTGTGGTAAAGTAGTCACAGATCTCATGATCATTGAGAAAATCATGAGATCTTTGCCTCAAAATTTTGACTATATTGTTGTAGCAATTGAGGAGTCAAAAAATGTCTCAATAATGAGGATCGAGGAGCTTCAAAGCTCACTAGAAGCACATGAGATGAGGCTCATGGATAGAAATCTAATAGAAGGTAGTGAACACGCCTTAAAGATAACTCATTTCAGAGATGATGAAAGGAAGAAAGGTAAGAAGTGGAAGGGAAAGAAGATCAAACCAAATTATGACTGGCCAAATCCTTCAGAAAGGAAAGGAGGCAAAAAAGGATTCATAAACAAAGAAAGTATGATAAGAAGAATATTGAGTGCTTCAATTGCCATAGAACAGGACACTACTCTTATGAGTGTTTTGTTGAGAAAGGAAAACAAAAGAATCTGCATGACAAAAAGGCCTTTACAACACATGAAGATCCTGAAGTAGAGCCACTAACTTTGATGGTTACAAATTCAGCAAAAGATGCTCACCTTGAGTGATGGTACCTTGACTTAGGGTGCTCAAACCACATGACAGGTCATAAAGAATGGCTCATAGATTTTGACTTAAATAGAAAGAGCAAAGTGAAGTTTGTAGATGATAGCATCTTGAAAGTAGAAGGAGCACGTGATGTTGTGATTCTGAGGAACAATGGATCCAAAGCTCTAATTTCAGATGTGCTTTTTGTTCTTGGAATGAAATACAACCAACTCAGCATTGGGCAACTTGTTCAAAAGGGATTCACAACAGTGATGAGAAATGGCCAAGTTGAGGTGTTTGATGCTGAGAAAAAACCGATTCTGAGAAGCAAGCTGACCAAGAATAGAACATTTAGGTGAATATTAAGGCTACTAATGCTCAATGCCTCACTACAATAGAAGCTAATGAAGAAAGTTGGTCATGACACTTAAGGTATGGCCACTTAAATTTCAAAAGTTTGTATCGACTTGGTTCAACTAATATGGTTCATGACATTCCTTTAATAACACTACATAAAGATATGTGTGAAGTTTGCTTAGCTGGAAAGCAAACCAGAAAGTCATTCCAAACTCACTCAAGCATGAGGTCAAGATGAGTCTTGGAAGTTGTACACTCAAATGTGTGTGGACCATTTGAGGAACCATCATTGGCTGGAAACAAGTATTTTATCACCTTTGTTGATGAGTTCAGTAGGATGATATGGGTGTATGTAATGAAGCAAAAGAGTGAAGCCTTTGGATATTTCTTAAAGTTTAAGGCATTAGTTGAAAGATAAAGTGGAAAGAAGGTAAAGATCCTCAGAACAGATGGAGGAGGTGAATTTACATCCAATGCATTTGAGCAACATTGCCAACTCAACGACATTAGACATGAAGTCACTACTCCTTATACACCTCAACATAATGGACTTTCTGAAAGGAGAAACATATTAATAATGGATATTACAAGAAGCTTGATCAAAGAGAAATGCCTACCACAAAAATTCTGGGGTGAAGCAGTATCAACCTCAGTCTATATTCTAAACCAAAGTCCAACAAAGAAGTTAGAAGGAAAAGTTCCTAGGGAAGCCTGGAATGGATAGAAACCAGAAGTATATCATTTAAAAGTGTTTGGATCACTTGCATACAAGCATGTACCATATCAAAGAAGAACTAAGCTTCAAGACAAAAGTGAAGCAATGGTATTCATTAGTTATCATCCTACAGGTGCCTACAAACTCTACGATCCCATGAGAAACAAGGTGCAAATCAACAAAGATGTGATTGTGCTAGAACATGAAAACTGGAATTGGAAGGAAATGACAACCAATTTAAGAACCATACCAGAAATCACTGATGTAGAGGGAAACTCGGAAGAGATAATAGAAGAAATCAGTAACGAACCAGTTGATCAAAGATCAAGAAGGACAAGATCAATGCCTACTAGGTTCAATGACTATGAAATGCACTATGATTACCAAATAAGTGATGAAGGTGACTTAGTGCACTTAGCACTAATGGCCTGGGCAGAACAAATTAATGAGACTGAAGCCCTTGAACACTTTGTATGGAAGGAAGAAATGGTTGAAGAACTCAAATCCATTGAGAAAAAACAAGACTTGGAGCTTGGTTGATCTTCCAAAAAGAAAACACGAGATTGGAGTAAAATGGGTTTCTAAGCAAAAACTCTATCCTGATGGAACCATATCAAAGCACAAAGCAAGATTGGTGGCCAAAGGATTTTTTCAAAGAGAGGATGTGGATTACTCAGAAGTATTTGCTCTAGTGGCTAGGATTGAGACCATAAGGTTGGTGGTAAGAATTTCTTGTGCAAGGAACTGGCCACTATATCAACTAGATGTAAAGTCTACATTTATCCATGGTCCCTTGGAAGAAGAAGTTTATGTACAACAGCCACCTAGATTTATCATGAGAGGAAAGGAGCAGCAAGTCTATAAGCTAAAGAATACATTATATGGCTTAAAGCAAGCTCCAAGGGCATGGAACAAAATGATTGATTCCTTTTTGTTCAAACTCAAATTTAAAAAATGTGTAGTGGAGTATGGAGTATATGTAAAGGATAATGATGATGGAGACTTATTGATCCTTTGCTTGTATGTTGATGATCTAGTCATCACTGGATCAAATCTAAAGAGAATTGAGGAGTTTAAGAGGATCATGAAAGTAGAATTTGAAATGATAGATTTAGGGAAGTAAAGCTACTTCCTTGGGATGGAATTCTCATACACTTCTACTAGTTTACTAATGCACCAAAAGAAATATGCAAGTGATCTGCTACAAAGATTCAACATGGATTCTTACAACTCAGTAACAAATCCAGTTGAAACAAATGTGAAGTTAACAAAAGATGAAGATGGTGAAGTAGTAGATGAGACCTTGTTCAAACAGATTGTTGGATCCCTGAGATATTTGTGCAACACCAGACCAGATCTTTCTTATGGTGTTGGGCTTGTGAGTAGATTCATGTGCAGATCAAGGAAATCTCATACAGTAGCTGCCAAAAGGATTCTGAGATATGTCAAAGGTACACTCGATTAAGGTACTCTATTTCCAGTTGGAACACAAACACTGAAACCAGAACTAGAGCTAGCTGGGTTTTCAGACTCAGATTATGGAGGAGATTTAGTTGAAAGAAAAAACACACCAGGATATCTATTCCTATTGAACAATGCTCCAATTTCATGGTGTTCCAAGAAGCAACCAGTGATTGCTCTCTCTAGTTGTGAGGCAGAGTACATATCAGGATGTTATGCTTCATGTCAAACAATTTGGCTCGAGGAATTAATGAGAGAAATGAAGATCAAGTTGAAGAATCCTCTGCAATTAAGGATAGACAATGTATCTGCCATTAGCATGGCTAAAAACCCGGTGAGTCATGGTAGGAGTAAACATATAGAAATCAGATTCCACTTTCTTAGAGATCTAGTGAACAAGGAAAGGCTAAAATTGGTGTATTGGAAGACTGAATTGCAACTTGCTAATGCATTCACCAAACCATTGAAGCTTGGCAGATTCGAAGACTTGAAGAAGAAGATGGGAATAGCAGCTTACAAACACTTAGCTTAAGGGAGAGTGTTAGAAACTCTTTGTAATCTAAGCCATGTGTGTGAAATTGAGAGATTAAGTGTTAGTTATGATTAAACTAACACTTTCTGTTTTTAGCAAGTAGAATTTTAAAATTTTGTTTAGTTAGTTGAAAGCTTACTATAAATAGTATATAACCTTCTTTTTCAATAATGATGAAATCCATTGATCATATACAATTTTTTACATTCTTCTCTTCTAAATCTTTCATTCTTTTCTTCCTAAAATCTAACATAGATTATATGACCAACATTAAAAACTATTTTTACATACCTTTGATATTAGGAAGTGAACTTATAGGGATTGGTCCCCACAAGCTAATGATATAGTTCTGCCAGTCAAATTTACTGAAGAAATCCAGAAATCGAAAAAGAACCTGACATATATGAAAGCAATAGGAAAATTAACATAAATTTTAGCCATTATCCTCCTTAATAAGCTGCAGTAATATACATACCAAAGCAAACAAGTTTAAATATATAAAAAAAGGAAACAAGTTAATTTGTCACCTCAAGTGGTCCAGCAAATGTAAGTTTATCACTGTAAAGATGAAATATGTATAAGACTAGAACTTCAAGTGCATAAGATGAAATAAGTGCATGTTGAGCACCCAGAATGCGACTCTCATGGAAACACCAAGCTTTTATCAATATGATACTGCGCTTGAATAAATGATAATGTGCTATTAGATTATCAACCTGGAACAAATTAATAACTATATGTTAGAGAACTTTAATTCCAAATTGAAAATAAATATGTGATTGAAGATTAAAACATTTGTCAAAATAAAATTACCTCCTCAAGAAAACAAAGCTTGCATAAACCACTAATTTGATTGAAAGATATGTCCACGACAAATTTATCCACTAGGCACTTTAGGACTGTCACCTTCCATTGAACAACAATTAGAAACATGTCAAGGGTAAGATTGTAAGTTTTCACAACAAAAATAAATATCATGGTTGAAATTAATAATTTTACTATACAAATCTTCGAAAAAAGACGATCTAATAAAACATCTTGTCTTGGTTTTTTCATCTATATATACTATATATAAAGACAAAACATGGTGTAACTTTTACCATGGGTGTAATTTTTATTTCCTATTTTGCCATTCACATTATTTAATTTTTACAAAAAGATCATATAATCATAAATAAACATCACCAACGTATTAATTAATTATATCTTTCACATTAAATTGAACATTATCATAAATACATAAAAATTATAACAAATACATTATAATTCTAAAAATAAAATATATAAAAATTGAATATGTAGTACCATATAATATTGACCAGCAGGCACGAAGTGCCTGTACACACTAGTCTCTATAATGATCATATATATATATATATATATATATGACTGAAATATAAATACTACTTAAAATAAGTTAATTATATTTCATCTTTTCTCACTAATAAGTAATTCAAGGAAAAAGGGCAAGACCCCACTTATCTTAGAAGCCACTAACAAATTTCACATCACTCAAATAATTACCTTTAAACAGTGAAACTAGAAAATGGAAATCAATAATATTCCTTCTAACGATTGCATGAGATTTATATACACTATTCTCAAATATGAAAGTGGGTTATGGAACTAAAATCCATCTATTAAGAAACACATACCTCTGCCTCTATACATTGGACCTCTTTGACACGAAATTCAGCATTGACATTCTTCTGTTCACTTTCTAAAACACCCCTTACCGCATGGACCAAACTATCCTTAAATTCTTGATTGTCACTGAAAGCTGTTAGATCAATATCTCCATCTGGTAAATAAGTCTTCAATGGTACTGACCCAAATATGAAAACCTGTGTAACAATAAATAAAAATGAAGGCCTGTGGTAACAAAGGTAGCACATGATTCATACAAGCATTAACATTAGACTATAAAACTTCATTTTAGTATTTAGGGATGCATGAAAATCGTGACAAATAAATGATTGCCATATAAAACAGACTGTATACGATGCACTACTTCCATCACACATGACAATATCTAGCTAGCACTAGAAATAACTTAGGGTAATTAGATCCCATACCTTAAAAAAAGTATAGTCACATAAGATTATTATTTCAATTACGACATAACATTATTATTTCAATTAATTATCTATAGTCAATTACAACTTCAATTTCCTTTATCCATAATAAAAAAAGGTAGAATCTATAAGCTTAAATATTAACATAATTGGAAAGGCCTCAGATTTCTATTAACATCTATTTTATTACACAAATCGAACTATTAGGATAGCCCTAAAATAGAAAAACTAACTAAATATAACAAGTTACTAGAATACACCAACATAATGACGTACCATAAAATAGAATGCGAAAGAAGATCATGAAATAAATGAAACATTGATATACTTAAACAATTAACAAGGCAAACCATGAAGCAGAAATTTGGAACCTGGCAAGGGACAGAATTCATGATCAGGCGTCGTAAGTAAGCTACAACAGAATTTCTCATATCTTCTAAATGTTGGTTTGGTAGAAACTGGTTAAGCAGCAATGCTGTTCTCTTTTCAAGTTCATTACATCTTTTTCGTTCAAGTTCCTTAGTAAGAGAGGATGCTTTATTGGACAAGAGACCATTTGGAATAGAACCATTCACTATGGCTCTTCTTTCTTGATTATCCATCCAAAATGTTACCATTTTTTAATACCCTTCTGTGTTCAACAAGTCCTTGTACCCGTCTGCTTATGGAAAAAGAAAGTGAAAGAATTGGTTAATTAGATTTGTTTCCTGAAATGTACAACTTAAGTTGGGACAATATATAGTGTCCTTAGTGTTTTTTGTGTGTTACTTAAAAAGTGTGTATGCAGAAACAGAATTAAAATAAGAGAGATAGAGGTGAATATATGCAGCAATAAGATGTTCAAAATTTGATATACAAATATAACAAAATTAGTTCTAAGTGAAGGAGTTTAGAAGCTAAACAAATGTGCATAAATATATTCAATCTTACAATATGTTTCTGTCATGGCCACTTGATGACCACAATGTAAAAATCAATAAAGAACATATATATTGCAAGAAAGTAAGAGCTAAACAAGCATATTAACTTCCACATTTACTAAAATTCTGCTATGAATATGAAGTTATGAACCCTAACATGATGAATGCATATGAAGCTGACATATTTTCTAACCAATTGTTTTTGTTATATTCAGGTCAACATTTATTGGAACTTGGAAGCAAAGTTGAAGCAATAAGATCAGTAAGTAACTATGCCGGGAAAGTATGACTAATAGTTTGAGTACAGTCTCCAATTTATACATACATCTAAGAAATCCTTATCAGACAACGTTATATAGTCTTCAATGTTGGTGGTAGACATTTTCAAAGGTTTTATAAAGCCTCCTAGCAATTATTAAACTACTGGCCTTACTACAACAAGCTTATGATATCTATAGATTGCAGAATAACTCACATTTTCAGAGAAGGAAAGGTGTGTACAAACAAATTGGTTAACTATGGAATTTTCTCGAGATCTACACCTATTGGAATGAAATTCCAAACTTTATTTCTTATGAATTTAATAGGATTGTATCCTTGTAACTATCCTTTGTATGAGCCTTTTCTAATATATGATTGGGTGTTATTTCACCCTTTACTTAAATAAATAAATAAATAACGTTATAGTCTTCAATCAAAAACCAAATACATACACACAATATAACACATTAACTTGCAAATAACATACACCTACAAATTTGATTGATCATTTTGTTTCCATTCTATGAAAATGTCTCTCAATCAAAACAAGTTAAAAAAATTAAAACTTCACCGATATGAGATATTTATATCTTCGGATAAACAATAAATAAGACGTTACAGCAATATTGCTACATTATATTAATATTAGATATTAGATAACAGGGTTCAAGTGGGTATCTTGTGTGGATCTTTTAAAATTATGACTTAGGTATCTTGGGTCAATCATATAAGATAATGGAGAAATTGGTGGAGATTTGAATTATAGGATTCAAGTGAGTTAGATGTAATAACATAGTGTTTCATATATCGTTTGTGATAAAAAGGTATTACTCAAGCTTAAGAGAAGTTTTACTATAACATAGAAAATCTGCAATTTTAGTTGGGACTCAATGTTGGAGGATAGAATATAAACAAAAGAATAGATTCTCTTTTGGGTTGAATGAGGGAACACACAATGCAATAATTAGAAATGAATGCATCAAAGAGAAAGATGAAATAATTCTTATTGTAGAAAAGAAGGTAGAGTAAAATGAATGCATTAGAGAGAAAGATGAAATAATTCATATTGTAGAAAAGATAATAGAGCAATGTTAAGTGGTTTAGACATGAAGAATAGATCAAATGGAAGCTAGTCTAATTACTAAAAGAATGGTGAGACCAAGAAAAATTATAAGAGAATAATGATAAAAAAAGACTGAGAAATCATGTTTTATTAATGAACATGATCTTTGATGAAATATTATGACATCGTTTCGTTCAATATATTATTAAATAAGAGAATAATGTATCTCCTCATATCAGGAGATAACTTATCTCATCTATCCAGTAAAAATGTGACATGTGTGCTATTTTGTTTATTTTTAAAAATATTTTTATAGAAAATGATGAAACATGACACATGTCATAATTTCACTGGCAAAATGAGATAACTTATCTCCTTATATCAGGAGATACTTCATTTCCATTATATAATTGGTACTACTTCTATATAATATTTAGAAATTGAAAATAAAAATACAAAAACAAACAAACTTGGTAGTCACAAATTCCTCAAATAGTGGCTTTAGACAACACCCTGGTGGACCCGCACCATAACTTTCTTACTTCACCTAGGTTGTACAAAGTATCTTTTCTCGGAACAAAAGCACAAAAGTACAAAAAATCTAAGACTAATCTCATTTTTCACCGAAAAGAAATGATAGCTCCTTGCTGAAAAGCCATTGAAAGGTTAAAACAACATAAATATGATCACTTTCATATGAAAAATAGATACGACCCAACTCATCATTCATTTAATTTCTTGCTAATAAGAAATTTTGTACATTCATTAAAAACCCAAAATGTTTTCATTACCTTCCCTCTTCCTAACATAGTCAACAATCAAACCTCCCCACCAAAAGAAAGTAAACAACACAAAGCTTAAAGGAGTAACAATGATGATACATAAAAAAATATAGTTGAGTTTAGTATTGCACTAAAAGCACTTCAGACAAGTCATAATCCAAAGAAAAATTATACAAAATTCTAACAAAAATTAACATCTCCAAGTGTTTAGAGAAAGAACTAAAAACTCCATGTTTAATGACAATTAAAAATAAACAAATAAACATAAACACAAACACAAGCAAGAGGCAAGTTTGGGTGATAAGTGAAGAGTAGAAAGAAGAAGAACGTGAAGAACCTGATTAAATGAGAAAGAAAGAAAGAAAGAGAAGAGAAGATAGAAGAGAATTGTAATAATGAAGTTGAGGGAATTTGCATGCAAGTGAGTGATATTGGTAAAGATGAAAATATGCAAAATGCCAAAAAGTATATTTAAAACAGATAAAATAGAAAACTCACATAGGAAGGAAGAAAAAGAGACTGGTTAAAAAAAATTGCTTTCATTTTTAAAGTACTTATATTATTATATAAAAAAAAATTCATACACGGTTTCTGATTTTCTCTGCAATTTATATATTTCTAAGTTTTAAATTATATAAAGAATGAAAGACAATTTTAATATTTAATTTATATTTCGATATCAAAGTTTATGTATTAAATTTTGAGTATTAATTCTGTTACATTGGAGAGAGAGAAATTCAGTTTCAAAACATGTCTCTCTAAATTTCATTACTCAGTTTCAAAACTCTAGATTTGAACTCTTTCTAGAAATTTCCATATTGGTTTTTTAGATTTTAATTATATTACTATAGAAATAAATTCATTTATTCTATGACTGTATTTTAGATTTATTTTTTTACATTTTATCTTGTTACTATAGAAATAATATTTTCTTATTTAGACTTTGATTCCTTTTTAAAAAATAAACAAATTTCTTTCTAAAAAAAACTTGTGTATATATGACACTTCATATTTAGATATAATGTGTTTATGTTTTTAGAATTTTTTGTTTATAACTAAATTTTAACCAAAATTAAATTTTTAATATGTTATCAAGATTATATAGATTTATCTCTATATACATATGTCTCAATATAAGTTTCTCTCTTTAATTAGAATCTCAAAATGATAATTTTAGATTAAGTAAAATGATCGTATCAAGTGCTTTACCTAACCTTTCATCTCCATCGCATAATTATAGGAGTAGCTAAAATGTACTGAGAATTAAATATCAAAGTATTTAGAAGGAAAAAAATAGGTGGACCATTTATCTTTATTTTATTATTGAATCAAAATTCATATATTATCTTAAAAACAGTTTCATTGAACTTTTGAAATAATTATATCATTAATTGACAAAATAAATGATTTTTTTTCTTATACGCTCTGCAACATGTTTTCTTAAAATTTCAACTTATAAGTTGCATTTTTCCCAAATATTGCACATCCTTTTAAATTCCGATAAAATCATAGTAAATATTGACGTAAATATTTAAATATATATTTTGTTAAAAGTGTTCCAAAAAAAATAAAGTTAAGTTAAGTGTAAAAAAAGTATTTTGAAATTTTTATAAATATGCATAATATATATATATATATATATTTAAATAAATATTATAAGCAAGTGTTATTAATAATAATGTACATGTCATCAAAGTAGGAAGAGTATTTTGATGGTATAGCAGTTTAAACATTGATTCACTAATTAAAGTACATAAATGTAAAGTTAGATACTCATATATCAACATTAATGTTAATTGGAAAATTAATTAATAAAGCATTAACTATTTTTATTACTATAATAAAAAGTTTAATTTGATGATAGACCATATTTTAGAAATATAAATAAATATAATAGTCATATGTTTTATCCTCCACAAAACAATTTGGTAAAAACTAAGCCACATTGATAAAAAGTTAATTTTAAATGAAAATATATAAGCGTGACCGAAATAGGTTACATAAAAATTAGTCGGCATGACTAATTTTAACTCTATTTAATCAATATATTTATTTGTATAATTAATATAATTATAATACTATATTGGCATCAGGATCAATTTTCAATTGAATTAGTGGGTACAGTGTGATTTTCAGCAACATGTATTAATCTTAGAGGGAATGTAACTTGATTAAATCATTTTGAAGACAAAGCACTCAAATTCTTTCGACATAAAAATATATCCACATATAGTATAATTATTCCTCATCATTCATATATAATAATTATTTTCTCTTCAAAAAATTAATACAATTAATAATGAATATTATATTGAGTATGTATAAATCTTTACATTAACAATGCATGTATTCCACTCCTAGAAAAATTGAATCAAATTCTAACTTTTCAATTTCATCCAAAGTATTTGAGCGAATTGTTTTCTTTTTTATATTGGGTGGGCACCTCTTGTACTCATTTAATACAATTTTTCTTTATCAAAAAAGTATCGGAGTTAAAACTTAAAGTGATTCCTCCATGTTTTTTAGAGGCCATTATCAGAATGTGGACCTTCTTACTTAAGGATCTTGCTTGAGTTTCCTTCTTTGATAAAGTCTGATTTCTATTTGTTGTTCTCCTCTTTCCTTGCCCCTCCTTATAATCTAAAAATAAGATTTTGTAAATGACGCTGAATCTAATGCATTGTGAACCAATTACTTTTTTTGTTGTTATATTAATTAGGTTGGAGTAGTGATTCATCAAAACTCCGATAATAAGTTTTTAAATTTATTTTATATTTTGATCATCAATTTTAGATAAATTCAATTGTTTGGATATATTCACAAATTTAAAAATAGTTATTATTTCTCAATATATCAAATATATCACTTGTTTTTTTTAAGAAATTCTAAACACGCGCCGCTGAGAGACTCTTACTCTATAATTTTTATGCTTTATTAATATTTTCCTACTCATTATTTTTTAAATAATATTCACTGTCATAGAGTTTCATTCATGTATTCTTTATTTTTTGTATTTAATAAATATTAGTAACTAGTATTTATAATTTAGTGGTTGGGATTGTCAATTAGTTTCAAACAAATAGATATTTGTTTTGAATTTTAACTATTTTTCCTAATTACATATCCTATTAAATTGGAAATTTGGTCAAAGACTGGCAGTCAAATTAATTCTTTGCATTTTTTAATTTAGATGTTTTTGTTTCTGAGATTAATTTTTGAGTGGGAAAATGAAATATGACTCATGATCTACCTTTTCTTCCAATTTTCAGTTTTTAACTTTGATTTCCAAAACAACCTGGGTTGATACTCATACTAATAAAAAAATATTTATTTGTATTTTTTATTATTCAACCATAACTTTTATTTTATGAATTTTGTGATCAACCATATACAAACAGGATAAATAATTAAAAGTGTGTATGGTAGAATTACAGCTTAATAATGCAACTAATTTATTTTAAAAAATGAAAAAAATAAATTGCACCTAATTTAGATTGTGTGAGTGTAACTAATCTAGCAGTACTAGCAGAAACCCCAAAAAAATATATCAGTAAAAGATAAAAAACAATTGAGTTGTTGTAATAATGGCACGAAGAAGGTATCATTTTGAAGTCAATAAATTAAGAGTGTAATATAAATATAAAAATTTATATAATGTTAATATATTATTCATTATTCATTTATATTATTTTATTCAAAGATAATTGATAATTAAACAATATAAATGATGTAGTGACAAGGTAAGAGTGAAAGTTTCGTGGGCTTTCATATTTAGAAAGTCTTATTTTATATGTTATAGAGTAGTAGGGTTGTTCATTTGATTTTCTATATTGATTATACTAATAGTTTTATCTTTTAGATACAATGTGATGTTACTAAGAGAATTTTATCCTAAAATATAAAAGCAAAATTATTAACTTGTCTCTCAGTTACGAAGAGAATTTTCCCTCTATTATATATCCATGTTTCCCTTTTAAAGTGAAATAGTGGGTACTTTGTGTAATCTCCATGTTATGTTCTTCTTGTATATAGGTGCGGGTGAAAGTTGGTCTTTAAAATTGTTTTAATCGGTTATTTTAATTTGTAGTTGGAGAAAAATTTTAACACCTGCCATTTCTTATGAATGGATCTCAATAGCTTTTGGTTCTTTCAATAACACTCTCACATTTCATTTTAGTCTAGCTTGTTTATGTTGTGTTACTGTTGAAGTTAGGACATGATCCTCATCATGTGATGAAGAAAAAGGAAGATGAGGAAGATAAAGAAGGAAGGAATTGTGCAATTAAGAAGAATGAAGAAAGTGATTAGGCTCATATGTTCTTCTATTTTCAGATTGGGCTTTATTCTCCTTTGGCCCAACTTTCTACTTTTATCTTTTTCAGTTTGTTAAGTTAGTTAGAAAAACTAACTTTAGTTTCCTTAAATAGTTTTCCCTTCTTGCTTGTAAAATCTGAGTTTTAACAAACAAAAAGGTGATTCAAGAAGTTATTCAATAATTCTTGCAATGGGGTACCATGGAATTCAACACTTACTGAAACGCAATTGATATATTGTGAAACACTTTATCCCTTGAATGCTTAATTAACTAGATAAAAAAGGGGTAACATGATTCCTATTTATGGATTAGAATTTTCTCATACTATTAAATATTGGTGGGTGGATAATTTGAGATACATGTCTTGTTTGCTTCATGATGAATATTTAGATAATCTATTTCTATCTTATCATTTTGCGTCTAAACATTTAAATCATCTATATATCTTGTCATTTTGTATCTAATGTTTGGGAGGGATTTTACTCATAACTCCAAAATCAGATTATCCTCTAGACACAATTGTGGCTTTGTTTAGGTTCAAGAATCTTGTATAAAATTGGTAAAGATAAGTTTTTGTAGAGAATATTGTGGTTCAATCTTATTTGCTCTATTTAAAAATATGAGGAATGATGCAATTTCCAGGGAGGGGAAAATTAGTTTCATTTAGATTATGGATTTGATTCAAATTATATATTGGTTATGATTTTTTCAGAAATTTGAGTTTTTTTTACACTTTTATCAAATAGTATATTAACCATGTTATTTGTATTGATATTTTCTGTAAATTATAATAGGTTGGTACCTTTATGTCAGTCTTAGTATATATGCTTATAAAAAAGAACAATTAAATAACAAAAAAAGTTCTTTACTATACAAGGTTAAAGATGGAAGATTAATTTCTAGGAGATATTTATCTGAATTGGTAACTATAATCTCAGAGAAAGAGAATAATCTTTTGTCCAAAGGGAGAGGAAATATACGGTAACGACAAAAAAACAATTTACACACAATGTTAGCTTCTAAATTTAAAATTACTTATTGAATTGCTAATTCTTCATTCTAAAAAACGGTAAAATGAGTAAGAACTTTCTAAATATCATTTACCCAGTTTATCATAAATATAAAAAAATCCTTAGGTGGGATAAATATAGATAAATAGGAAGTAGAGCTTATTTAACAAATTCATTTGACAAAATAAAAATAGTAGTTTGGTTATGGAGCATTTTTAAGACAACCGTGACTTGTAAATCATTATGTAAGAAGTCAATTAGAGTAATTTATGTAAATTATTCTTTTGGGTAGTTGTGGTTAATATGGTTAATATCATCAAATTTGTAACAATTATCAAAATTACCCTTTATTAGTGGAACATGTTCATTTTCTCTTTATACTCAATTAATTAATGGTTTTCTCTTTTGAATTAATTAATGTAACACTATTTAGTAATAAAATTAATTAATATGTATAAAACTTTGGAAGTCAACATATAAAAAGGTTTAAATGTGGATTTAGTATGTATATACTGATAGTATAATTATTTTTTACACCGTCTGTAAATCATCCACATTCATATATTAACCATCATTGACTCTCAAAATTAAAAAGTATATTGTTTTGTCTAGAAACTTCTTAGATATAGAATTCTTACAAAGATTGAGCTTTTCAAAAGGCAAGTTATTCTTAGGATTGAGGAATTGAAAGACATTTTTTGCAAGAACCATGACGAGTCAATTGACCATCTTTTTCTATCTAGTGAGTTTGCATCTTCTATTTGGAAAGGTGTTCATTTGTTGCTTCAAGTTGATGAGCTGAAACCTACAACAATCATTGAACATGCATGATGTTATTGATCATAGAACTAGTTGTTCTGAGATGTGGAGGATGATATGGTTTGTTGTTGTGTGGTCTATGTAGATTATGAGAAATGATATCATATTCTCTAATAAGCCAATGAGTTTTATGCACATAATGAATCTCAAAGTCCAATGTTGGTCTTGGTTTCAATCAAAAGTAGCTCCAACTTCTTTACTTTTTGCTAATTGGTGTAATGACCCAATTGCTTGTATTTCTATATCGTCTAAAAAGATCAATTTATGATCTTTCTCTTGTATTGGGTTAGCACCCCTTGTGTTTCTTTAATATATTTTCGCTTAAGAAAAAAACCCAAAAGAGTATATTATAAAAGGATTTAATATGCATGTAAAGTTTACTTTATATTGTGGATACATCATCCATAATTTATATATAATTATCATTAATTCTTAAACAAAAGTAATATAAATAATAAATGATGTAGAAGTCGTACAAACACTTTAAAATTACAGACCATATGAATTAAAGAGTGAATATCCATGTATTCTGAGAGTAAGTCAATTCTATGAATATTTAATGATTTAAATCTACTCACTAATTTAAATTATTGGATTTCCATAGAAATGAAAGTCAAGATGAAAACTAAATTTAAAAAACTTACTCTTAAAGTAAGTGGATCCATCATCTAAATCAAATTCATCATAAAACAACTAGAAGTAATTTCATATAATAAAAGCCAAAAAGACAACTAAGACTTTACAAGGAAATCATATCA
The DNA here is from genome assembly GCF_001865875.1 of Lupinus angustifolius. NCBI lineage: Eukaryota > Viridiplantae > Streptophyta > Magnoliopsida > Fabales > Fabaceae > Lupinus > Lupinus angustifolius. The sequence continues at coordinate 15,750,263 of NC_032023.1, forward strand.
TGCATCTGATCAATATGCCAAAAACAGCTGGATATCAATATTGTAAATAAAAAATATAACTTATGATAATTTATGACTGTAAAAGAAATAAATGAATAATAGATCACCTCAGGGAAATTTTTTTATCATCAACACAAACATGCACGTACGAAGAAATTGTGTTTTGGATTCTGAAGGAGCTTTGACTCATAGAGGATATGAATACCTAGAACACCATTGCCAAATATGTCACATCCTTCTCCAAAGCGGAGTGAAGGGCAAAGATGTTTCCCAACTATCACTTTAAGAGCTTACAAGCTTAACAAAGACTCAATGGAATCTAGAGTTGAATTCGTGTTTAAATTTGACTTAAATAAAGTTCAAATTAATAAAATTAACTAACATTTAGAATTAGATAAAAGACAAACCTTAATTTGTTCATATTCATCCCTAATTTCATCTATATGATTTATTATTTTTTATGCAAATTAACATTTTCATATAACTCAAACGACATAGAAGAGAAAAAAAAGTAACTATTATCAGTGTAAGAATTTTTACATTGTCATTGTATCGCTCATTATTTACTTTCAATTATCGTTCACTTTTAAATAAAGTAATATAACTCCATGATAAATAATGTATTGACTTTATATAAATTTTTACAGTATCAGTATATAGATTTACGTTCTATGTAGAATTACTTAACATGTAGGATAACAAATAATTTTATTATTATTTTTAAAATTTCATATACTCAATTATTAAAGTTGCACTAGAAATATTTAATATGATTTTCCACATTTTTTTATAATAAAAATGTATTAAAGAAGCAGATTAATATGATATTGATTTAGTGGTGTAAGGTCTCGTTAGATCCCTAAAATGAATGAAATGACAAATGTTCCATTCTTACAAGCGATACTTATTGGGAAAAATAGTCATACACCTCAAAAGAAATTAGTTTTTTATCAAAATATGAGGAAGTACCTCTGGTATTACCAATAAAAGAAACAGAAGAGGTGTTAACTAATAAGAATAAAATATCTTATATTATAAGAAGATAAATTATCTCCTACGACCTCTAAAATCTTGATATATATCATATTTAATCATTTTCATAAAAATATTTCTACAACAAAACAAAATAGTACAAATATCATATTTTCCTAACTAGAAAATATAACTTATTTACTGGTATAAGGAAATGTTTTATTCTCTTAACTAATACAACACAGAAGCTGTGGGATAACGTTTTCAAATACAGATGTAACTGACTCAATTGGTGCTGGTTAAAAAAATATATTCTTTTTTTGGATAAAAAAATCATTGCAGTAACAATTAATGATATAGTAACATTTAATGGATGAAATAATAATTAATGATAGGCAGTTTCATGGAACTTCATTTAGTGTAAGATGATAATTAAAAAATGATATATTTGAATCTGACCTCTCTCGAGAAATTTCCAATAAAGATTAACCAGGTCAGACTTAGTTGGATTTATAAAAAAAATACTTACCAAAATAATTTTTTATCTTAAAGTCTTCATTAAATGTAAAAAAATAAACGTCATTCTTACATTAAAATATAAAAAACTTGGTAAAGAAACTGAATCGATTTCATCAAATTAAAATAAATAATAAAATATTATATTCAAATATAAGAGCTTAGAATAAATTGAATAAGAACTTATATACATTTAAACATATAAATTTAAACTTAGAGTAAGACGATCCCTCCTCAAATTGAGTGAAGATCCTTACTCTTCATCTTAACAATCAATTCTAGAGGAATATAATGATTTATACTTACTTACTAATTCAAGCCATTAAATTTCTTTAAAATTGATAACTAAAATAAATTTTTTATACTATAGATTCATCTTCAAATTATAATTACTTATTTTTTTGTCAGCTTTGTTGCCCGTGATCCTATAAACACTCCTGATTCAATTAGACAAAACTTACAAATAGATGATTCACTGAACACTTACTCTATCAATATATATATATATATATTAAGAGGAGATAAGAGATCCACTTACTCCATTTAAACTTACTCCTTATCATAGTTATCAATTATAAGAAAATCAAATGATTTCAATTAGTAAATAGATTTAAACTATTAAATATCTATAGAATTGATGATTAGGATGAAGTAAGTGAATCCCATAAGTATATTAAATCCATAAAATATAATTTATCCAAGTTATTCACTATTTATTTTCCTTTTATATTGACACTCCCTGAGTTTTAGTGAAATTACACAAACCACCCCTCACTTTTCTACACATACACAAACCTCCCCTATTTTTAAACTTTCATTACATTGACTATCCCTTAACCATAAGAAATAAGTGTAATCTTTTGAACAAAAAATGTGACAAATGCAATTAAGTTAAACAAAACATGATATATTGTGGAGATACGTCCAAATAATATATGAGTCAATATTTCTTTATTGTTTTCGGTTCGTTACACTATATTATAAGAGCGATTTAAACAATATTTCTTTAGAATTGATACATTTTGCAACAAAAAATAATAAAGATACATTGATTTGTATATTATTTAGATTTGTCTACACAATATATCATGTTTTGTTTAACTTAATTGCATTTGTCACATTTTTTGTTTAAAAGATTACACTTATTTCTTATGTTTCTTATGCATGGGTGGTCAATGTAATGAAAGTTCAAAAAATAGAGGAGATTTGTGTAGGTGTAGAAAAGTGAGAGATAGTTTATATAATTTTACTAAAACTCAATGAGTGTCAGTGTAATTTAATATGATGTAAAAGTTGAATCCCTTTATCTCTTTTTCCAAAGCAAAACACAGGGTAAAACTTAAACATTAAAGGATAATCAGCACGTGTATTATATCATTCAATTTAAAAAAGATAACTACACAAACACATGTCAACAAGACAATTGGGGTCGTGGCAAAAAACCAAACCCCTTCTAAATTTACAATGACATATAATATAAAGTTTCTTTTTAAAAAAGTACAAACATTCATGTACCCAAAAAAAGTAAAAACATTTATTATGAATTTTGCAATAGCAGAACACTTTTTTATTAAAAAAAGCCCAAAATATTACGAAAATGGAATTTTTATCAAAAAGGAAAAATATTGAAACCCTTCCATATTAGTCAAAGTAATGTCCAAAACTGATATTTTTTTGAAATTGCAATATTAAATATTAGAAACATTGAACCTGTAATTAGACACCCAAAACCAATTCACCTCTCAAGTAATATGTGTATGTAACTCTATATAAATATGGGGTATTGGTGAAGACAATAATCCCATAACTCAATCTCTTCTCTAATATTTGTTGTGTAATATAGTGAGAAACAAGTGAAGGAATCATCATCATCATGGGTCGTAGGAAGATTGAAATCAAGATGGTGAAGGATCTGAACACAAGGCAAGTAACCTTTTCTAAGCGTAGATCAGGCTTATTTAAGAAAGCTAATGAGTTATCTATCATGTGTGGTTGTGAACTTGCTATTGTTATGTTCTCTCATGGGAACAAGCCTTACTCTTATGGCCACCCAAATGTTGATTCTGTTGCAGCCAAAATTCTTCATCAAGAACTTAACTCAAGTGCTGTTCAATGTGACTCATCTTCTAATGATGAAACCTTGAACAAGTTGAGTCAAGAACTTGATGATATTTTGGATCAAACTTATGAGGAGGAAAAGAAAGGTGAGGAGCTTGATAAGCTCATAGAGCAAAAAAAGAAGGAACTTGAGAAGGTTGAAGATTTGAGTGTTTATGAGGAAATGAGGAGGAGCATTAAGGAACGTATTAATGAGATGGAGGCTGTGGAAGCTATGCTGATGATTAAAGAACAAGAACCAATAGTGTAATTCAGTCATAATCATGTTATCAAAAGGAAAATAAAAATAATAATTATGCTTTGTACCATTTTCATTATGTCCCATCTTTCAATCATGAAAACTCTATTCCATGTTAGTGAAAATGGAATTCATAAATTAAATAAAAGAAGTTATGAGTATAGTGTGGTTTGTTTTCTTGAATTTTAGAAACAAGGATGTATGCTTTTGTGCAACCAATTTTTTAAAGGTGTTGGAGTACAACAACACACCAATTTCACTGATTAAGAAAGAAAAAGTACAAAAAGAATGATCAAACAAGTGACACTATATTTGATAAACCAAACTCATTCCTAAATAACTCTACTTTAATGAATTCAAGAATTAATTAAGTCACACCAAGTATTACATTTTAAGACCACTCTTATGCAATCTTATCAGAACAAGAATTTTCTTCACATTGAGATTTTGAATTCCATTTCCAAGATAAGCAACTGATAACTCCTCCATTTATGTGTTAAAATCCATGGTATTTTGAAGTCTCCCTAAAAGGCTTGAACCACTAATAGAGAATTACATTCCAACCAAAGTCTATCCACCCTTTTTACGTGGGACGCATGTAATTGTCTTTTCCTTATTATTTTGTGTTATGAAATTTTAATTTGTTAATTTTTTTTACAAAGAAATTGAATATAACAATCAATGACATTATATATATAATATAACTGAATTCTATTCTTAACTTCAAATTCAGGTTACTATGATTCAATTGTCGAATCGTTTAACATTCATGATTTTCTTTGTAAGATTGGTAAGAAAAAGGAACTTCTCCAATAATAGAGATGCAAGTGATTACATTTGCACTTATACACATAGGTAAAAATGTTATCTCATTATATTTTAAGGATAAAAATGTCATCTCATTATATTTTAAGGATAAAAATGTCAAATCATATTACTTTTCCTCTTATTTTGGGTGTATTTGTCTCTCAATTACTTTAGATTTATTTAATATTGGCTAAAAGAAAAAGATGAAAAAACTTTATTGAGGCAAACAAAAAAAAGTGGCTAAAGATCATCTTGAAGAAATGGAGAATTTCTAGTTAAGTAAAAAGAAGTGGATATGGTGAAACCAACATTAATACTCTTTCTCTTTGGCCACATAATCGTCAAGAGCTTTGCCTATAAATATGAGTTTTCCATGTCATTGTAAGATACATCAAATACTTAGCTTAGTGCATATTCTATCTTCTTGTTCTCTTATTATAATTGTGTGAGAAATACTTGAGTGAGAGTGAGATTGAGTATACTTGGGTTTTGGGAAGTGAGTGAAATACTTGTAGTTCTCTTTTATCATAGTGGGAAAATCGTTGTTACTCTTCAGCTGTGGACGTAGGCAAATTATCGAACCACATTAAATTTTCGGTGTCATTTTCTCTATTATATTTTCTCAATGGGTATTCCTCTCAAACAGAGAGGATCCTAACTCGATGGATTGGTAAAGTGAAATCTTTGTAGAGAATCTTGTAGTTTGGTGTTATTTAGTCTATTTAGAAGTTGATAAACAGTGTTATCTTTGGAGTGTGAATGTTAATTTTATTCAGATCATGCCCGATCTAAATTATATCTTGGTTGTTGGTTTCAAAAAATTTGGGATCTAATTCATACATTTTTTCCCAATAATGTGTTGATCCTTATAGTTATATTAATCTTCTTTGTAAGTTATAATTTGGTTGACATCCCTTTTGCTCGTTTCAAATATATTTATTTATAACAAAATGTTTTAGTTAAGAGTTAAATTTGAATAGGTTATTGGTGTAAATACTTTGTATTGTTCAGCAATCTTCAAACTCTATCTTAAATACTAAGGAACGTTGATTCAAGTGGTACATGCTTGATTCCTTTAAGCAAGGTCTCGGGTTTGAGTCTTGTGGATGAAAAAATCTCCGTTGGGAGAGTTAGTCCCACGTACCTGTGAAAGTTCCCAACTCGAACATGATTACCTCCAGTGCGAGGATACATGTAGGAAACAAAAAACATTCTATCTTAAATAATGTGACAGGTTGGTTTGTAGCAGTGGGGGAGATTCAGTGAAGAAGGTGAGCAGCTCCGATCCCTTGAGATATACTTTTTGCTTTTATATATGTAAATAATCACTTTATAAATAAGTCACTACCATAGCTTAATGTCTATGTAAAATAATAAACATCATATCTATGTAAAACATCTATTTGTGGAAAACATCATAGCTTATGAGTTCGAGTTGTGGAAAACATCTATTTGTGGGAAATAAAATATAATAAGGAGTATCATGGGTCGGAGAGGTCGCATGACATAGAAATTGAATATCAATATCGAATATTATGACATGGAAAAATGTATTATTTGAAACAAACTTTTTAAAACTTTCATTATTTTAATTGCATTTCTATAGGTTCCATTTCTTTAATTGATTTATATTTCAATGTTTTATAGATATAGAAGAATAAAATAATTAATTCATATTTCAAAAGGAAACTTTTTCAAAAAAGATGATGAAAATGATATAGCTTTAACATATTAACTTAAACAAAATTCATGAATTAATCACAAGACTATGAGGAACCTTCAAAGATTTAAAAAGTGTCAATTAATAAATTTGATGTTAATTTTTAGAATGTGGTCATGGAAAAGTGACCCCAAAAGTGAGAATATTTCATGAATCAAAAAGATGAAAATTTGAGAATTTATTCCTCATATGATTGTAATGTTTCTATTCTTGACTTAAAATTCAGTTTATTATCTTGAATTATATTATTGATTTCTTACAGTTACATGATCCATTGTGTAATTCTCGTAAAGGGAAATCTATATGGAGAATGATATGGTTTTATGTGACTTGGTCTATTTAGAATATGAGGAATGAGATAATATTTAGGTGGCATCCTAGTTTTACCTAAATCATGAATTTGATTCAGATTAAATTTTGACTTTGATTATCTAATAATGTTGTATCTAATTCTTACTCTTTCGTACATGGTGCAGTGATCCAACTTCTTTTATTAATCTTTTTTATAACTTGAAATTGGGTTAGTACCCCTTGCACATTTTTAATACATACATTTGCTTATAATAAAACTATCCACCTAAACTTCATGTAGTATATGAAATGATTTGTTTAAAACTTTAACCAAACAAATATTAGGAGTGAGTTAAAAATTTAAAAGCAAGAATTTCTCTATTTATATATCACTATATTTTTATTGTTTGAAATTTAATGTACATTCTTCACATGTTAGAAATTCTTTACAAATTAAACATTATTGTGTAGATGATAAGTTTGGTAGAATATTACATCTTGTTCATAAAAAATGCTATCGACCAAACTATAAAAAAGTATGGAAGATGATAGTATCACAATAAGGTTACAAACAAATTATAACCCTTGCAAACATCTTAATTGGATGAAGCAACTATGAGTAGATCTTTTGGTCACTTCGCAAAAGTCTTGGTGGAACTCAATCTGAAATTTAATCTGCCAAACTAGATCCTTGTTGAGAGAGATGGTTTCACCTTCTTTGCTCCTATCGAGTATGAAAATCTCCCGGATTTCTGTAATGGATGTCACTCTATTGGTCACACATTGGCAAAATTTCGCAAAGCCATCAAGAAGGTCAGTGAGGTTGCTCCAAAACCTGCAGTTAAAAAAACTTTCATCCCAGAAAAGCCTCACAAAACTGTTGCCAACAAAGATTTTGTCATTGACGAGGACACAAATCTTGAGGGAATAGAAAGGGTGGAACTCACACCAGTTGCACCTGTTGTTCGCAACCAAGTGGAGTTATTGGATACAACATGTAACACACCTAATGAAATCCTAGACACTTTGGAAGGTCACAATGACAACTTCATAGTTCAGGAAATAGAATCCCTCAATAAACAAGTGGCTGCAAATGACATAAGGATTCTGGGGAGATTATGGGCTGATGATGAGTTCCTTGAGGAGGAAGAAAATGGGGAAATTTTTTACAGAGGTCCTTAGCAAATCTCACAAAAAGAGGATGAAGAAAAAGAATTCTCAAGAAAAGGGTCCATTTCACCCGCAGAGGTGGTTATCCCAACACCACCCAATGAAGATCTTATTCTGGAATTGTAGAGGTTTTGGCAATATAAACACCAGGCTGATTTTAAAAAATCTTTGTGTTTCTAACAAACCTGACCTGGTTTTTTTGGCTGAGCCAATGATTTCCTCTTCTATGATTAATAACTCCTATTGGAGGGACCCTAATTTGAAGTTATTTGTGGTGAATGAGAGGGGATATTAGCTTCCTAATTTGTGGGGCTTATGCAACATTGACTTGTCCCCACATTTCTTCTTAATTCTAGTCAGCATATCTCTATTTCAATAGCTCTAGACAATCATTCCTTGTACATTAGTGTTGTTTATGCTCATACCAATTATTTGCAAAGAGGAGCTCTTTGGTCTGAGATCCGGGACCTTATGCTCCCCAACCCTGGCTCTTGGTGTTGCATTAGTGACTTTAATGTGGTTTTAGGTGCTCATGAATGCAGAGGGCCTAGACTTCCAGCTAGAACCCCTTGTGAGGATTTTAAAACCTTCTCTGATGCCTCTAGCTTCTTACATCTGCAAACTACATGAGCCAAGTTCACTTGGTCCAATAAAAGAATAGGTGATGCCCTTACTGAAAAAAGATTGGACAAAGTCTTATGTAATGAGGATTGGTTAAATGCATGGACCTAAATTTCTTGTTGCACATTGTCCAAGACTTAGGAATGGCAACAGGCGCGGGTAGTGTTTTCCTATGTCCAAACCCGCAAAATTTGTGGGTACCCGTGCAGGTAGCGGGTATTTGCGGGTACCCAACAGGTTTTTAATTTTAATTATATATTTATATAATTTGTAATAATCAATTTGTAAAAATAATTGTTACATGAATAATATGATAAATTTATTATCATAGTCAAATATGTGTAATTTATTATGAAATAATAATAAAGTATATGATATATAATCTTAAAATAATAATAAATATATATAAAAAATTAACTCAAAACTAAATATATAAATTTGCGGGTACCCGCGGAGAGGTTATCACAAAACCCGCTCCTGCTCATAACCTTTTATTGCGGGTACCCATTATGGGTATTTCCACGGGTCGGGTTTTTTTGCCATCCCTACCATGACTACTTCTGATCACTAGCCCCTGTTGATGTCCTCGTGCTCCATCATCTTCAGCAGACCAATTCCTTTCAGATTCCACAAAACGTGGTTGCAAAACTTGGATTGTAGAATACTAGTTTGTGATACTTAGAGCAGAGTGGTTATATGGCGCTCTATGTTCATCTTAACTCACAAACTGAAGCTCCTGAAAAAAGAACTCAAAACCTGGAACATAACAGTTTTTGACAATATTCACCTAAGGGTTCAGCAAGCTAAAAGTAATGTGAGGAAATTCAAAGATGCCTTAACATCTTTAACCCTGACCAGGACTTGTTGGACCAAGATCATGCTCAAAATGAATTACTTCCAGCTCTAATCATAGAAGAGGAGTTCTGGAAGGAAAAGTCTAGATTGAATTGACATATTAATGGTGATAGAAATACTAGTTTTTTCCACAAGGTTGCCAAAATCATATATACAACAAAGTCTATTTCAATGCTAAAAGATGGGGACAGAAGATTGAATAATCAAGATGACATTGCCAATCATATGCTTGATTATTTCAAAAACTTGTTTGACTCCTCAAATAAGTCTATTCCTAATGAATTAATCAATGAGGTCATACCTAACATAGTCTCTGATCATAACAACTCAATGCTCACTGTTATGCCTCCCAATGCAGAAATCAATGAGGGAGCTCCTAGCCCTGATGGATTTGGGGTTGTTTCTATCAGGCTTTTTCAGACATTATGGAAGGTGATGTCTGCAACTCTGTGTGCCAATTTTTTAACCAGGGTTGGCTCCTACCCAACTTAAACTCCAACAATGTGATCCTTATTCCTAAAACTCAAGAGGCTAATAAAGTGGAGGATTTTAGACCTATAACTCTAGCCAACTTCCAATTCAAGATTATTACAAAGGTCTTGACTGATAGGCTTACAAACATAGCTCCTAGAATCATTTCTTCTCATCAAAGAGAATTTATTGAAGACAGAAAAATTCAGGAGTGCATCTGCATTGCCTCGGAGGCTATTAATATGCTAGATCATAGAGTCTTTGGTGGCAATCTTGCTATCAAACTAGATATAAAAAAGGTATTTGTCACAATGGATTGGAGGTTTATCTTAGATACTCTAAAGGCTTTTGGTTTATGCAATTGGATTAAAGCAATCTTTCAATCAGCCAGATTATCAATTAGTGTTAATGGTCAGAATATGGGCTTCTTCAAATGTAGCAGGGGGTTAGACAAGGTGATCCTCTATCTATTTTTCTTGTTTGTGTTGCTGAAGATGTTCTTAGCAGGGGAATTATGAAGCTTGTTAATGATAACAAAATCAGTACCATTGTTGGCCCTGCCTCTTCTAAAGCTCTTAGCCATGTTATTTATGCTGATGATATATTCATCTTATGCAAAGGAATCAAGAGAGAGCTCCTAGCTCTTAAGCATCTCATCATTGATTATGCCTTAGCATCTGGACAAAATATCAATGCTAGCAAGTGCAAATTCTATACTACTAATGCCTCTCCTACAAAGATTGCTAATCTTAGCTCTTACTTAGGATTCTCTGTTGGATCCCTTCCTTTTGTCTATCTTGGTGTTCCAATCTTCAAAGGAAAGCCTAAGAGACTACATCTTCAACCAATTGCTGACAAAATCACTACAAAGCTTGCTAATTGGAAGAGCTCTAATCTCTCTATTATGGGAAGGGTGGAGTTGGTAAAGTCTGTGTTTCAAAGCATGCTTGTGTACAACTTCCATATTTACAAATGGCCCTCCCAACTTGTTAAACAATTAGATAGGTAAATAAGAAACTTCATTTGGTCAGGTGACACTGAGGTTAAGAAATTGGTCACAGTGGCTTGGAGTTAGGTGTGCAATTCATTGGTGGATGGTGGCCTTGGTATAAAACCCCTTCACTTGATCAACAAAGTTGCTTTAATGAAACTAACTTGGGATATGATCTCTTCTAGCCAGGAATGGGCTCAATTCTATAGGTAGAGGTTTGGCTGCAATAGAACCATTCCCTCAAGGTACTTCAAATCCTCTGTTTGGTCTGGCATAAAAGAGCAATGGAACCTGGTGCTTAGTAACTCGTTATGATTGGTTGGTGAGGGGTCAAATATCAATTTCTGGAAAGACAATTGGCTTGGAGAGCCTCTAGTGGACATCTTAGAAATTCCCGTTGATATCCATTATTCCCTATTGGCAAAGGTAACTAATTTCACCCATAACTCAAAATGGACTATTCCTTAGTGCTTAGCCACTACCCATCCAACAATTACAAAGCAAATTGCCTCAACCATAATCTCTATTGGCAAGGACAAGTTAATTTGCCATAACACTAATGATGGCAACCTCAGCCTAAAGGCTGCTTTCTCATATATCAGCATTCATGCCCCTAATGTTAGTTGGTGCAAAAAAATATGGTCTTCTTTTGTTCCTCCATCTAAGTCTTTCATTTTATGGAGGCTATTGAATAATAGAATGCCTACATATGAGAATCTGCAGAAAAGAGGATGTAGGTTGCCTTCAATTTGCAATATCTGTAGTAGAAGCTCTGAATCCTCTAATCATTTGTTCTTACACTGCCATTTTGTCAAATATTTATGGTCCTAGGTAAACTCATCTTTCTCAATCTCCTTGGACTTAACCTCAATCAATTCGGTTCTATCTAGCTCCAAGAACCACTAGAGTCCTCTACTGAACCATGTGTTCCACGCGTGCATCATTCACACCACTAACACCATCTAGTATTGCAGAAACCAAAAAATATTTGAAGATAAGAAAATTTTGATGCATCAAGCTATTGCTAAGATTAAGAGAGAATCTTCTCTTTCTGGTTCTTTATCTACAGCAGTGGCACACACTTCTCTGTAGGAATTTTCCATACTAAGGCTCTTCAATGTGCCTCTTAAGTTTAGTAAAGCTCCTAACATCTCAGAGGTGATTTGGAAGGCTCCAGTCCAGGGGTATCTTAAAGTCAACACAGATGGATATGCCCATGGCTTCCCTGGTCATGTAGGGGGTGGTGGGATTTTCAGAAACCATTGTGGATTGTTTATTTTGGTTTCACAACCTACTTGGATATTAACAATGCTCTCTTTGCAGAATTACACTCAGCAATTCTAGCAGTGGAAATAGCTCACACAAGGGGTTGGTATAACCTTTGGTTAGAGTGTGACTCCATTGTGGTCGTCAATATATTCAAAGGGAAATCCACTCCTCCTTGGTAGCTTCAAAACAAATTCTCTAGATGCAAGTCACTATATTCCACTATGAATTTCTTCATATCTCATATCTTCAAGGAAGGTAACACTTGTGCGAACCAAATGACTAATTACGGTTGCTTATCTAGATCAAATACTTGGTGGAATATAATGCCTTCTTTCATTACTAAGGAATTTGCAAAAATATTGGGCAGGTCAGCCTAATTATAGGTTTAGAAATTTCTAAGTGATCTCCTTGTAATGACTCTTCTTATTAATATATTGGCGTGCTTTGTCACCTGTGTTTAAAAAAAAGTAACACGTTATAAAATAGACATGGAATATAGCCAATTGACGGAGCATTTAACCTATAACACAAAACAGTTGAATGGTAAATTGAAATGTGTTTCATATAAAATGACAATATTAGAATATAGAAATTTTACATATTCAAATAATCTAATTGTATCTTAATCATTATATAGTAGTATAGATAATGATAATTATTAGAATGTGGAGATGGATCTGTTTCTATTGTGGGCAACCTTTGGGAATCCATCAGTTTAATAAATTCGTTTTTGTTTTATATAAAAAAAACATAATTATAATTAAGACCAATATATCACAAGTAATAATACATTTTTCACAGTAAAATTTTATTATTCACAGAAGGAAAAAATACAACAGAGAAACAGAATATACAATACACCAAAATAAGATAGAGAGAAGCCTATAAACCTCTCCTATCAACCCTCCTACAGAAATCAGCAAGAAAACAACAATAGTCCAAACAAAAATGAAAAATACACTAGCAATAACATTCCAAGCTTAAACCTCTTGTGACATGTTACTCATGGGATCAATAAACTACAATCTGTCAAAGATGATGAGCTACAAAGAAAAACAATAATCAAGTAAAACGCATGATGACTTGAACTATAACCAAAAACACAGTTAACAAAGTTGTATAATTGTGAAATCCAACGTTGTCATTTGAATTCAGTTGTACTTTGTCGGCCTCCTTCCATTTTCTTGGTCTGTCTTTAATAGATTATATTACTCATTTTTTGTATTAGGATGCCTCCTCAAACTAGCAGGTGTGCTAAAGTTAAATTTGTTATAAGCTTTTTTTGCCCAGATTTATGACCTTGCCCATGGATGTCGAGGTCATGACCAGGATTGAAGTCATGGTCGAGGGAGGTGAACATGAAATGGCTGCTAAAGTAACAAATACTGTTCTAGGTGAGGTGATCTGCTGATAATCCGATGTTTTAAATTGCAGTTGCAGTTACATTTGTTACAATTGCGGGGAAATGTCATTGGTGTGGCCGCAACTATTTCAAAGATTCGCTGGCCAAACTGCAATACTTCGATTGAAAAAAAAAACAATTTAAAACACTAGACAATAACAACATAAGAATCAATATGAGTAAGCCCTAAACCTCAATACTGATGTAGGGGTTGTGGAATAGCTTATAAGAATTGTTGTGAGGCAATAACAACATGAGAATCAACATCTATTAAGCCGTAAAGCTAGGTAGCAAGAGGTTAGGTGGGAACAGTAATAAACAATCGTTCCAGTTTGAGGATCTGGGTGATCTTGGTAGATTTCATGAAGCACAAACATCCTACATTTACAAGGTTTAGGGCAAGTGAAAAATCTCAGTACTTTATTGATGTGCTATAGAGGCTTTAGAGAGTTCTTTGTTGCTTACAGTTCAAAGTGCTAAGTTGTCATGGTTCCAGTCATAGAGTATGACTTTTTTATACTTGGATTCATCATTCATGACAGTGCCAGTGTTTACTCCATCGTTTTTGCATGCATCTTTCTTCAAGATGTTTGATACATTCAGACATAAGCTTCTTCAAATCATTTTGGATTAAATCAGTTCCTTTGAAAGTCATAGGTTTCTGTTGGAAGGTACTCTTTGGGAATATCCCAACAAGCGAAAATATCAGGTAAAGAGACATTTTAGACACAACCTGAAGTTCATTATGTGTGATGTGCAATCAAAAAGGGGAATCAGGTTTTCATCTACTTCTCATTTTGTAAGACTTTTATCAAACAACCTCAGGGACAGTTACACTCAACACACAGGACTATATATAAATTTGGAAAAATGGAAAGCTTAATGTTCAACAATTTGGTTTACAATTCTGTGGAGCATTTGGCTGCATAGAAACAGTATAATATTCAACAATGGAAAGTTATTTGAACCTTTTCAATTTATGTCTTGGAGTTGGATTAGGCATAAATCTAGGATACAACTCCTACTCTCACTTGTATATGTTCCTTTTTTGCTGATAAAGAAATCTAATCTTGTAATTGAAAACTAATGTCTTGGTTCTAATTGCATGGCTTAAATATGGTATGCAAGCATGAAACGGTTGCCATCATGCATACTCAAAATAATTCCCTTGCATTAATTGCACCATATGTAGGCTAGAATTGAATGTATCTACGCCAATTGGTTTGATTAGATTTGTTGAAGTTTATAAACCATGAATACTATGTAGCCAGGAATGAAATTTTTGCACATTTGATATATAAATGCTAGATTATGATTGAAAAAAAAGGCAAAATGATCTAATTACCTTGTCATTACCCATTTCTTTGTACTCTTTTGTTTCTATAGTTGCCAATTTTTTCTTGATATGATAGTAATGTCTGTCACTTAGGCTTCTTAATGTCTTATTTAAGTGGATTAGTAATGATGTTATGGTTTATATATCATGATTAAATTTAAAACCATGGTATATATGCAGCTTTATGTTGAATAGGTTGGTGCTATTTTATAATGTTTATGGTATTGATTATTATAGCTCAAAAGAGTCATAACTTGATTGTAGCCTTGTTGGGACTAAGTTTGGAAACCTGATTATGAACCAACTGATGGAACTAACACACTGTAAATGAATACCATTGTGATTGCCAATAAATGAAATTGCTATATTTAAGTCTAATTCTCTATATATAATACTATATATCTGTACAATGGGGTCATAAATACATCCAAATATAGTGTTTGTTTCACTGCGATTCAAAAGAACTAAGAAGTTTTGTAATTTAAATGACCTGTTAAGATTTAAGATTTTTAAGGAGTATTTATAATTGAAATGGGAGAGGATATCCCTTTATGTAACAAGTTTTTAGTCTGATCCAAATTCAACATTTGTATATGGGTTAGCAACCCAGAACTTAGTTATTAAATCTCTTTTTTGTGTACTGATGTGATAGTTTAAAATTGCGTGAGACTGCAAATTGGAAATTTCGTATGGCTTCATTCATGGTTAATTGCAATTACAGTTTATTCAATAGTCAAAGCTAGTTTTTGAAAAAAAAAAAAAAAATGTGGCAGTGTCAAGATAGATGCTAATCACATGGGGAAATTGAAATGAGAAGTCCCTTGCATATATTTTTTTGCTCATAATTTTTTCTAGTACAAATGTTGTTTTAAAATATAAAATTTTCAGCGTCAAAATATTGATTCAGTGATATAAGACTCTGCTAGATTCTCAAAGAAGCCAAAAGATCAAAGATTTGATTTTTAATAGTGACACTTATTAGTACAAAAAAACATAAATTGTTCCCAGTTGTATATTTTTTACTATTAGCATTTACTCCTTCATGTACAACTCGAGGTACATGCTCTCAATTTGTACAATTTGTTACATAGTGTCATTTTCTTTCCTTTTGGTGTTCAACACCAATTATTTTTGTTTGAAAAGGACTGTTTGATGTAGAACTTGCCTATACTATTGGAACTGAACCATTTTTTTAAAGCAAAGGAATAAAATACTACCTGTCAAGATAGATGCTAATGGTCATGAACAGCTCCAGATTGTCCAAAATTACATTTTTATTCGCTAACTTTTATCATTAATTATTAAATTTTCCTGAGTACAAGTTAATGCTAATCAAATAAAAAAGTTTAAACCAAAAGGATAATATATTATAACAATAACATCTACATAAAATAAAACTAAAGAGTTTCTTCCAAAATCAAGTGCCAACTAAAAGTTCTTGGCTAATGCTCAGACTTTCACATCAAAATCAGGAAAATAACAACAGAGAAAGTTTTTAAGGCGAGATCTATTTAAATAGAAGCCAGTTTCACCAGGTGAGAACCCAAATTGGTAATCATTACTTCAGCAGAATCCTGCTGAGATGTGTTTAACAAATGTTGATCCATTTGAGATATAGGAGATGCATGGTATTGATTATCGAATGCGATCAGGTCCATATGTGGACATTGTTGACGAAGGTTGTTGCGCGCTGTGACTTGAAAACGGCATTCCAGGGGCCATTGGTGGTGCCACAGTTCCAGATGGCATGTAACCATTATTATGCATCTGCATTGGCATAGACTGTGGTGCTGCTGGTGGAGCTGTTCCCCATCCAGCCTGAGATTGAGGCATCAGACCCGGCTCAGAAACTGGAGGGTACTGATTGTATTGCTGTTGAGGAGGAGGACCCATCATGGGATTTGAAACAGGTTGTTGCCCTAAAAGTGATGGTTGGGCGTTTACAACAGGTGTGAGAGGAATGGTATAATCTCTGCTCCTATCATTATTCACCTATAATTACACAAATCATAGTTAAAACGGAACCATAATATAACTTTTAAGAGTCACTACTATAATGGATTTCTTTTCGAGGTAAGCATGAAAAATGATTTCAATTATGAGACAGGATCCTGGTATTACATTTTTGTAATTAACGCAGTCGAGAGATTCATAAGGTCCAAGACTAGATTCTCAAGTTGAGTATATATAACTATGTATAAATGAATAAACTGAATAAAGAGGGTTGGCTTTGTCGGCTTATGTAAATAGTAAACTGTTTTTTTCATAGTAGTACAATGCATATTTCCTATTGACGTACTCTTTCAAGCATTTCATTAAATGATATCAATTCCTACAGATAGTGCTGGTTGTTTACCTTTATAATAAGATCAGTATGACGCGAATATGTCATGTGAAGCTTGCAAAAACCTCCATCATATATGCAGTGTCCTTCCAAAGCATCCTTGGCCACAACAGCTGTCTGAACATCTATAAGCCATAGCATGTCAAGATCTCAAGCAAATCACAACAGTAAAATATTACGAGGTTAAATGTCTAACTATAATACGCTCAAAATCCCCCATGGTGATATATAAATGCATACATATAATTCCTTGAGAGAACAGTCAGGAAATAGAAAGAAGGTGAATCTAGAATTATCTTTTCTTAAATATTTCTATTCAAAATAAATCAATCTCGGTAGTGGACCACTTCTGTTTGGATGAATTATCAGATTATGAGGGGCAGAACCTCTAAGTAAATACTACAAACAAGAGATTCATTTAGGGTCTGTTTGGGAGTTGGATTTTGGAGATGAAGTAATGGAAAGGGAAGGCTTGAGAGCCCTCTCACATGAGTATTACATGGCTCCTAAGCCTTCCACTTACCTCCATTACCCTCCAAAACCAACTCACAAACACACCCTCAAGTGTATATAGTTACAAGGGCACACAGTAACACTTGCCACATCCTGACCATTTTGCAGAGCAGAAGTGGTGGATTTTCATGGAAACCAGGAAAAATATCAAAATTTTCCCAAATATTGTTTTAAATCCTAGGAGACATGTTAAAACAATTGGCACCCAGACCTGGGAGGTTTTCATAAACACTAATAATCAACGGTTCACATAAGATCTATGTAAATAAATAAAGGTAATTGACTTTGAAGAACGTAATCTAACCTGGATATTGAATCAGAGCCTGTAAACCACCATTCTTGTCAAACATTGCAATTTTTTGGATAGGCCCAAAGGCAGAGAAAACCTGTTAAAAAAGCAACAAAAAAGGCACGATATTATTAACTAAACTATATATTGTCAAGAAATAATTTAAAAAATGGATGTGATTTAAAGTACCATGTGTAAGACATCCAACGTTACAGCATATTGCATGTTCTCAATTGATGCAAGAAGAACATTACTCTCAGCCTCCAGTCTTTTCCCATCCAAACCCACCATTGCCTGCAAAAGTCATGGTTGCCAATCGTAAATCATATCTACAATAGTTAAATTTTCCGATTGTGAATCATAACATATCCTAGGATTCAGAAACACTAAAAAAACTTAAACACATCATATCACACCTAAAATATGGTTCCAGGTATTACTCCCCCTTCTTCTTGGTCTTAGGAGCCAAGCAGAGTGACTGCATGAACACTCTACAGTCTACACTAAGGGTTTGTTTGGGAGTTGAATTTTGGAGGGGAAGGAAGGGAAAGGGAAGGCTTGGGAGCCATGAAATACACTTGTGAGATGACTCTCAAGCCTTCCCTTTTCCTTCCTTCCCCTCCAAAATCTAACTCCCAAACAAGCCCTAAAAGAACAAGACTGACTGAAGAACAGTCTACACTAAAAGAACAAGACTGACTGCATGAACACTCTAGAGTCTACACTAAAAGAACAAGATTGACTACATGAACATTGTGCACCCAAAGAACAAAATAGAGTAATTGCCTCTGCATGAGAACTGGATTGTCTCAATACCTAATTGTTCAGCTATTTTTACTAATAAGCCTATAAGAATTCTATTATGTGAATATTGGTTAACAGAAAAATAGAGCAAGTCACCAAATTGTACAATCATACGAAATCACACCGATCTGTGTGACTCGAAGCCATCTGCTGCTACTCATTACATGAGAGAACCGATGGCTTGCTGAATAATATTGAGTTGTTCAATCAAATTGTGGATTCTAATTTCTAACCAACAATTTAAATGAATTCATTAAGAGTTTCCTAAGCAAGTGAGCATGCAGGACAGCCCCCTGTTAGAAAGCACACCACCTAACAGATGTGTAAGAAGGAAACATTCAATTAAAACACCCAACTTTGAAGAATTCAGTTGGACATACAAACAGGTCATAATATCTGTCACAGTGGTACTTAAACCACAGAAATGTTCTAAAAGCATTACCTGTCCGCTTCCATCCATGGCTGATTGAGCAACAGGAAGGTAAGGATTAGTGTAGTCTCTGAAGCAAGAACATTAATTAATTAGAAAACATTAAAATTATTATTACCAAAAGATAGAAAAGGTCTTAAAAATGATAACAAGAGTGAGATAAAGAACCAATTCCCATACAGAGAATAAAATAGAAAAAAAAATAGGGAAAGTAAAGAATATTGGTAAATCTAGTAGTAGTAGGTAAAAACTCTGCAATACCAAGGAAAATTGTAAATACCTGCTCCTGTGGCTTTGAAACTTAACACTTAAATCTGAATGTCCAGAATATGTGATCCTAAGGGAACATGGCCCCACATGCTCAGGGAGCAAATATCTGAAAACAGGGAGGATGATATCATCAGCAAGAACAGAATGATAAGAGCTAATTAACGTTCTCATCACTACTAATGTGCAGTCCAATTCAAACATAGCACATTGCTTATTCAAGATAGGTCCAGTTGCCATTATATAGCTATACATATAGCAAACGTTAACGATTCATGCAAATAGAACCAAGTGCAGAAAACTAAGTCTATAAACAACATAACAAGTTTAATACTAAAAATAATAGCCAAGGTGTGACTACAAAACAGTCCAATAGTTGACCAATCTGGCAACATTCACACAACCAACATGCCAAAATAATCGAACTACATAACATGCCAAAAAAGTAACACAATTGTCACCTAGGTATGTTTCTTCCATCTAAAGCATCCTTTGCAGAAGTGGCAGTCTCTGTATCTGTGAATTGCACCAGAGCCTAAACAGTGGTATATGGAATAAGCTTGAGCTCACAGCATTTTTAAAAAAGAAAAGAAAAAGTGACAATAAATAAGGGTGGCTCTGTCATTAAACCTGGAATCCTGCTGTCTTCTCAAAGGTAGTAATCTTATGCACAAAACCAAAGGCTGAAAAAACCTGTATAAGTGAATAATAAAAATTCAGGACAATACTTACCAAGATGAATCTTACTAATTGAACACAAAATGTGCAATGTCTGGTGCTTCCTAAGGTATATTATAGAAAATTGGGAATACAAACAAATCCATAATTTCCACACATAAGATAGGAAAGCAATCAATGACTCAACTAAAGATTAACAAACAAAACCATCATCAGTGTCAGAAGAACTAAACCATTGTCTGCAAAGACCGGAATAACTGGAATATCAAGAAACTATCTAAACAAATTTCAGCGTTCTCATAAAATTCTAGCATTGACAGAAGAAATAGTGCTTCTTTTAGAGTTGGCGATAGTGTAGGCAAGCGATTCAGTTTAGATCATGGTTTTCTTAAATGAATAAATGCCTAGAATATATAACTAATAGTACTTACAGAGTTAGAAGGTACTTTGAATAGTTGATCCAAACAAAGGGTTAGCGAAGTAAATTACTTCCTCTTATCCTCTACCATAAATCATGTGAAAACTCGGTGTTCAATTCCCAAATTCAGAAACAAAATTTTAGCCTACTTTCAAATATGACATTGAAAATCTGAAAATACAACTCAAAAAATTGCTTCAACACAAATTGAAAAACTGAACAGAGTTACAGAATAGAATCCAGTGACCAAATGTACATATGGTACAAGCATAATGCCAATGCTTAGATGATGAGTCAACAAAGCACTGATGCACAAATGAAAATTAAAATTTTAACATCCTAGACTACAAGAATGGTAGGATTGAGCGGAGAATAGGGAAGAAGGAGGAAGTGTTAAGGAAAGGAGAAAGGAAACAAACACAAAAGCGCTATTTCTCCCAAAGCACTAAGCTGCCATCAAAGATATTGCCTTGATATGGGCCTGCTGATTCATTTACATACATGTCAACAGTTTTTCCATTGTGACAATAAAAAAACCTAATCATGAAACTAAATGACTAACATCCTCATCATGACAATTTCAGCATATAGCTAACACGCACATGCAATTGCTTACCAAGTGCAAAACATCAATGCTGACGAGGCGTGCATCCTCACCCTCAATTGTTACCAACAGAACATTCCCAGCAACATCTGCAGCAGTTTTGTTATTCACTATTTCTTGCCTATTTGAATATTGTAGATATACAGTTTTCCCTCGTATTTGAGCAGGCTCCGACGATGAGGCATAGTATGATATCATTGCAATGGCTTGATTTAAATCTTGCTGGAAGTCACAACATATGATTTGTAACTAAAAACCAGTAACTTAATAGGAATATAAAAAAATTAATTGAAGGAAAAAAGGAAACCAAAATCTACTCACAAATTCAATAAAGGCTTGGTTTCGGTTTGCTCCAACATTGCATTTGGTGTTGACAACTTTACCAAAAGGCTTTCCAAGTTCAATCAGTTCTTCCTCTGTGCACTCCCAGGGCAAGTTTCTCAAATGAAGCACCTTTGATGGCGGCTGAGTGTAACGGAACTGAGGCTGAGTAGAAACTGATGCCATTTCGTAAAGTCACCCGAAACCTGTTGAAAGGAACCACAAAATTTGCAGTCCCTTGGAGTACAACATCCATTTAACAATCAGCCAAGTATCCCATCATACAAATATATAAGTATAATGCATAATTGTCTTCCTCAAATTAATTTTTAACAGATGACATTCATTTACACATGAGACTGATTGAAAACAACTTCGGCCCTGCACCCCTGTTTGTTTCGACTTTAAAATTTTGATTCTCCAAAAGCGATTTTTGCAACAATTATTTTTTGTGACAAGCTGAAAATTTCAGGTTGAGCTTCTCCTAAAAGCTGGATTTTAACCCAACTTTTCCAGATAAATATTCTTATTAAAGCCCAATGAAACACACATATACATGTTTAGGGGCTGAACAACGAAGTATAGATCCGATGAAGGAACCTAATCCGAATGAATTGAGTTCGGTGAGAGGTAATAGCAAACTGGCACAATAAATTGTCGAGATGAAATCCATGAAAATAAAAGCAGAAGAAGGGTTAGGGGAATTACCTGAGAAATATTCTGAATTATGAAAAAAAAATCACAGAATTAGGGTTTTTTTCTGATTTTGTGTATATTTTATTTGGCTTAGTGATGTAACGTATTTTTCTTCTCCCAAGTCCCAGCTACCAAACGACGAGCATAACTATAAAACGGCAAGTACCAATTATTTTATTCATTTATATACTTCACTAGTATTTGTGGCTAATGCAATGTAAGATAAATAACTTTGATTTTTGTTTAGTCTAGTTGGATATATAAGATATATAACTTGTAAACAAAACTTCAGAGAAAAATATGTATGCATTTGTAGGAGTTTTTTATTATATCACTCGTCATCTAATCATTTTTATTTGATTATTTCTATCATTTTAAATATAGGTGATATGAATAATCTATTGACTATAAATCTCTTTACATTAATAATAATGTATAGATATTACATTTTATTTATTTATTTAAAGTAGTTGGTAAATGTAAGGGAAATGGAAGTTGATCTTAGATTAAGTAGATTTGGTATCTATGCTTAACTTCAACTCTAGTGTGTTGTTATAAGTTAGATTTGGAGTTGTTATTTGGGGAGTTTAACTTACACCTTTGATTAGTTGGTAATGTAAGTTTTAAACTCAAATTGTTGCTTCCGCATAAGAATACATATTTAAACTAAAAAAACTAATTAAAAAATAACTCATGTCATCCAAAAAAATGAAGTAAGGATTTATACCATTGATTTATATTTACTACTTTATTGTATTTATTATTTTTAATCGATACAACACTAATAACATTTATCATAAAATAAAAACCATGCAAACTATTAAAAATTAGTTTTTTATTAAAAAAAACTTAACTAAATGTTACTTTACATGGCCAATTCATTTTTTATTAAGTTAGTTATAACACTATTTGTAATACACTTCAAAAAATAGAAGTATTAGGTATACTAAAATAATTGTTTCATCACGCATGAGACTACGGTACTTGATGGAAATATAATCATATAACCCAAAAATAATTAGACTTATGCCTATCTAACTAGAGAAAAAGATGTATACATTAATTGTGTAAGAGTTTTTTACACTATCATTGTATCATCTACCGTTCATTCTTCATTTTCATTGACTATTCATAAAAAAGTAAACAAAATGAATGAGGATGATGCACCGACTGTATATATCTTTACATTATCAGTGCATAAATAATATATGCTAATCTAACTATCTTAGATAGGTGGATACCCTTAAATAACACAAAAATAGTTGTTTCATTACATAATTTATTTTTTTATAATACTTGTTACAATCCAAAATAATCATATTCCTTTCTATATGGCTTGTGCAAGACAAATAACATCTTTGCTTAAAATTGTATATCATGAACTGTGTGATACCTAATGGACATCAAATCATTTCAGTTTTAACCCTAAACATTTACAGTGTAAAAATTTATAGAAATCCATGTATCATTTATATTCATTTATATTATTCTTATTTAAGAATTAACTATGATTGAAAATTAATAGTGAAAAATTCAGTAACAAATGTAAAAACTTTTATATTATTTGTGTATATCTTTTTTTTCTAGGCAGCATAAATTTCTAATTTTTATGTTATGGGCTGATGAAATAAATTCTATCGACCAACAAATACATTTCAAGTTATGGAAAGAAAGCAAAACTCTCACTACGAAGTAATAAATGATTATCTCCATTAATAGAGAGATAAGCAATTGTTTTTAAACATATTTTCAATGGTAAAAATGTGATTTCATAACAAACAAAAAGATAAAAATGTTATTATATATTAGTTTTTATATGTTACTGGGTGATACTTGCCTCTTCATTATCTTTCCTCAAAGTAATGATCCCAACTACATTTCCAATGATTCAAAATGAAATTATAAAACATAATAGAGTATCCAATTTTTCTGTGCGCACCAAATGTTATTTGAAGTAATTCTACAACACATCCCTGAAAACAATAACATAGTTTCCTTGGAAAAAATGTAATCTAAGAGTTTCTGCCACTTTTGGAACATGAATCTTAGTTACTATCAGTCTATAACCTCAAGAAAATTCTCTATGTTACAAGAAATGGCTCTCCCAAAAAAGGAATCAGAAGAGCAAAAGAGGTCATAAAAACACACCATTAATCATGATCCAGTCTCACCAATAAGGATATCCTTATAAGGAGTAGGAACATGTAATGTAACTTTGGTTTCTTCAACTGGATGGCTTCTTGTCTGATCATGATGTTCCTCAATCAAGGGAACCTGTCCTTCCCTAGCATTTACCAGTCGCTCGTGCGCACCCGCCTTGCAGTTTCTCCAGCCTCAGTCCATTCATTTGTTGCATCTTGAACACTTTGATTACATTTGTCAACCCACCTGCATCGAAAATAATGGTTGGATCTATTTACTTATCATAATGCCGAATAACAAGTGTTCTCCAACTTAATAGTTAATTCACATCAATGTCTAACCTAAAGCTAAAAGGTTTCTCAATCACATTGCCTTCAAATTCATTTTGCATGTATATATACATGGAAAGCATGGTACCAAGATTTGTTTCCCTTTAAATGCTAAGTACCACTATTATACATAAATGTCAATCAAAGACACAATATGGGACGGATTATGTATAAAAAGGGCGACCCAATACATGAGGCTCTCACTTAGTGGAGTCTGAGAATGATAGATGTACCCAGCTTTATCTCACAAGCGAAAAAGCTATTTCAAGATCGATTATGTATATATGAAAACAAAAATTGATACACTTACGGGCAAGATAGAGGAAATTCAAGCTACAATGTATTCAATAATGTTGTATATTTAATCATAATCCCAAAGCTTTTAACTTGTAATGTTTTAATTATAAAACACCAAAATTTATTGACATATATGGAGTACTTACAAGCAAGTGGATTCCATGGTGGGTTGATCTAGATTGCTCTACATAATTGAGAATTGCCCTAAGCATTAATGACAAACTCCCTATAAAAAATGGGATATAAACACACTACTGCAAGATTTGAACATGGCCATCTGCTCTCATAGATTTGGCATGCATTGTGAATTGATCCTACAAACCATAGTACAGGACCAGCAACTAGCAGGTTTAGAGCATGCTATTCCAATTTGAAGTAAACATGCCCTTTCTCTTCCTGCATTTTGGTCCACAATCAACAATAAAAAATGAAGATATTTTTCAATTTAGATAAAAACAAGTCCAAGCTTTTGATCACAAGTAACTAAAGAAAATTGATGCATGCACATGTATTTTTGCACACCTTTTTTTTATCCCAGCTAATGATATACAAATTTATGTATACCATTGTACCAGAAATTTATGTATACCATTCTATATGAGAAAGTGTGTATTTAGCACTCACACCTGAAATTTCCTAGTTCAGTTCATAGATTACTTATTATGCTACTCACATAATACTAATACAAGTTGCTCTGAAATATAAATTTAAACGGTAAAAATGATATATGTTCATAATGTTGGAATATATTAGAATAATTGGGACTAACTCCACCTTGAAAGTTACCTCATAGAGGCTACGATGAGACTTCAACAGTAATCAATTCTTTAACACAGGCCCTTCATGCCTAGGACTCAATATCTAGAACGTAAAGTTTACATCACCAGGTGGCCCAACATCATGATTGACCTTGGTATCATATCAGAACAACTTAACCTAACTCAATGTGGCTCAGACACGAGGCGAGGAGCGATGACTCAAGCTCTTCACTCATATTTTCAATAATGTGAGATTTCGATGCTTTAACAATAGTGGTAACCACTAATCTTATCTATTAGTTTAAACTCCTCCTCTTGTAAGTTTCATGTATATCAGTGAATTATTTTCTATTACATATAGCAACAACTGATCAGCTTTATTAATTATCCTATTCGCATATGCCATTGTCCTCATAATTCTGAAGCAAACCTCAATAGAACATAAAGTTGCACCAACAACTATTTACCTAATTGTTAATTTTGAGTCAGAATCTTCGCAGATGCGGAAGAAAAAGCAAAATGCAATAACATTAGTATCCCTCTATTTATCTTGATATGATATTTTTACTCTTAAAACTAAAAGCAAAAACGATACTTTCTTTCCACGAGAGGACCTTGTTCATTAATTTCATGCTTAAATACAGCTAATAACAACACTTTCCTTCTTCATACCCACTTAAATTTGACACACATATATGACATGTTATATTTATAAATATTTATAAAGTGTAATTGATCTTTAACATTTTCTAAGAAGATTCATGAGAGGATATATTTCTATATATTATAAGCTTCAATAAGCAAAGTGTTAAAATATCTGAATCAAAAGGAACAAAATTCCCAGAAAACTAAGAAGCGTTCCAAGAACCTGAACCACAGGAACCGCAAACTCAACAAAAAAAAGCTGAAGGTCAAAGGACATCAAGGGTAATCGGAAATCTATGCCAGCAAGGTGGGCAAAGAGGCCATGGACATTAACAAGGAGAATGATTGCCAAAGAAATGAGAAAAAGAACAAGACCAGATATTGGTTCAGATGAAATATTTGAGAAGCAAAAGCACAACAAAACACAATAGTTGCAAATAGATAGAGCCCTGCGTTAATGTACTAGCACCGGTTCCTACTGTGGCCTGTGCCATAGGTTCGAAAGTCTCTTGCTGATGCTAGCTTCACCATTTGTGATATGAGGTTTGTCTCAAAAGTGGAAGTTAATTTTGTGTTGTTTGATGAAGAGAGTGTGTGTTTGTTTGTTGTTAGTTGTGAGAAAGAGAGAGACATGCAGAGAAGAGAGAAAATGCTGAGATTTGTGTTTGGGTTACGTGGCAATGTGCATGGAGTTGTGTTAGGGAATTGACACGTGGCCTCATAGAGTCTAGTGCTCCAATGTGAAGGGAGAAATTTTTGTTTTTAGTTTTCATTTATTTAATTTAAAAATAATAATAATTCTAAACCCTTAAACCTTTTTGGATGCTACTTGTCAGAATTTGGGCTCAGTAGTGGAGAAGAGTTGGCCGGATTGATTTTACATGAAGGAGAATATAGGAATGGGATACTCTGTCGTTTAGAATTTCTATCTATGTGTTCTAGTCCAATCACTTTTTGTTAGCAAATAAAAATAATATTTTATTTTAATTTTATTTTACAAAAGTAATATATTACATCCACATATCTAAATATAAATAGTGCGGGACAGGATTATAGACAATAAGTTGAAACAAGTGATACTCATTTAAGAATATACAGCTTGTTAGATATTTTAGATGTGAATAAAAAAGTTACACATTTTATAAAAATAGATGACGTAAAGAGTTTTGGGTCAAAATATTATTAAACTCGGTTATATGTTATTCTTACTTAACTTATAGATGAATAACTTCTAACAATTATCACATGAAAAAATGTTATAGCACTAATGGGTTATTATGCATGTGAAGGGGTTAATTTTAGCGTAAAAATTTATATACACTTAATATATTATCCATTATTACTTTTTAAGATTCAATAATGATTAAATATGAATAGTAATAATAGTAAAATAACATTGTATAAAGTTTATCAAGTTTATTACATACCTTTTTTTCTCTTTCTTACTTGCAAAATTACAACTAGCCCTGCAAATTATTGGTTACCATTAACCTTATATGGTGGTATAAGATTCTGATGAAGATCACAATGAGAGAAATAGATTGTTGTCAGGGCATCAATTTATATTTCATATTCTGTTTAATTAATTCTTGCTTACCATTCTCGTTATTGTCAATGATTTCTAAAACGGGAATAGATTTTGTTTTTATTATGTCTTCTTTGATTGACACTTTGTCTCTAACATGTTTTAATATACATCTTTTGAAGTGTATAACATATAACGTGTTTACACTATAAATGGTGCAGCTTTCGTTTATTCTATGTGACATGAATGGGGTCATTCTGTTTTAGAATCCATTTAATAAGAAACAGCATAGCAGCAATTGATAGGGCTTAAAATCTGGGGAAAAGGTCACGCCATTATATCTTCTGGTCTACATCAATTATTTATTCATATTATTTTTATATAAAAAATATTTAGCAACACTCTATCTTTAAGTAAACGTCTATCTACCTTTAATTTGGAAAAGGACAGTGTATTTCTTCGGGAAATACTATTTCACCACATATTTATGTAATATGATCATTTGTCCAAAAAAAGACTCTATCTTTATATCTCTATCCAATAAAACAACATAAAAATATTCCTTTATATTTTATTAATAAAATAATATTATTTTGATTTGTTTTGGTGACTTCAACCAATCCAAACCTCATTTGGATCAAAATCAGTAGATTTGGATGGAAATTGGAATCAAAATAAAATTTGTAATAAGTCCTCAGATTTTTCCAATGACATTGATTTGTTGAAATTACTCAAATTAGTAAAGTTGTCATTTTTAAATGAAAATGATATCCCTGCCTAAAATATCATCTTATAAATATTCTAACATCATGTCTGCTCTAATTTGAATACACGTGAAGTTATAGAACTTTGGAACCAGTTGTATTAAATGCTTCATAAAAATTGTAAAATAACTTATAAAAAAGACAAACAAATAGATGATATAGTATAATATGGATTAAAGTATTCGAATTATAGTAATATTGGTTTAGTGGTGTAAGATCTTATTGTATACTAGAATTAATGGTTCGATTCTTATAAGTAACATTTAGTAATACAAAAAAAAAATTAATTCGTTACCAAAAAAAAATAAAATACTTTTAGTAGTTCAAATGTATCCGAATTATCGTTCTCTACAAAATCCGAATTGCATATCTAGTGAAGGTGCGCTAGATAGCTTAGCTATTAAGGCCATCACAATTAACTAAATGAGATACCATTTAATTTTGTTTTACATTTTATAAATAAGCAAAGCTAAATGTGAGCTTTCCTTTTTGCAGTATAAGGATAACTGCGATGATGTGTGTGCTATATCTTATCAATATTCAAGTAAAAAAGTTATCCGTTAAAATGCCATTAATTCTGATTTCCCAAAATAATATCTTGTTACACAAAGAGGTCATGCATTGGAAAGTTGAGTCTCTAGTGACACAAACTTAAGAAATATGGGCCAATAACATTACAAAATTTAAATGTTAGAATATACCCTATGTGACATAAATATGTTTCCTTTTTTGTGACATAAAATTTAAATGTTATACATTAAATAAATGTAAAACGATAATAAAAGAAAACATGCATTAGTCTAAGTGATGAATTTATCATGGTTAAGGAGAACCATTTTTTTATTACACAATAAAAGAAATAAACAAAAAAAAAGACAGGAATCTAAGTACAACTTTCTAAATTCTTCAATCTTTCCCTCTCTTTTTCCATGAACATTATTCACAAGTTGCCATTCTTATGAATTGTCACATTCTTTTCCACATCCTCCATTTCTAAGCTCAACTTTTCTAACTCCACCTTATCTAAGTTACCCTTTTCCAAGTCCTCTTTGTTTGGTTCTTCCACAACACTCTTTTTTCTGTATTTGCAATGAAGGACAAGCTGAAGAATGCTCAATGGAATTCCAACTACACTTGGTCCCTATAACAATAATAATTAATATTTGTAACACGTTTTCTCATATTTATGAAATTTGAACTATAGGCTAAGATACATACCGCAACAAATATATCACGAATGAGGACTCCATAAGTTAACCAAAGAGTACAAGCTAAGAATGTACACAAAGATAAGGGTAGTGGCATGAATTCCACACTCTTGGTCTGTATTACTTTCTTCTGCAATAATCAAAATAAAACCATATTATAAAAAAGCAAAGACCATAACATAGTTTCAATTGAATTTCTCATTGACAAAAATAATTATTAAGGCACTTAGAGTTATTATATTACATGATTAAGATGCTCTGTTTTCTCTATATTTACATGTATGTTAAGCAATAAATAATATGTAACTATGGCCTAAAAACATTAGTGGAAGAGAAAGAAATGACTCACCATTGCAACAAGAGGAGATCCATACATTGCTACTGAAACAACTAAGCCAATGCTACCCACAAGTTGCTTTCTGTGTGCATTATCATGAAAGGCAAAAGCTGAGACTATAGCAGTAATGCAGAACACTACTAGAACTGGTATTGCTACCATAGCTACCTTTGCCTGCAAAAATATTTATAAATATCAAAAACCATATATATATATATATCATTTTCTACCTATAATTATATCCATGATTCTAAAGTCATATTTTTAAGTTATGATAGGTAAAAAAGTTTATTGAGGAAGAAATTGCTAACCGAAGTTTAAAATATAATATACATGAATTCTAAAGACAAGAGTTCCATGCATGCAAATAACTCTAAGTAATTTTTATGGAACAAAGTTAAGATAATGATAACTTTGAAGCATGTTATTTTCGGTTCAAAACAAGGTGTATCAATTGCTAACAATTTTAACATTTAACACAATAAGAGGTGAGTGACCTTAGGGTAAGGCTTAAATGAGCGTAGAGCATGTAACATACCTTTCCTTTGGAAGAAGCATAGCAGAAATAAATAAGAACATAGGATAACTCAAGAACAATCCCAACTCCATTAACAGTGACAAGAGGGAAATTTTCCCACTTCTTGCTTACAACAGGTAATCCATACCAAGTAAAAAGGAGACAGTTAAATAGCCCAATGATGTAAGGAATGCATGAAAACTCTTCTGTGCTTTTCTTCCTTATAACCCTTTTGAAGGTAGTTCTATATATACAAGATCAAGCATGGAAAATGTTTAGCACTTCATAATCTCTAGAAAGGTTAAGATGAAAGCACCAAGTAAATGGGTATGTAAGTGTAAATGCAACTTACATTGGTGCAGCATACAGAGATACTGAGGCGATGTTTCCTGCAAGAAATTAAAGCATAAATGAGTTATTTTTGTTGTTGTTGAAGATTCTCGTAGTAATGAAAAGGAACTAAAGGAATGAACAAAGAAGTACCAACTACAGCAACACCCAAACGAAGAGTCTGTGACATCTTTAGTTTTGATGATGCTGTGTGATTTAGAAGAGATGAAGAAAATTTGTGTACTGCAAAGAAGAGATGAAGAAGATCGTCTATTTATAACCCACTGGGATATAGTGTTATGCTTAACGTATGGTGTGACAGTAGGGATGATGGTATCGGCACTCGTGGGTAATATCCATAACTAGTCGGGAGTATATTTTTTCTGCTAGTATTTGAGTTATTTTTGTTTCTCATATCTATCATCACACTAGATATAATCTTGTTCGAGCTAGAAATATCTATAAATATCTGAAGCTAATTCTTTCAGTAGATATTTTTTTATCTACAAAACTCGAATATAAAATTTTGCTTAAAATGAATTAAACATATATCACTTAAACAAATGTCCGTTTGTATTATTATTGAAAGAGTTTGAGTTTGAACTATGATTATCTTTAAACTTATGGATAATAACAATAGTATAATAATATTAATTATAATTGTGATTTTGTATTATTAATTCATAATTATAACTTGATGTTAATTCAAAATTTATGTTATTTTAAATAAACATTGTTGTGGGGGATTGATTTCTAGTATAAATGGATAATATGTTAAAGTAGATATGTAAATTGATGTTTATAAAGAGATCAAAATTTTCCAAAAATAAGTGTTTTGTTGCGCATGATATTAATGGCCACTTTTCCACCCATCTCAGAAAACGGGGAAGTAAGTAGGTTTATGTTCAAGCTAATTTTGATTAGTAAAATATTTCAGAAAGAAAAAAATTAAAAAGAAATTTAAGGGTGAAGCTTTTAGACAGAGATTATTTTTCTAAATAGTATCTCATTCTTTATCTCAAGCTAATCAAAATGTTGCATTTTGTTTTTTATTATAAATTTTACTTTATTCATGTGGCAGTAAAACATTGGTATAAGATAGAGAATAAAAACATTAAAAGTATATCTCTGTCTCAAGCTTCTTTGCTGTTTGAGGTGTTATTCATCTATAAAGAAAACATAACATACATTCTTTATATTTTTTGAACGGTAATAAAATAAAGCATATATCATCTAAATAATGTTATGTAGTGTTGGACGTGTAAATACAATGCCCATGAAATAACCTAGTTAGACTTTCAACAACAACAAAATTTGTTACTGCTAAATATATCCTTTGAATTAATCTCTTTCAGTATACGTATGATGCTCATTTCAATAAATATTATTCTCATAAATCAAACTCTTAACTTTTTGGTCATCCTAAAATCTAATAAGACCTTACAACATTATATCAAGATCTTGTTCTTGTACTTACAACAACAATTGATATTAAACAAAATATTGAAAGTTGGAAGAAAAAAAGAAATATGAAATGCTGTCTATATACGTCTTTAACAAACTTTGTTCAAATTTAGAAGCTTTTCCCACAACTTGCTCCATACAACAGTCTACTCTCTATTTTTAATCACTCTTTTTAATTCCCTCTTCTTAATTATTTTATTTATTTTCTCCAGTTTTAAAGGCATGTGTTATGGTACAAACAAGAGACGCAAACATTATATTTTGACCAACTTATTGCGTCTCACATGAAATTTCATGCTATCTTTCAATATTTTGGCTAAGTACATTCTTTATAAAAAAAATCTAGCACAATTTGGTAAGTGCTTTCTGCTTTTCTGATAGAAAAGCACTATAGATATCAATCATGCGTTTTAAAACATTACTTAAATGATCTGCTATTAATGACGTGGCTCCCATTTTCTAGATATATGGAAATTTATTAGGCAAGCCGTAGATTAAGATAATTGGTGGATTATTGTCCCAAACTTCCCAATATTGAAAGAAAATGTATTTTTCTTCTCAAGGAAGATATTTTGCTCCTTGTCCTAAAGTAAGAATAAGGCAACAAAAAAGAAAAAATAATAATAAATAAAAACAAAGCTTGGGAATGAAGTTTTCCACTCTGGCAACTACATGGCATTTGGGTGTAACGTTCCCATTATATCCTTTAAATAAAATATTCGTTTAGTAATACTATTTTTAGAGCAAGTTGGTAGATATTAAATTCTTGATGGATGAATTCGGAATTTTATTCTTACTTGTATTATTAATTAATAAATAGTTACAAGATATCTTTTGTCTAATTGGATGGCAAATACTTATCATATTTATGGAGAGTTGATAATATTTATATATTAAAATGATTTTTTTGCTGTTTTTACATCTTTACTTATTTGAGAAAAAATAGTAATAAAATATTTTTCTTGTTTTATTATTTTAAAATGAAGTGATATATAAATAATAATTATTTTACTTTATTTTGGGTATGCCAAGTCATCCACTAGAACAATTCATTTCAAAATATAGAAATCATGAAAATGTGTTTAATCTCTACCAATAAGTTTTACTTTGATAAAATCTCATATGGACTTTTTTTCTTTTTTACGATTCGACATATTAATGACTTTTTAAGTAGTTATTTTGATATGATTATACATTATTAGTTTATAGTGTCAGAAAAATTTAAATAGAATTTTTTATGCTCAAAAACCATTTAGTCACTGATTCTATGTTAATAGTTTTTCTTGTTTTTTCGTAAGGGATGACAAAAAAAAGACATAACTCTCGAAAAAATAAATGTAATATGTATTTAGAATGATAGCTTAGGGTGAGAACAGATTTTATGATACCTGCCTATACGTACTAGTATATTTATAAAATTGTTCTTTAATTAAATTTGTATATATTATATATTTTTTTATTATTTTAATATTATATATTATCTAATTTATTATTATTACCTCATAACAAATTACATTGATTGGACTGTTATCATAAATTTTTCTTATAAATATTTTAGAATTCATCTAATTATTATTTATTATATTTTTATTATTATAAAATATATATTAAAAAAATTATTGAGTAACCGCAGATATCTGCTACTTACACAGTGACTCATAAATAATGCAGATTTGGGAATAAAAAAACATTACCTGCCCAATCCCATTGTCATCCTATTATATCCGATTATTTTATCTTTAAAAGTGGACAGAAGATATCACTTACATTATTAAACGAATTCATTCGTCCAATTTGCTACAGAATCTAGAATTTTATTCACATTAACGCATCATTAAATAGTGTTTGAACATTTGAATACAAATTATAGTGTGTGGAATAAAACTCATCTGGTGGCAACAATTTCAATGATGCGCATTTCATAAACTCATCATCGCTTGAATTCTAGTCTAGTTCACTGCTTAGAAAATTAAAGTTAGTTTTATTTGATGATTTTGATGCCTTATGAGTTATGATCGAGAAATAAATAATTATAATAAGCGCTTAAATTAAGCATCTAGATACCTTTTCTTGTCCAATATAATGAAAATGATTTTTTTCTCGTATCTCTTTTCTTTTGATATATGGTAACGTGAGGATATAAGTGGATCCAATATATAATGTCTATATTTTTTTATATAAATCTTGACTGGCCTATCAATTTCTTTTATCTCTCACTCTCATCCAACCATATATGTGACTAGAAAAGGAGCATAAAAGAATTCATTCCCTTGTCTCAGTATATAATCTTTAATATAATGTACCCAAAAAAAAATAGATAATCTTTAAGTGAACCTGCCACTAAGAACGTGAATTGGTTTTTTTAATAAATCTTATGCACGAATATGTATATTGAGTGCAACTTTACTAATCAAAATCTTTAGATAATCTCAAAATATAATTGCAGTAAGGACTTTGTTATTCTTATACATTATTACTGTAAGGACTCATCATTAGTATTTGATTGATTGTATCAAATAATAGACACTATATCCATGATAAAATAGTTGATTGACATTTAACACACAAAAACACTATATACACAAAAAAAATATTATTCTTTTTTCTCTTGAAGTCAATGCCAACAATACATTCTTTTAACTTAATTGCTATTAATCTTAACAGACTGGAAATTCAATTCCACTACCCAAAACCCAGATATGGTTTCTGATGCCTTTTTTTACTACTGCTGATACTATTCAACTAGACATTAGGAATTTTCATGCAATGCCTTAGATTGTGGATTGTGACATAGCTGGCATCAAATTGTGCAAACAAATATATCATTACCACTTGAAGGTTTTATGAACCTGCGGTGGGCCATAGAGGGTCAAGTTTATAGCAACCTATTTTGACTTTAAGAACCATAAGATACATTATACAACTTTTGTGCTGTAAACAATAAGGGAGGGTCTCCTATGTTACATAAATTGGCCAATTGATGTAATATTCACTTTTTGATCTAGAATCTAGAGTCCTAGACCGTTCATTATGTACAACTCTTGGGTAGGTGAAGGTACCTAGATTATGCATGTTGGGTGTGTTTTATGCATGTGAATTTGCGGCAGTAACACACAATTTGTCCCCTAAGATTTTTCTTTTTTGATTGATACATATTAATGAAGCACACATTACACATAGAATATGTTGGTGACCCAAATTGAAGAAACATGTCAATATCATTGTGTTTCATTTAAGTCCCCATTAACATTAGATAAAGATCTTTTACGCTAAAGTATTTTTTAGATCATGTCTCTTGTTAACGACAACGTAGAAACAAAAATAGAGAAATGATGTAACTTTAATTTTTTAAATTGATATAACATGTTTTTTATTAAAAAATGATCATCTTCATTAATAGAGAGATAAATAAATATTTCAAAAGTGTAATAAATAGAATTTAGATCATGTTAGAAAATCAAATCCTTATTATTAAGATTGATGATACTAAGACACGGACAGAGATCACATGTCCCAATTTTCTATCCCGGTTCAATGAGAAATTTCTAGTAATTAAAAAGCAAAATTCTAAAAATACAAAATAATATTTTTTTTATATTATTAGAGATAACGGATTGATAAGGATGTAGAGATGTAATGATTTTGTTCCTGTTTCTAAGACACTGCATTAATTAGTCAATTTGTGCATGGAAGTTCAGGGAATTAAGTAGAAAATTTAGAGAATACAAGCTGTTGTAAGCATGATCTCTCTATTTCCAAAAGCATACACCCTTATAAATTATTTAGCTACTCTTGTTGTTAAATTTTGTGGTTCAAAATCTTCCACAATTTAACCTTGCTTTGAAAGCTTTTACAGCAGAGCGGCGCCTACAATGTTTATCTCCCTGACTTGTACATTACCAAGATATTGGACCTGTCCTTTATTGGTGTAAGAAATTAGCTACATAGCTATTGGTTACTTATGAAAACCACCTCCTATATGCTCAAGGAAGTGAATAATTATTGGTGCCAATTTTGGAGAATGACACGTTGCGATTGCATGTTAGTATTTGCTACTTCATTTCCAGCTTGCATCATTATCAAAGACACAAGAGATTGAAATAATTCTACTTCCATTTCGAGAGATGAGAAAAAAATATTTATAGAATATTACTCTTTAATCAATAAGATAATTTGATGTACTCTCTTTTTAGATAATGAAATTTTATTTGGAACTGTCCATGATTTT
The DNA here is from genome assembly GCF_001865875.1 of Lupinus angustifolius. Taxonomy (NCBI): domain Eukaryota; kingdom Viridiplantae; phylum Streptophyta; class Magnoliopsida; order Fabales; family Fabaceae; genus Lupinus; species Lupinus angustifolius. Next base: position 15,786,948 of record NC_032023.1, read on the forward strand.
TTACCTCTGAGAATATTTTCTATATAAATCTTATGTGTTCAATTTTCTTGTACTTTAATTGTTTCTCTTTTATTTTCGATTCACCTTATCAAGTGTCTTCGCATAGCGTTGATATCTTTTCTCACTAATTATCCTCAACGTTCATCTAATTCATTTTTAACTGAGGATTTAAGAATAGGAATAATGCAATTTAAAAGAGATAGAATAAAATAAAATCTTTTTAACACCCTAATTTTCATAACAAAATTTGTTATCATATTTACCTTAAGTCATATGTTTAACAATAAATTAATATTTTATTCAATTAATTTATATTCTCTATCAACATCACTATCAAGTCATATTTTATTATAAAACTATTCACTAGTTACTATATTAACTAATAAAAGTGTATCAAAAAAACATTAACTAATAAAAGGCACATCAGAATTACTACCATAAGGGAATCAACTTACTCTAACCATTCTAGTTATCAATTCTATGAACACCTACTGGTTTAGATTTATTCACTATTTGAACAATTGGATTTCTCTAGACTTGAGGGCTAGAACAGAAAATAAGTTTAAAAAGCTTACTCTTTGAGTAAGTGGATCTCTCCACGTGTATATATATATATATATATATATATAACATCCAAATAATATTTATGCACAATAGTAAAAATTAATACACAATTATTATATCATTTATTTGAATTAACTTTTTGAAGAGTAAACGATAATTAAACATCAATTGTGGATGATACAATGATTGTACATGAAACTCATACATTATTATTACATACATTTTTATCTTGTTTTTATTATTTATTTAATCATATATTGGAGTGTTACATAAATATTCATCTTTTCTTACTTGTAATGTAGGGCTATGCCCTTTAAAAAAATTGTTGGGCTATATCAATACGTGCGCTACTTTTATTTCTCATAATTGTTAAGTTGCCCATCAAATTTGCCTCCATCCATTTTAAGTCCACATGTTAACTAAACATATACCAACTTTCAACAAATTTCTCTCTTAACAAAAGAAAATGGGCTAAATAATAAATCAGAAACCCCACAATGATATATATGTATTAAGATGAATCAGAAGTCACTATCTTAACAATGTCAAGAGATAGATATGCTTCTCGTATTAGAAAACGTATATAAAGACAAAAGAAGTAGTGCACGCACGCTGATCTGCATCACCATATCCATGCAGTTAAGTGTGCTAGGTATGTAGCATTATGGTATTCACAAAAAAAAGACTTATGTTATTTGCACGCCTTATTTTGAATGCAAAAAAGGGGAGACAGATAGGCTCAAGGATAATGAATATTGGAACATGGGCTATCTCTTCATTGGAGTACATCAGCTATCCACAAATTGTGTTAATTTATGTATCATTTTTTTGTAATTGATTAAAAAAATGTATTTAAGTTAAAAATTTATTATTAAATAGTTTCTTGACTAATCACAACTTAAAGCAGATACAGTCCCATATTTTATGGGATAACAAATGTGTTTCCTCTTTTCTTATCTAGCAACTCTACGAATGAATTGATTCTAGTACTTTGTTTTTTTTGTGATGGGTAGACTCCATATGAGCAATCTTGTTTGAGTCACAAGATTTACAATATATATAGTGAGACTGATTCTAAATTTTCTCCATATGCAAATTTGAAACATGGATTTTCCTTAAGGGGAAATAAGCATACTTGAACTAATCATCTATAAAAAAAAAAATATATATATATATATACACCGACAACGTATGAGTTTTATACATTGTCATTATATTATCTATCACTCATTTTAATTATCATTGACTCTTCAAAAAAATTCAAATCAAGAGTGAATGATGTACTTACTATGCATAAATCTTTACATAATATATAAATATTACACTAATCATCTATGGGTATTTCACATATTATTTTTACATCACACAACATTATTAACTAATCACCATGTTGTAATAGAAATAACTTATTTTGACAACTGAAATGTAACAACTTTAACTTGTCCTTTGGGTTTCAGAGGCTCTTTAGTCATAATTTGATGAAATAACACTAATGTACTTATAATGTGGTATGTCGTTTTGTTTTTTTATGGTAGATAATAAAGGGGTTAATTTTCCTAGATTTTAGGGATAATAATGGATTCCAAGGTCTTCATTTAAATTATTTCTCATCCATTATCATTGTCTAAGAGCATAACAACCACACAATACATGTAAAAATGGCATGTAAACTTTAGTGTATGCAAAATCGTTTTCCACATAAAAATAAATCATATCTTCCGTTAGTTTAACTAATCTCATGATTAAACCTTAAAGAGTCGAGTAAGATTTCCACAAAGTACTGTTTGATAATCTCACTTACTATTATTTTGATTATTGTCAATTATGAAATCATCCAATCCCAGCACTCGAGTATATATGATGTTCTCTTCAAAGTTCTATTCTACCTAAATAAATCTCCTTTTAGTGTGTCCAATCTTTTGTACCTATTATAAATGAGTATTGATTCAGCATCTAATCAATCATTTTCATGTGGTGGGGGTCTTTTTCTGAGCTTTTTGTTCATCTCTCAGAACATATCATCTAAATGATCAAATGTATGTGATGCATTTCTTGAAAACATTAGCTGCATATTTTTTTTTAGTGTCACTCATTGTTGCATATTTTTTGATTGATCAAAAATACAAGTTAAAAAATATTTAAATTAAAGTATTTTATATTTCAATTTTTTAACCAATGAAAGGAAGTGGTCAATAGCTCAAAATTGGTATATGAAATGGATTCTTCTCGAGTATTCTCTCCACTACTAAGAATGTGAGTGAAGAAATTTTTAAAAAATATTTAATTTAAAAAATAAAAATCTTGACCATTAAAATTTTATTTTTATTATGTGTCGTAATTTTACCTATTTATGCGCCTCTCCAGTAATGGAGAACTCATGAGATATTATATGTATCCAGGAAGTCCTCAACCCTATTTAAAGATAGAGGAGAGAAAAATGATTGAATTTATATATATATATATTAAAATATTTTATTATGAATTTATGTCATGCTGAAATGTAATAGTTAAGTACTGTTTTAATGTTGGAAAATCCATGCTGCAATGTAATAGTTAAGTACTGCTTTAATGTTGGAAAATCCATGCTGAAATATGTAGTTTAAGAAGTAAACTATTTTTAATGTTGAACCAGCTTCTTCTTATTTATTTATATATATATATATATATATATAACATCCAAATAATATTTATGCACAATAGTAAAAATTAATACACAATTATTATATCATTTATTTGAATTAACTTTTTGAAGAGTAAACGATAATTAAACATCAATTGTGGATGATACAATGATTGTACATGAAACTCATACATTATTATTACATACATTTTTATCTTGTTTTTATTATTTATTTAATCATATATTGGAGTGTTACATAAATATTCATCTTTTCTTACTTGTAATGTAGGGCTATGCCCTTTAAAAAAATTGTTGGGCTATATCAATACGTGCGCTACTTTTATTTCTCATAATTGTTAAGTTGCCCATCAAATTTGCCTCCATCCATTTTAAGTCCACATGTTAACTAAACATATACCAACTTTCAACAAATTTCTCTCTTAACAAAAGAAAATGGGCTAAATAATAAATCAGAAACCCCACAATGATATATATGTATTAAGATGAATCAGAAGTCACTATCTTAACAATGTCAAGAGATAGATATGCTTCTCGTATTAGAAAACGTATATAAAGACAAAAGAAGTAGTGCACGCACGCTGATCTGCATCACCATATCCATGCAGTTAAGTGTGCTAGGTATGTAGCATTATGGTATTCACAAAAAAAAGACTTATGTTATTTGCACGCCTTATTTTGAATGCAAAAAAGGGGAGACAGATAGGCTCAAGGATAATGAATATTGGAACATGGGCTATCTCTTCATTGGAGTACATCAGCTATCCACAAATTGTGTTAATTTATGTATCATTTTTTTGTAATTGATTAAAAAAATGTATTTAAGTTAAAAATTTATTATTAAATAGTTTCTTGACTAATCACAACTTAAAGCAGATACAGTCCCATATTTTATGGGATAACAAATGTGTTTCCTCTTTTCTTATCTAGCAACTCTACGAATGAATTGATTCTAGTACTTTGTTTTTTTTGTGATGGGTAGACTCCATATGAGCAATCTTGTTTGAGTCACAAGATTTACAATATATATAGTGAGACTGATTCTAAATTTTCTCCATATGCAAATTTGAAACATGGATTTTCCTTAAGGGGAAATAAGCATACTTGAACTAATCATCTATAAAAAAAAAAATATATATATATATATACACCGACAACGTATGAGTTTTATACATTGTCATTATATTATCTATCACTCATTTTAATTATCATTGACTCTTCAAAAAAATTCAAATCAAGAGTGAATGATGTACTTACTATGCATAAATCTTTACATAATATATAAATATTACACTAATCATCTATGGGTATTTCACATATTATTTTTACATCACACAACATTATTAACTAATCACCATGTTGTAATAGAAATAACTTATTTTGACAACTGAAATGTAACAACTTTAACTTGTCCTTTGGGTTTCAGAGGCTCTTTAGTCATAATTTGATGAAATAACACTAATGTACTTATAATGTGGTATGTCGTTTTGTTTTTTTATGGTAGATAATAAAGGGGTTAATTTTCCTAGATTTTAGGGATAATAATGGATTCCAAGGTCTTCATTTAAATTATTTCTCATCCATTATCATTGTCTAAGAGCATAACAACCACACAATACATGTAAAAATGGCATGTAAACTTTAGTGTATGCAAAATCGTTTTCCACATAAAAATAAATCATATCTTCCGTTAGTTTAACTAATCTCATGATTAAACCTTAAAGAGTCGAGTAAGATTTCCACAAAGTACTGTTTGATAATCTCACTTACTATTATTTTGATTATTGTCAATTATGAAATCATCCAATCCCAGCACTCGAGTATATATGATGTTCTCTTCAAAGTTCTATTCTACCTAAATAAATCTCCTTTTAGTGTGTCCAATCTTTTGTACCTATTATAAATGAGTATTGATTCAGCATCTAATCAATCATTTTCATGTGGTGGGGGTCTTTTTCTGAGCTTTTTGTTCATCTCTCAGAACATATCATCTAAATGATCAAATGTATGTGATGCATTTCTTGAAAACATTAGCTGCATATTTTTTTTTAGTGTCACTCATTGTTGCATATTTTTTGATTGATCAAAAATACAAGTTAAAAAATATTTAAATTAAAGTATTTTATATTTCAATTTTTTAACCAATGAAAGGAAGTGGTCAATAGCTCAAAATTGGTATATGAAATGGATTCTTCTCGAGTATTCTCTCCACTACTAAGAATGTGAGTGAAGAAATTTTTAAAAAATATTTAATTTAAAAAATAAAAATCTTGACCATTAAAATTTTATTTTTATTATGTGTCGTAATTTTACCTATTTATGCGCCTCTCCAGTAATGGAGAACTCATGAGATATTATATGTATCCAGGAAGTCCTCAACCCTATTTAAAGATAGAGGAGAGAAAAATGATTGAATTTATATATATATATATTAAAATATTTTATTATGAATTTATGTCATGCTGAAATGTAATAGTTAAGTACTGTTTTAATGTTGGAAAATCCATGCTGCAATGTAATAGTTAAGTACTGCTTTAATGTTGGAAAATCCATGCTGAAATATGTAGTTTAAGAAGTAAACTATTTTTAATGTTGAACCAGCTTCTTCTTATTTATTTTGTGCATCAAGAGTATCTCCCAGCGAACATTAAGGTACTAAGCTTTTGACGTAAAGATCTTTTATAGAAGTGAGTTTTCTCTCTACAAGTAATTTCATGATATGATTAAAAAGATAGCCTTTGTAACAATTTTTTTTACTCTAAAATACAATCAAAGTACATAAGAAAAAGAATGTCATCTTTTTTAATATAAAAATACACGTCCAAAAAACACTGTAGTGATAGAAAACTTGCCATTTGTGATTTGTATCAAGCATCAAAATACTAATACCGAGTATATCGACAGTGATGGAGCTTGATTGATGTGCTAAAAGGCAAAGCTTACCTAACCCCATTTTGTAAATGATACATGAGGATGATAATGTTTGTTGTTTCATAACTCACCTTATTTTAATTGATTAAAAAATATATTTAAGTTAAAAATTTAATAATTAAGTATTTTTACTAATATATTTTACTAAAATATATTTAAGTTAAAAATTTAATAATTAAATATTTTTACTAATGTATTTTACTAAAATATATTTAATTTAAAATTTTAATTGTATTGTGATTGACATGTGTAATGTCTACTTTTAGGTCAAGAGTTATGCTCCCAATCAATTAGCTAAACTATAAAAGACACTTCATGTTCCGGATAATAATATTGTCACTTGTGAGTGTGGCAAAGAGTCAACCATAGATCAATACTTATATAGTAAATTTGTGAACTTAATCCCCAACCATGGAATCTCTCCTCTGTAAATTAAAGGCTATTTGCGTGGCTCATGATAAAGCAACACTTTAGATAAGAAATTTTAGATCTTAATCTTCAACTACCACTACAATTTCTTCTTTATCTTAAATTAGTATATGAAATCAAAGGGATGTATAAGCTTTAATTTCGATATTTGTTATTTCAAAATGAAGCAAAAAGTAAATTGTCAACGTAACATGTTAATCAAAAAAATTATTTTTTAGTCAAAAATTTAAAATATGATAACTAATATTAAATTCTATGGTATTGCATTGTTCCCTTTCTAAGAAAAGATATCAATTTTTAGCAAGCTTTAAATGTATATTATGAGACATTAATTTTTTGTATCATTCAAAGTTCCAACCTATCATAAATCAACAATATTCTCATATAAAAAAATTAAATTGATTTCACACTTCAAATCTATTTTTTATTAATTAATCCCAATAAAATATGATTTCACCTGAAAAAATATAAATGTAAGCATAAAATATTATTAGATTAAAACATTATTTACATAAGAGAGCATTCGTGGTGACATGATACATGTTATTTGAAATTCTTTTATAAAAAATCAAACTATTTCTACATATTTTTTATTTTCATCTTTTATTTTAACACAAATCTTTACAAAATCATCTAAACCCAAAAGATAGTTTAAAATTGTCACAATTTAATTATCAACATAACATTTCTATAATATGAGTCCATGTATCCAAGCATTACAATTACTAATAGTATTATTGATAATAACTTATATCAAGTCTAGGGGTGTCTCTTAGGTGAAGCTCAATGTTAATGAAATTATAATGTCTGAGCTAATAGTATTGGAGGAGGTAACGTTATTCGTAATAATGAAGGAGAATGGTTTTCGGGTTTTCAGAGTTTTGGGATTAGCTCCTCAATATTGGTAGAAATCATGGCTATGTAGCATGGTTTTCAGCGAGTTTTATGGCTAAAATTGGATATTGCTCAACAAAAGAAGTTTTAATATTCAATTTTTTTTTTCATGGTGCCAAAGTTGCTTTAATTCCCAATTATAGATAGATCCAGATGATGGAGAACTAGGGTCAAGGTGTGGGACTAATATGATAGATGTGATCCAATGTTGCAAGAAGACGACATTATTAAATTTCGTTGGTTTGTCACGTGGCAATGAAATACAAATGTTGTATCTAGAGCCTAGAGCCCACTAATATTGCTTTAGTTAAGAGATTGAATGTCCATCTGGAAAAAAAAGTTAAGAGTTTGGATCATAAAAAACAAACGATAATTGTGAAATAAACTTTTAAAAATATTATACCAATACATTTAGAAGTGATTTGTAAAAAGAGAAAATGATTTTTTTGTTTATCATATTACTAAGAATTTAAATTAATTTTCAATACATTTTAAAAAATAAATAAATTTATTAAAGATAATATATTAAATACATCCAAACTGATATACTGATTAGCAGGTCTTGTGATGATAACATAATAACTTTTGAATCATGTTTCCATTTATTGTTTGTCTCATCTTCAAATGGTACATTAAATATGATTAAACTATACATGTGGAACATTTTGGGCCCTGAATTTTATGGAGGCTTAGATAGCTAGCTCCCTATGCATAAGAAAACATTACAAAATCTCTACGTTTTTGCGTCAAATAGACGTGGCAAAGGAATATTAATGTTATCTTAGTTAAAGTAATACTGGTAATATATGAGTAATATATCACTCAGATCCAGCAATATAGCATCAAAGGCTTAATTGAGATATATGAATGCCAGTTGGAAAGCAAAAAGGGGGAAAAGAATCCATAAAATTTGTCAGTTTAAGCTCACTTTTTAGATTTTACTGAAGTCTCGTAGAAACTTCATGGCAACAAAGATTTGAAAACTATGTCCTATTATTCATTACTATGCATGGTTTATTGATTATGTTGATATTTTGTACTTAATATTTCTGTTTATAGCCACCTACTAGTTAGATCATGCGTCGATACTTACGTGGATCCATGTAAAAAGGTTTGAACTGATAACCCCGGAATTGATGTAGTTTTTTTTTTCTTTGGAGCACTTGTTTAGGGTTTTTCAAACGTGTCTTTTAAGGATACATCTTAACCTAGTATAGCAAAGAGAGTCACCTTGTATTGAAAATTTAATTGACATAAAATTTACATACTCCAATTTATATGTGTTTATCAACTTCAAGTGCAAATTTGTTTATTTATTTTTGGATAAGTTAAAATATGTTGATTGAAAATACACATGATTAGAAAAACTTTCTTTAAATGGAATATTAAAGAAAGTGGTAACGCAATTGAATAGGTGTCATTGTCTAGTAATTCCTGAGTAGGATACAACGCAAGGATTTTTCTGCAGTTAAATAGATTCAACCGAAGTGGGAGCACACTGCATGAACCTCTCTCATGCGCCAATATTGAATACTGAGTCATTTCATCTTTACTAGTTGAAAAGTTATTGAAAATTTAACACTAAAGTTAAAGTCTTTGGTAAAACTAGATGGTTGAAAATGGTAAATTAATTTTTAAAACTTGACTATGATCTGTGCATGGTGAATGTCATGTAGATTTTGATTTCTGTGATTTATCCTCTTACTAAAAAGTATTAGTAAATTTTGTATACCCTCTAAGTTATAAAGGATCGTTTACTAATAATAACTTATCATAGTTTAGTTTGACTCCTGGCTAAGTTTTAGGATGTCTTTTTTATTGAAATGGAGCTTTATGATGGAATTAAACTTCGGCTTACATGGTAATTCTTCTGCTGGGCCAATACAGTATACTCCTCCAATGGATGTGTTTAATGTATGGAGGAGATAAAGCCATCCCAAATTATTAGGCCTTGTTATGTAATGGCCTGTAATATATTAAGACAAAAAAAAATAAAAAGATACCATTCAAGGGCAATGGACTCAGTTGTCCCAAAATTGTGTTTACAATCGTATCCCAAAATTGTGTCTTCAATCATGTCTCTTTCAATCAGATTCTAACATTTATTAAAAAAATTATATAATGGGAAGCAAAATTTAAATATATATTATTTTTTATTATGTGTCAAAATCTAATTAGATAAAACATGATTTAAGATATAATTTGAGACAGTTGATGATTAAAGATTCGCCTAAAAAATAATTCCACTTTTATGGAATGTTTGAATATTAATTACTTAGAATAGAATGATACAAATAAGTGAAATACTCTTGTTGTTTCATATACATATATTTTTACGTTTAATTTTTCCATATTATTCCAAACCTTTTGTTATTTTAGAAATCCAATACACTTTTATATTTACATTTTATTTTTCAGTTATATCCTTATTTAATTATCTTTATCACCTCTTATTTCTTCACTTCTTATTAGTTTTCGAAGTAAATTAAATGAGATTATTTTAATTAAATTATATCTAATTTTTATATCATTTAATCACTTCTTAAACTATATTTATACTTAAATATTAAAAGATTGTAATAAAGGAAGTGGACCCAGATGTAATTTACTTTAGTATAAGCATAAGTTGAGCTGAGACTTTTTTCTTACGTATCATTGAATCAGGATAACTTTCATATTGAGACCTACCTTTATATTCGAAAAACTTGAACATGTACTGTCTAATTAGGAAAATACAAGATATTGAGAAGTTCACGTTAACTCAATTAAAATAACAAAACAAAAATTCTAAAAATTACTTAAAAGATTAAGCAAGTTAATAAAATCAAGACCATTTCATATAATTATGTACATAAACATTCATAGTATATAACAATAAAATAAATAATGATTTACATCAAGTGAGTACTCTTTCTTCAAAGAAATAGAGAAATTTAGTGAAAGCAAAAATGATAGAATTTAAGGAAAGTTGATATTCTAGTTGGAATAAAAAATGAGAACATAACGATTAGGAATATACATAAGGTGGTGAGTAAGAGTGGAAACACGCAAGGTCACCTACCAAGGACTTATTACCTGACCCATAATAGGCTAGGTCAGACCAGACTTTTTTCATGAATAGGTTAGACTCATGTTTTCTAAAAAAACCTATTTAGTTTAACAAGTCATATTTTAAGTCATCTAAAAGGCCTATTAATTTTAACAGACAGTCCTATTTAGTTTATTATACAAAATTGTGAAATTATACTATTTTAATATAAGTAATATTATTATATACATAATATTAATATAAAAATACATAAAGAAATATAATTTAATTATTAGAATTAGATGAATCTAACTAAAAGGATGCCTCATTTAAATATAGAGATTGTAGCTTATTTCATGATCATATAGTATATGCCTTTAAATAGCGTAACAAGTCAGACCAGACTTTTAAATAGGTGAGACATAAATTTTGATTTTTTTTTTAACAAGCTAACATACCAGACTCAAACTCCTATATGTTATATAGGTTGAGTCTGTTTAAAGCAAAGTCTAACCTAACTTATTTCTGCCGTGTCTATTTTTAGATGTAAACATATCCCTTTTAGATGTGAAAAATGAATCAGGTCCAATCTAATTCCTTTGATTCTGGAAAAGTCTTTGGAATGGGCCAGACTCGCTCTTCTTCATTATATTTCTCTCTATCCAGTCCAATTTTAAGTAATCTTAACATTGAAAACCTAATATCATTGCATTACATCCCACTTCATTTCATCCATTCACATCAAGTCATCAATCCAAACAAACATAGTCCTACTTGGAATGGGAAGGAATAAGACATGAGTTTAATCTCCTCTTTGATCCATTTTATAAGTGGAACAAGACAGGATCATTTGATTAGACGAATGAAAACACTTCACTACTTGCACTTTTTTCTTTAACACTTTTTTGCCAAGGGTCTTAATACTAACATCTTGTTTAAATTTATTAAAAAGTATAAAAAAATGTAAAGAATTAGTGAAGACAAGTGCATATAATTAGTGACAAATGACATTGTTGTTATCTGTTTCTCCAATGCATACAAAACACTATGTACAACATGTTTCTCCTGCTTTATTCTGTTCCATTTTGTTTGCATGTCAAATAGTGCAACTGTAACAAAGATGAGGGATGAACATCTGCATATATTGTATAATATAGAATGTATTTCATTAAACCAAGACACAATACTTGTAACGTGTGAAAGGGGTTATATACTTCTGTGCAATTTCAAGTATATCATATACAAATACACGAGTATGATAATATGATTGTGTGTGCTTAAATGACCCTGATGCAAATTATCACTACTGTATAACTAGCTAAGGTAGGATTAACACGACACGATTATTCTCCTATAAGGGATGCATATACATTTGTCGATTTATACAACATAGCGACGAAGATAATCCAATCGCGTCGGATGCTTGAGCTTCATCAGAGCCTTGACTTCGTGCTTTCTTACCATTTCCCTAGAAATATTCAAGTTCCTACCAATTTCTCCCAAAGTTCTGTCACCCTTACCATCAAGTCCAAATCTCTGTCTGATCACCAAGCTCTCCTTGGGTTTCAAGGAATCAAGCTAGGACCAAAAAATCTAAAATTAGTTGCAAAAATTGACATATGCAATATGATATTGCAGAGTTAGATAAAGAATAACACTTAGATTTTGTTTTTTCTAGTCTTGTGGTGTTATTCTCTAAGAAGAATAAAACATGTCTAACGCAATATGATCTTACACATGTTCTTTTCTGTCAGAAATAACACAACACATACCTAGAGAACATCTAAGTTTTATCCTCAGACAAAATAACTAACAAACTAGAAAGATTGAACCCCAAAAATTAAAAAACTACTGTACCCAACCATGGATAGTCGTCTAACTATTCTGAGGCTACACGGAATTTTCAGCCCTAGTCCTTGAAGAGGATTGGCATGATCTATAATTGAATCTGAAGACTTCAGTTCTACTTTAATGACAGAGTAACAATAGCTTGAGGTATGTAACTCTCTGCTTCGTATAAGATACCAGTAGATTGGTGCCCATTAGCCATGGCTCCAACTAGGACTAATGAAACAATGTTTATTGTTGAAGATGATACGAATCATCTACTTATTTGAACATGGAGCAACAAATGAATAAGTAAAATGCATAACTGATGCAAAAGTTTTTTAATACTATCAACCGATCATACAATGCTATATCATTTAAAATATTTCACTCTTATAATAGTTACCTCAAAAATCACATGCATGGTGATGTATGATTGGTTGATAATGTGAGAACTTTGTATCAACAATGTGTCAAAGTTAAACTAAAAAATAACTCTAACAAATCACAGGTTTAACTAACTTTTGGCGGCTCATTCTACAAATTTTACTTATGTCATTTATTTGAATGACCTATTATAGTGAGCAATGCAGTGTCAAAGTCTCAAGAGATTGAGTTGTTACCACATCATCAAGAGCAAGCCTTAGTAGAGCAGGTTGCCTCCTTTTATCACTATTAACACTATCATCATCAGTGATCCTATTAATAAACTCCTCCTGTGTGACACTATGTCTCGAATTCAGCGAAAGAACGGATTTCGATGCCTTTATAACATCATGGTATCTCTCAGGGGAGATCTGAACTCTTTCTTGTATTTCTTCCTCTGTTGGTGGCCTCTGAAGCTCAAATGTTAACTCAAGTTTAGCTTTTTGGATCTCTGATATAACCTGCTCAAAGAGAAGTTGAGAAGTTACACAAAGCTGTTACCCAGGCAAAGCCTAATAATTAAAATAAAGGCAATTGAACTATGTGCTGCTTAAATCAAAACATTAATCACCATGAATACAAATGAAGAATGCATACCGACTCAAGTCCAAAGGGAATGCGTGTGAAGCTACAGAGGGTCATGGAACGGATGATAGCATGTCTAATCCAAAACAAACCGTATGTAGATAGCCGAAATTTCCTGTTTGGCTCAAAACGATCAATTGCTGTGATAAGTCCCTTAACTCCTGCCTGACAAAGATCTTGAAACTTAGGGCCACTAGCAAAACCTGGAAAATATTTGTTGATCACAAACGAGACAAGCCGGAGATTGTGCTGCAACAAATACCATCATGAATATCATAATAAAAAAAATTAATTCAACGCCTCAATCCAACTAAAGAGAGAAAGTAGGAAAATGAAAGGTGTTAAAGTTCTATCTCAAAACCAATTGGAAATTAGAGTAGTCAAACAGGTATTTAGACCACATCGGGAGAATGAGACATCCATTGTGGGACTTACTTCCCATTTCCCAACATACCCCCTCCATGCAAGCATGTAAAACTAAGAGAGAAGTTAGACTCTGACTCTAATATCATGTTAAGGTTCTATCTAAAAATCAATTGACAATGACAGTAGCCGAATAGGTATTTAAATCACACCCGAAAAATTAGGCTGGTGATATGAAATTTACTAGATGTAAGAAGGTTAACATATTTTTCATCTTTTAAGGCTTCTTGAATGCCATGCGGCAAAAGAGTTTGAAATTTTAAATTACCATTATGATCTTGTTTCTTGCAGCTCGGCCAACTGCAATTGCTTTCTTTACTCGAACAATGCCCATGTTTGTTGCATTAGCTAGTTCACCATCTGTAGGTTCTCTCCCAAGCTCCTTGTGCAAATCTTCTTTTACTGGAAGAAGTACCTTAAAAGTAACAATTATGACCTAATGTCAGAAACAAAATCAAGTCCTGAGTTTTCATCTAGCATCTTTATCAACTAGATTGAAAGGTTTCTTGACATGGCATCAAAGTCGTGATGGCAAAGACGCTAGGAATCAACTAGTGATGCATGATTTAGGTTTTGAAGAAGGTTATAAGTTCAAACCCCCATGCATTGCTGGGGATAAACTTGCCTCCGTTCTCATTCTCGTATATAATTAAAAATTTCAGCAAGAATGGTGCAATGTTGACCTGTGCTTTGTTCATTCTTCAAGTTCAAAGCACCTTAACATGAACTATATTAGAGATATAACTAATTAAGAGCCTTGACATAGAATCTTAAGTTACTAGAAAGAACTACACTACTGTTTTATTAACAACCGAAAGTTCAATAAAAGAAATTAACTGCTCACCTTCATAGGTTGCATCAACTTGAACAACCAAGTATGCTCTGAAGAAGGAAGAACTGGAGGAATTCTCATTTTTTTCCAGTCCAGAGTGCCCAAATCCGTTGACCCGGAGTATTCCCTAACGAGTTCATCGATCTTCTTAACTCTGCTCTTAACAATTCTTTTCTTTCGGGTTGGAATGACCTCCTCCTCCTCATTTTTGTTCTTCTTCAATGCAATCCTCTTATCAAGGCTCAATCGCTTGGCCTTCCTTTTCTGGTTTCTGACCACTCTCTCCTTACTTAATTCTTCTTCTTTATCTTCTTCAGAAATCTTCTTCCTCCTCCGCAAAACTCTTTTGATCTTATAATCTACAAGGTCTTCATCACAAATATCGGATGCAGGGCTGAGTTTGTATATATTTTCAAGTAAAGCTGCAGCTTCATTGTAGTCCACATCCGAGGACGACGGAGTAGACTCCTCAGCGCAAACAGCTTTCACTCTCTTCGGTAACTTACTACTTTTTCCTATCCTTTTCTTCTGCGTCTTGGCCGATTCAATTGGCATACGAATTTTCTCTTGGGTAGCAACCAAAGCTGTGTCATTGGGTTTATCGCCTTTAAATGCTACAATTAACGGTCTCTTCAATGCAGACCAATGATTTGAAAACTTAGTATTCAATCCTAGTGGAGTCCGAGCAGCTGAGCTAGAAAATGTCACAACTCCCATATATACAAACTTACCTAAGCTAATTTTGGAAAGAAACATCAAATTTTCAATGTGAAGATCCTACAAGGCTACAACAGCAGACCAAAAATACAATATAAGCTTTACATGTGCAGACACACAAGTTCATATCTAATAGCCTGACACAACTATCAAATTGACATGTAAATATCTAAATTGTTACATTTCCCCAAAATTGCGATAAAGGCACACGCAATACTACCAATGGTATCGGCTCAACACAACTATCAAATTGTAAACACAAGCTTTAATTCCAATTCCAACCAGTGTTGCTTAGAGGAATTGATTTTGTAATGAAAACAACTTATAATTAAAATCTAACCAAAACATTAAAAACAATTGATTATTAAAAAAAATCGAATATAAAAATGGTTACACACTTACACATTAAAATGGGGCATATATATTTTTTCTAAGCATGCATGAGGTAATGAAACATTTGTTGTGGAATAAAATGATCAAGTACAATAAAAAAAGAAGTTGAAGATTAAGGTGAGTGTACCTTTGATCAAAGTGTTAGTGAAGCAGAATCTATACAGATTCTCCTTGCTTAGAAGTAGAGAGGAGGTGTATTGTTATTGTGGTCGTGTTATATGGTGTCCACGATTAAACACGACATCCATTTGGAGTGGGGGAGCAAATATTTTGAGAATGAGAAATACATGTGTCAAAATGTATCTATGTTAACATAAGCTACAACATATTAAAAATATAATTTTAATTAAAATTTGTTCATCTATATCTATACTATTATCTATACTATTATACTATTAATAAAGGGAAAACACAAAATAACTACCTATCATGGTGTAATTTGTGTTTTCCTATTTTGCCCTTAATATCTTTTTATTTCTACCAAAAAAATCATATAATATTATTTTCTTATTTTATCCTTATTATCTTCTTATTTTAAAAGTGTATTTAAAAAAAATTGAATATTAGACCAAATTGAATCAATTCAACCGTAAATTTAGCGCAAAAATTATATTTGAATTTATAAAATACAAACTATACATTACAAACGATAGGAAAGCGGGTTGACAGGCACGACAGTGCATGTCAACACGCTAGTGTATATAAAGTTAAAATGTATTATAACTATTTATACTAGTGTGTACAGGCACGAAGTGCCTGCCGGCGAATATTGTGTGATACTACATATTCAATTTTTATATATTTCGTTTTTGTGAATTAAATGTATTTGTTGTGTTCAGTGTGCTTTATATTATATTTTTTTGTGTGTTTATGATAATGTTTAATTTAACGTGAGATATTTGGTTAATTAATGTATTGGTGGTAGTTGCTTATGATTATATAGTTTTTTGTAAAAATTAAATAATGTTAAGGGCAATATAGGAAATGAAAATTACACAATGAGAGAAGTTATTTCAAGTTTTGGCTTTATTAATAGTACAGATGATATAATTTTACTTACATGTTTTGCTCTTATAATTAATAATTTTTACAATAAAAATATAAATGGAGGTTAAAGGAAATTATATCTACTAAATATATCAAATTACTAATGCATTTTTTAATAATATCACAATTTATTTTTATATTTTTATTAAAAAATTATAATATTATGTACAAAAAAATGATATAATTTTCTAAATAAAATATATAAAAATTAAATATTCTATACTAAAAAATAAAAATGTGGGTTGGTAATCACTTGTTAGTAAAAACTAGGATCAGAAAATGTATATATATCTATTTTAAAATATGACATCAAACTCTTGTAAGAAGAATTATGGATCACTTTTTGTGGGACCCAACACCAGAGGTTCTGCACTGAATACGTAGCCCAGTACCAACCATGACAATTCTCACCCGTTTGCTAATGGAATGGGAAATCATATATATGTATTTTATTGGATGTTAATTATCATTAAATTTTAAACAAAAGTGAGATAAAGGAATGATATATGATATATTTATAGTAAATTTTTGTTTTGTTATATAGTATAAAATTTTATACTCATAAAGTATAGATATTAATTTTTTATTCTATGACATATGTTTAATAATTGAGGACATGCATAAGTTTCTTAGATACTATGATTGATTAAAATATTTACACCAATTTTTCTAATAAATAAATATATATATATAGGGGTTTGCTAACATAAGTCCATCTTTTTCTATGAATGATCATGTTGATAATGTGTACTCTAATATTTACAACCATTATTAAAATTAAAAAAATAACAAAATCATTATTCTCTCACCACCCAAACCCTCTAAAGCTATCTCAATAATGGTCGAAGTTTTAAACACTTTAAAACCTATCTGTTTTGAATAGGAAACGCTCTCTCTTTATCATATGAGTCAAGAAGCTACTACTCCTAGCAACTTTGATTTCCTGGCCCAACCACCAGACAAACCACCTGACTTGGGGGAACCTGCGATTTTGAAGGTCTCTTTCCGAGACAAAATGCTAGCGGATAGGCAACCAACACCAATACGAGAAGAGCTAGATTTATTGGCACAAGGGTTGGCTCATGTGGAGTTATTGGGAGGAAATCGTCTTCTACCTTCAGTAACCTTCTCTGAGAGTGTAATCAAGGAATATAATAAGTAGTGGCAGGATGCTTTAATTATTTCCATGATTGGCAAGAAGTTGCGTTTTAAGATTATGCGACACTGCTTAAAGTATGCTTGGAAGCTCTCTAGTGAATTCGATATGATGGACATTGAACATGGCTATTTCATGGTGAAGTACGACCTTGCTGCGGATAGAGAAAACGTTCTACAGGGAGGTCCATGGATGATTTTTGATCATTATGTGGCTATTACACATTGGACACTTGAATTTAATTCTTCAACGACCACTATTACGAAAACCTTGGTCTGGATCCGACATTCGGATATGAATATGCTCTTTTATGATAAAAGCCTTATTCTCCCTATTACGTCGACGATTGACCGCCCCTTCAAGATAGATACCAATACATTGAGTTTTGTGAGAGGTCGTTTTGGTAGGATTTGTGTTGAAATTGATCTCAACAAACTCATGGTAGGTAAAGTTTTTGTCCAAGGTAATTGGCATAAAGTCGAGTATGAAGGTTTGCACATTCTTTGTACTTCATGTGGTTGTTACGATCACGTTTCTTGAATCTGTAGCAAGGATCAACAACCATCAAGCATGGATGTAGTTGTTAAGGAACACCAGGTTGAAGGGACTCAAGATGGTAACTTCCATGATACAACTGTGAATAGTGGACGACAAGAAGGACCATTACAAACTCATTCAGCAGTCCTGAATGAGGCGTTTAATGAGGCAACTAATGCTGAGGTGCATAGGGATTGGCTCACGGTGACACAGAAGAAGAAAAATACAAAAGCTGGCATAGATTCTCTCATAAAATCTGGTCCCTCTATTCTGGCAACAGGAGGCTTTTAGTGCCACTACTTCGGTTTACCCAAGGGCTTTAAAGAAGGTTATGAGGAATAAAAAACGACCTAGGGTCCATGCACGTTCATTGAAAACAGCTGACGTATTCAAAGGAGTCATTCATGGGTCTCACATTTTGCCCAAGGAAGTTAATGAGTTGCCAATTATTTCGGAAGTTAATGCAAGTTTGCACTTGAATGATAAAGGAATTGAGTTAATACCACCTAAAAACATGGAAAAGGTATCTAGGGCTTCTCCTATTGGTTTTTCCAACCTGGACAATAGCTCCCTGGGTGTTAATGATGACTTTCGGTTGGTTAGCAGGGGGTTCACTTCGACCATCAACTCGGGAAAGCAACATGTGCATGGTGGTTCTATGTGGGTTGACGAGCCTCCGGACAGATCCAATACTTTAATTCAACGTGAGGATCCTAGGGTTGACGGGTGTTCTATCTTATGTGAAAACAATGGGTTATTAGGAAGGACATTGAAGTCGAATGATGTGAAGAACAGTGAGGAGCCTATGCTCTTGGCTCAAGTTCAAGAGGATGGAAATATTTCCATGGATTGCCACTAGTTGGGTGCTTGGGCTTGGCTTTTCTCTACAATAATTTTTTTTTATGATATAATTTCAAGAATTTAAAACCTTGTCGTGGAATATTCATGGAGCCGTTAATAAGGACGATTGTCGTCATGCTAGGAATTTAGTGAGGAAATACAAACCCTCACTTATTTTATTATTAGAGACTCATTGCCAGTTCACTAGGGCTAATGACTTTTGGAAATCCTTGGGCTACATGGATTGTGGTATTATTGAAGCGGTTGGGACATGCTGGTGGTATTTGGGCTCTTTTGGAAGTTGGGTGTGATGTTGGTTTCCATGTGGTGGATCGTTGTTCTCAAGCCATCTCCTTAAAATTACATTGTGGCACGAAAGAATGGATTTGCATTGTTGTTTATGCCAGACTATCTTTCATGGACCGTCAGATATTGTGGGACCATTTGGTGTCCATGAGAGGTTTAGTGACTTTACCTTGGCTTATTCTGGGGGACTTCAATGAAATTCTCCTTCCGCCTGAAGTTACAGGAGGTTGTTTTAATCACAACGAGGCTGCTAGATTTTATCATGTTCTAGATCTTTGTGGCCTTCTGGATTTGGAAGTTGTTGGGAGCAGGTAAACCTGGTTTCATAGGGAGGTTAATGGGCGCACTATTTCGAAGAGACTTGATAGAGGTTTTTCTGATTGATCTTGGCGCACTTCCTTTCCGAATGGGCATGTTGAGAATCTCACTAGACTCCATTCTGATCATTGCCCTATCCTAGTTAGATGTGACGGTTATGTGGAGGATTTCTACAATAGACCTTTTCGGTTCCAAGCAGCCTGAATGACTCATGAGGACTTTTATAGCGTCGTGCAGGAAGCCTGGTCTCAAAGAGGGTCAAGGGTTGTTGATGGGCTATCTAGGGTTAAGGATGGTGCTATCCTCTTTAATAAGGAGGTCTTCGACAATATTTTTCGCAGGAAACATCATGTTGAGGCTAGAATTAATGATATCTAGAGGAGGCTTGAGGTGTCTGATGACCAGGATCTGATTAGATTGGAAGTCCAGTTGCGGCATGAGTATAACAAAATTCTGAGATAAGAGGAGTTGTTGTGGTTCCAGAAAGCGAGGGAGCAATGGGTAAAGATTGGGGATCAAAATACTAAGTTTTTCCACACTCAGACCATTATTCGGCGTAAAAGAAATTAGATTCATGGTCTCTTCTTTGATGATGGTGTTTGGTATACGGATCCTGAGTTGCTGCATGTCGCACCCCGATTTTCGGCTGCACGACTTTGTTTAGAGTCACCACTACATTTTATAGTTAAAAATGTAGAAAAATCTTTTAAGCCCAATTACCTTGGGCTTTTGGATTTTTGATATCCAGGTTCGGGAGTCGGTTACAAGTTAGGGAATGTATTAGTACCCTACCCGCCCGCCTTAAAGAATGTATTAGCACCCTACCCGCCCGCCTTAAGCGGTACCCTTCATTAAAATATATGACATTATTATTATTATTATTATTTATTAAATTGTCTGATTAATTAGTTACTCATTATAAAAAAAATTATTTATTTTTATATTGAGTCTGACAATATTGACTTTGGTCCTACGTACCCCTATTAAAGGGATCAAGGCTTACGTAGTTCTCTAAGTAGAAAATGGTTTGTGAGTTGAGTGTATTTTAATTAAAGGAAATGTACTCCTAGCAAAAATTATATATTTTTTAAGTGTTTTTTTATTATTGAAAAATAGTTTTTATTTGGTTATTTTAGAAAATGGAAGAAATTAATTTTTGAGATTTAATCGATTGAAAAGAAGCGGCGTAGCGCGACCTTTCGAAGATGATCTGAGAAGAAAGAGGTCTCCAGGGCGACCTTCTCTCCATCTTTGATTACATCTCAAAATTAATTCATTTTTGAATAGTGCTTGTTGGTAATGTTTTTGTTTAAAAATATTAAATTTTTGTAGAGACATGATTTGCAATTTTATTATAAAAAAGAAATATTTATGGATTATTAAATAATTATGATAAAATGAATTGCTAAAAATGTGAGAAGAATAAAATAAAAAAAGAGATTACTAGTTATTTGTTAAAGAGATTATTATTCTTTATTAACAATTGCTGGATAATTACAAAAAAAATTTAATAATAAAATGGTAAAATTGATAAAAACAGAATATTAATTACCCATAAAAATAATGATATACTAGTTATTTTTATGCTTACTCATTATCCTTAAAGTTCTAGTATTTAATATTTTTTTACATTGCTAAAATAAGGGTATTAATCAATGAATTATTAGTTCATAAAAATCATTTTTATATTTTAATAATGGGATCATAAACAAATATCATGTAAAATAATTAAATGATAAGAAAAAACTAAAACTATACCTGCTTGCAAAGAAGGAGTGCCTTTTATTTAACACTGGAAGGGATTTGATCCTGTGCGGGGGTTGAAAAGGAGCCTGACACGTGTCAGATGCGGATTGGAGGAGATTGAGGAGTCTACCACGCCTGGCCACGTGGTGCGTGTGGACTGGCTGTCCTGGAGGTTGCACGGGAGCGTCTAGTGTACCTGTCCGCAACGGATCCCGTGTTCTTCATGGGGGAGTGATTCTGTGTGGCGCGGTGCAGTGAGACCATGATGCGTTTTCACCTTGTGATTGGCTGCTGCTTTTTTGTCAACGCTGTGGTGCAAAGTCTTCTGATCCAACGGCTGAAATGGAACCCTTGCAGCGTGTGCATGGTGCTATTGTAAGTGTGGCTGCACTGGATTACTTAGAGCAAAATTGAATCTCCCTCACAGTGGCTATGCATTTGGTAGAGTGTTTTCTTAATAAATTTTTTTGGAACCAGCAAAATAAAGTAAAAAACAAAAGGGAGGCTTAACCTACCCTCTAACCCCTATTTATAATTAATCTATTTAACCTAATTTACCCTAACAGATAAAAGAATCCACCAACCCCATATCCCTTGATAATAGGCATTTACCAAGTCCTATTTGACCTGGTTTTTTTTTTACTTTTAACTAAAAAACACATTAGTTTATTATATTATATTATTTATTTTTTACATATCCGAATTTTTCAAAAATAAATAAATGAATAAAAATAAAACCCTTGATTATTATTAATTTATCTTAAAATTATCTTTCCAAAAATTAAAATAATAACCCATTTTTATTGATTATTTGGAATTTAGAAATGGATATTTATGATATGCCATCATAAATTCAAATTATATAATAAATGGAAAAGTAATATAATTTTTTTGTTTATAATTAAATTCGAAAAAGCAAAAAATATAATAAAGTTTATTTTTATCCATTTTTCTTAAAAAATGATTATGGGCTCTTTATGGTCCATTTTAATTTAATTCTTTTTAGCTACTTTTTATTATTTTGAATTTTCGGTTAACCCAATCACTTAGATCTAGGAACCTTATCGATATAAAATTAACATTATCATTTGTTATATTTTTAGTTAATCCAAGCACTTAAATTTAGGGACATTATCAACCTAAATTTAAAATTATTACTCATTATATTTTCCTCATACATGATTGTAATTATTATTTATTAACCGAAATCAAAAATATTTTTATTATTTTCAAATTAAACATTCTGGGCTTTTTTCTGGGCCGGACAAAATTTGAGTGTTCACAGCTGTCCCTCTTTAGTTGTTACTTACCTGATAGTGAACAAATCAAGATTTGAACGATATCATGGTAAGTAACCAGTAAAGAAATGAACGTTATTTTTGTTAAGGCTTAGAAAAATGCCTTTGTGAAGATCTCGAATTTTGATGAAGCATATCAATGCCTTGCTGATGAGCCAGGGATTTGTTAAGGCAATTCCCGTGTTTGTCGTCATAGACCAGGGATTTGTTGAGGCACCCGTCTTGCCAAACGATTTAGGGATTTGCTGAGGCACCCGTGTTGCCAGACGATTTAGGGATTTGTTGAGGCATCCGTGCTGCCAAACGATTTAGGGATTTGTTGAGGCACCCGTGTTGCCAGACGATTTAGGGATTTGTTGAGGCACTCGTGTTGCCAGACGATTTAGGGATTTGTTGAGGCACCCGTGTTGCCCGATGATTTAGGGAATGCACAATTTGAATGCATGAATGTAATATTTATGTAAAAGGGTTATATGCGATGGTTGGTTTGTGAAGCATGAGGTTTATGTCGGAGTTCGTTTATAGATACGATTGTGCTTTGAATGATATGATTATGCATGCTTGTTTATGCTAATTGGAAAGCCATATAATGCTTCTACAACACCCCTAAACATTATATCCGCTGACATTTGGTAAGAAATCGGGATCTTGCTTTTATCGAGGTTCGTGTTTATGTCCCCCTTTTACGCTTTTTAAGCACCATGCATCAGGATGGACTGAAAAACTTTGACCAAGCCTTTTTGTATTTTTTGTATTTTTGTTTAGAGAATGATTTGCATACTAAAAGACACTGAAGCATATACATATATAAAAAACCAAATTTATTCGTCTCCTTTTAGCTTTCTGAAAATGAGGATCATACAAGCTCGTCTTAAGCCAAAACCCTGACCCAAACCTTATGACTAATTCCGAGATTTCCCCAATTTGAGGGAATATATATTTTAAACCAAAATCTGCCCCAGTTTCTAGTCTTTCTATTGGTTCATCTAGAGGGGACTGATGTTATTTGATGGATTTCTTGAGCCATTCATGATTTGTCCCATCTCTATAACTCTGATGTTGACTTCTTCAAAGGAGATTGTGTTACTTGATGTATTCTCTTGAACCAACCAAAATTCTGCCCCAGTTTCTGGCGATGTCTGATTGACATACTATGCTTTGAGAGGTACTTCCTTTTCTTTTAGTGTCCCTAATTTTTGCTTAAGTCGCCCTTTCGGGTTTTCAACTTAACGGGCTCTTGAAACATTTTGTTATATTTTTATTTTATTCATGCGAGGATCACAATATGTAAAAGTTTTGAAAAAGATATGCACCAACTTATTTGGAGTCAGTTTATTTTATGCCCTGATGTGTACCTCAGACGTTCGACTCTCAACAAGAACTTTTAAAGCTTGTAACGTAGTTTGGCTAGTGGCTAACAAAGAATAGATATATGGCTCAAATAATGTGTTTCCCATCCCACATTCCTCCATAACCTCCATAATCTTATTTCCAATCATTCTCTAGAGCCTAACTTTGGATAGGATATTTATTTCTACCATCTTCATTAACTTTTCATAAGATTTCTCTTTTGAGTTTTTGTTTGTATGTACCCTCACTTTTCTTAGGAGTTT
>NC_032023.1:15811595-15811990 GCF_001865875.1 Lupinus angustifolius
TTAGTGTTTCGGAATATCAAGAACGCCTTGTGTCATTAAGACGACCTGTCTGAGGTCTACACCATGCGGGTTTTGTTTACATCATTCTCCCTCGTGCAAAAAGGTAAATAAAAATATTGTGATCGATGCATGAATATTCTTTCTTTCTTTCTTTCTTTGTTTTTTTTTGGAAGTACCCTCTAGACATAATATTTCTTTACTGCATCTGAATTTATGGTGAGATGCAGATCTTCCCCATCCATATCTGTTAGGATTAGGGCCCCGCTAGAAAAAGCTTTCTTGATTACATAGGGACCCTCATAATTTGGAGCCCACTTTCCTCGGCTGTCCTTCTGGATTGGCAAGATCTTCTTTAGCACCAAATCTCCTTCCCTGAACTGGCGTGGTCGAACCTT
>NC_032023.1:15812090-15812588 GCF_001865875.1 Lupinus angustifolius
TAGAGATGGGATATCTACCTCAAGTGGAAGAACAGCTTCCATACCATAAACCAAGGAGTATGGAGTAGCCCTTGTAGAAGTGCGGACTGAAGTACGATAACCATGTAGGGCGAATGGTAGCATTTCGTGCCAATCCTTGTAAGTCACGACCATCTTCTGGACTATCTTCTTGATATTCTAATTGGCTGCTTCCATGGCTCCATTCATTTTGGGTCTGTATGGCGAGGATGTATGATGTTTTATTTTGAATTTCTCACACATCTCGGTCATCATCTTATTGTTCAGGTTAGTCGCATTATCAGTGATGATCTGGTCTGGTAACCCATATCGACATACTAAATCTCTTTTAATGAACCTGAGGACTACCTTCCGGGTCACATTAGCATAAGAGTTTGCTTCTACCCACTTGGTGAAGTAATCTATCGCAACTAGGATGAATCGATGTCCATTACAAGCTTTGGGTTCTATAGGACCGATGACATCCATTCCCCACATAGA
>NC_032023.1:15812688-15818162 GCF_001865875.1 Lupinus angustifolius
TCCCTCATGCATTTCTTCCACCATTTTTTGAGCTTCCTTGGCTTCCAGACATCGGAGAAATACCATATCATGATTCCTTTTGTATACGACATTCCCACTCAAAAAGAAGTTTGTGGCTAGTCTTTTGAGTGTTCTTTTGTCATTTTCTGAAGCATTGGGAGGGTAAGCCTGATTTCTCAAGTACTCTCTTATGTCATGATACCATGGTTTTCCATCGGGTTCCTCTTCGACTAGATTACAATAAGCAGGTTCAGTATTGTCTCTTATCTGAAAGAGTAGTAAGTTATCCCCACCAACATGGAACATTGAGGATAAAGTTGCTAATGCATCGGCCAACCTATTGTCTTCTCTAGGGATGTGATAGAAATCTACTTGGTCGAACTGGTTAACCAACTTCAGGATGTAGTCTCTATAAGGCACCAATTTGCTGTCCCGAGTTTCCCATTCTCCTTTTATCTGATGGATTACTAGAGCGGAATCCCCAAATACTTCTAGGACCTTAGCTTTTGAGTCAATAGCGGCCTTTAGTCCCAAAATGCATGCCTCATATTCTGCCACATTGTTAGTACAGTCGAAACATAGTCTTGCAGTAACAGGAAGGAACTTCCCTATTGGAGACACCAAAACGGCCCCGCTACTCCATGTCCAAATGCATTGGAGGCCCCATCAAAGACTAGGGTCCATTTTTCTTTTTCTCTTGATTCATCGGATAAGGTCATGATATCTTCATCTGGAAATTCATACCCCAAATGCCCCAGTTTATTTAAGGGTTGATTGGCCAAGTAGTCAGCAATAACACTTCCCTTTATTGCCTTTTGTGTCACATAAGCGATGTCATATTCAGATAATAACACCTGCCATTTGGCAATTCTTCCCGTGAGTATAGGCTTCTCGAAAATATACTTGATAGGATCCATTTTTGATATCAACCAAGTGGTATGACTCAACATGTACTGTCTTAGCCGGCGAGAGGCCCAAACTAAGGCACAACAAGTCCGTTCTAACAAGGAGTATTTTATCTCGCAAGCTGTGAATTTCTTGCTAAGGTAGTATATAGTTTGTTCCTTTCTTCCACTGTCATCATGTTGCCCCAAAACGCAACCCATTGATTCGTCAAGTACAGTGAGGTATAGAATCAAGGGTCGCCCTGGAACTGGAGGCATCAGCACTGGAGGTTCTGTCAAGTATTGCTTTATTTTTTCAAATGCTGATTGACAGTCATCGTTCCACTTCACGCGTGATTCTTTCTTATAAGCTTAAATATAGGTTCACATGTGGAAGTTAGTTGGAAAATGAACCTAGAGATGTAATTCAATCTCCCCAAGAATCCTCTGACTTCTTTTTCTGTTCGAGGTGTTGGCATTTCGATTATGGCCTTCACCTTTTCTGGATCTACCTCGATACCCTTTTGGCTGACTATGAAACCCAAGACTCGGCCTGACTTCACTCCAAAGCTACACTTGGTTGGATTTAACTTAAGCTGATATTTTCGTAGTCTCTCAAATAGACGCCTCAAGTTGCTTACGTGTTCTCCTTCTGTCTTGGACTTACAGATAATGTCATCCACGTAGACCTCTATCTCCTTGTGCATCATGTCATGGAAAAGAGTAACCATGGCTCTTTGATATGTAGTCATAGCATTCTTTAATCAAAACGGCATGACTTGGTAGCAAAAGGTACCCCATGGGGTAATAAATCTGGTCTTGTTTACGTCTTCTGGCGCCATTTTGATCTGATGATAACCCGAATACCCATCTATGAACGAGAAAAGGGCATGGTCGGCAGTGCTATCAACCAAAACATCTATGTGTGGCACCGGAAAATCATCCTTTGGGCTAGCTTTGTTGAGATCTCTGTAGTCAACACATATTCTCAACTTTCCTCCCTTTTTTGGTACAGCTACCACGTTGGCTACCCAATCTGGATATTCAGCAACTTTAACGAACCCAGCGGTCAACCATTTTTCTACCTCTTCTTTGACTCTTAAGGAGATCTCTGGCTTGATTCTTCGCAATTTTTGCTTTACAGGCCTAGAGTTTTGCATTAGCGGTAGTTTGTGCTCTACTATACTTCGATCTAGCCCTGGCATTTCTTCATACGACCATGCAAAGACGTCCTTGAATTCATGTAGAAGTCGAACTAGGCATTCTCGCTCCTTACCATCCATTATGGTGCCCACCCTCACTTCTTTCTTGTCTTCCTCAGATCCTAGGTTGACAAGCTCGACAGGCTCTTGGTGTGGTTGAATCTCTCTAGCCTCTTGCTCTACCAATCTGAGCATTTCGGGGGAGGCCTCCCATTCATCCTCGTCACTATCGTTTTCCACTTGGTGAATTGGTTGGTCAGGGCTAGGCAAGGGCGCACTAGCATGGCCCTCAGTTTCAGAGTCGCCATCGGATTTCAATTCTAAAGTAATTGATGCATATGACTCTTCATGCCAGTTTCTCAAGCAGGTGCCTGGGGGACACCAGTACACGAACTCCGCTTCTTCTTCTCTTCCTTCTTCTTCCACGATGGCCACCATTCCAGAGGGTCCGGTACCGCCACTCACAAAGCATTGACTGATGTGTGGTATTGGAATCTTTATTATGTTCCCAAGTCCAAACTGCCCCTGCCGAGCCAGATGCTCACCCTTCCTTGTTTCTATGATTCGGAAAAAAAATGTAAAAGAGACACATAAATCTGATCGAAAAGATTGATCTTTATTGATTTAAATGGAAATACTGAAACAAATGAGTACTTATAATTGAAAAGAACATAAAATGAAAAATGTCTAACAGCCTTGGACATGGCTAATAGTAAAAAACTACATAAAGTTATTACTTCAATTATAAAGTAATTGATGCATATGACTCTTCATGCTAGTTCCTCAAGCAGGTGTCTGGGGGACACCAGTACACGAACTCCGCTTCTTCTTCTCTTCCTTCTTATTCTATGATGGCCACCATTCCAGAGGGTCTGGTACCGCCACTCACAAAGCATTGAATATTGGAATCTTTATTATGTTCCCAAGTCCAAACTGCCCCAGCCGAGCTAGATGCTCACCCTTCCTTGTTTCTATGATTCGGAGCCTGTCCTCCTTGGTAGGTCTATACCCCAAGCCATATCTGCCTATATTAGCTTTCGGTATAATGATCTCCTTACTGCCTTGACCATACTTTCCCAATCCACTCCCAGGTTGGTAGCCTCCGCGGATCATCACTTTGCCATCCTGAGAGAAACATCTGATGGATATAGTTTTATTAACGGTGCCCCTTCTATCATAACTGTAGTGTTTGCAATTTCAAGATCTTCGAAAGATGTTTCCAATGCCTCCTCGGTTACTTCTAAGTACCGAGTATCAAAGGGCCGGGACACCATGACATCTTCTTCTCCTGAAACTGTTATCAGCCTTCCATCTACTATGAATTTCACTTTTTGATGCAAGGTGGAGGGTATTGCCCCTGAAGAATGAATCCAAGGACGTCCCAATAAGCAGCTATATGTTGGATTGATGTCCATCACATGAAACAATATATTGAATGTGCAGGGCCCTATCTTGATTGGCAAATCCATTTCTCCCATCACTTCTCTACGAGATCCGTCAAAACCCTTGACAATCATAGAGCTAGCTTTCAAGTATGAAGTATCAACTGGCAATCTGGAGAAAGTTCTCTTTGTCATAACATTCAGCGACGACCCATTGTCTAGGAGGACTTTTCCAATCACACAATCATTGCACATAACTGAAATATGCAAGGGGCGAACATGACTGGTACCTTCAGCGGGTATTTCTTCATCACGAAAGGATATGTAGTTATCTGCCACTATGTTGTTGACTATCCCACCTAACTTGTCAGTCGTGATGTCATGGCTGACATGGGCTTGATTCAACACTTTTAATAACACATTCCTGTGAGCCTCAGAGCTCATTAGTAAGGACAATAGGGATATCCTTGTTGGAGTTTTATTCAGCTGATCCACTACTCTATACTCACTTTGCTTGATAAATTTGAGGAACTCACACGCCTCGTCGTTCGATACTCCTTCAGGTAAGGCCGCTTCGATATCTTCTTCTATGTGCTCTAGAACTTTTTCTTTGCCTTTGGCTGTCCCAGACGGACCCTTCTCTACCTCTGGCGGAACATAGATGCGCCCAGTCCTTGTAATTCTACTATTTCCTGCTATGTTTGTAACCATAGAAGGACTCATAGTCGGCTCCTCTTTGTAGATCCAAGGGACTGCCTTGTCAGATTCATAAGGAAACGGGCTTCCTTCACCTGTTATTACAGGCTCCATCTGCCGAATGAACGGCTCCCATTGACGTTGAGAAAAATATGTTTGAACACCCCCAGGTGGATTTATAACAGGTTCATACGTGCGGATGAATACAGGTGTCTCTTCTTGGCCCTTCTTTATGACATTTATCTCGGGGTATGAAGAGCTTCCCTCTATGGCAATCAATTTCAAGTCCATCATTTTCTAAAGAAGTGCCCTGAAATCCTGAGAATCTTCCAAATTGTGGCCCACACATCCGTGCATCTGGCAACTCTCCATCTCATTACTGTGTGTCTCAGATGTAATAGCTTCAACCAAACCTTGCCTGCACATTTCCCAGAAGATGAACCCCATGGGCATCTTCACATCCTCAACTTTGCTGATGATGGCGACATCATCCCTTGCCTCTATAGCATTTACCTCCTGATTCTCGTGGTTGGGTAGAGGGTTTCCTGTGATGTTTGGTCTGGTTTCTCTGAAATCAATTCGCCTCGCTTGGCATTGATGAGATCTTGGACCTTGAATTTGAAGGCCCTACAGTCTTCCACTAGATGCCCTGGTGCTCCAGAATGATAAGCACAAGTGACGTTTTCATTATACCATGGTCCAGGGTTTTCAGGGATTCTGTGTATGTCATCGGAATCCGGTCAAACACAGGTGCTCTCCTCTCCTGTTGGTAGTAGTTATTATTTATTGGTTGTTGTGTATAGGCTTGTCTTGGCTGGTAGGCGTTATTTTGATTTGGTGGGTTTTGGATTGGTGTTTGGTTTTGTGTTGGGTTGTGATTTTGTGCAAACCGAGAGGGCGCACGATAATTATTTTGGTTATTGTGTCGGGGTTGGAACCTCTTTGGTTCCGCAGCATTGAAGTGGGTCTCTGCGTCTTTCTTTTTCATGAAGGCAGGCTTCTTTACGGAACCTGAACCTTCTTCAGCAATCTTTCCACTCTTTATTCCACCTTCCAACTTTTCTCCTACTTTAATAAGAGCATTAAAGTTGGTCGTCACGTTCCCTATGAGTCGCTCATAATAGGGGCTTTGTAGGGTATCTATGAAGATAGACAGTTGTTCCTCTTCATCCAACCGCGGGAGGACCTGGGATGCTAATCCCCGCCACCTCTGAACATATTCCCTCAGACTTTCTGACAGATTCTTAGCCATATTCTGTAACTGAGTCCTGTCTGGTGCAGAATCTTCATTGAATTTGTACTGTTTGACG